>NC_137616.1:7667673-7702673 GCF_963280865.1 Gymnoscopelus braueri | reverse complement strand
TAATACGGCATCATAATAGGGAGTCAGTAATAAGAGAGCAAAATAAATAAATCAAAAGCACCACTTACTTCACATCGGGATGTTTATTAAAAAGAAAATACTGCTATTCTGGTTTTTGTAATGTTATATACTGTCAGTACAGCTTTGTTTATGTGCTAAAACAGTGACTTTGTGACCTGATTCACTGTGTAATGTAAGTCATTGAGGAAACTTGTTTTTGGAATATCAATTTTTAATCAATGGTTAAACTACTGAAGATCTCACCAAATGTTTGGAGTTATATCATGACTTCACAACCCAAACCTCTGCCAAAGTGTAGCATACCGAACATAGCCAATATACAAACTCAGAACATGATGCGCTGTGACAAAGTATAAATTGGGCTTAAGAAGGAAATGAAAACCACAGATAAAGGTGTTAACGTTTGGTCATTTGTCATCCTCTTGTAGGTCACACCCCGGGTGAGAATCGATGTGCGTTTAAAGAACACAGAGTGCAGAAAGGCCAGCGGTGCAAAAGAACACAGACACCGGCCCTCGTGTCCATTCAAACAGGTGTGTGAATGCAGTGCATCCAGTATGAAGCTATGAAGGTTCACCATAAATATCCTTACACAACAGGAGCGTGACAAATAAACAAACCCAAAATGTGACACGTACATTTACTTGAGTACTCTACTTATGTAAATTTTTGAGTATCTGTATTTTACAAGAGTTTTCTTTAAATACTTTTCACTTTAACTACACTACATTTCAAAGACAAATTTGTAGTTTAGACTCTACTTTTCTAGGAAGGGACCTCTGTTACCCAAATAATACATCATGAATTAACCAATTAAGACCTATTTCAGAAATAGTGAAATTAGCCAATCTACAAGCTCACAACGCGTTGTGAGCTTGTAGATCTGTTATTTTCACACACAAAACCCTATTCTTAAAACAAGCCATGTTTGAAGTTGACAGAAGCTGTTTCAGTATAGTTCCACATCTGTCTGTGCTTTAATTGTGTCTGTCAGCTCCAGGTCCGATGTTTGGTTTGTAGCCCGGATCCAAACACCAGCGATCCTTTCATTGACTGTGTTCGCAAAAAAAACGAGCAGAAGGTAAACCTTTCAACCTATCGTCTCTGTCGGGTGGAAACCTCTTATCTCCATACAACAGATGTTTGGCTAATGTTCTCCCTAGAATATGGATGCTGGTACCTACCTACTGTAATTATTGCTATTATTAGTATATAATTACATGCTGACCTTCAAACTACTGTATAAAGGGTTCCCAAACTTATCCATGCCAAGGACCTCCAAATAGCCATTGCCTGTGGCTATGCCTCCATACTGTACCTTCCCCAATGTGAAATGGCATTAGAAAAAGCTAAAATAGCAGATATGCAAGAAAAATGTTTAGGAACACCAGGTTGAAAGGGAATAAACTGGCACAATAATCGTATTGAATTTGTATGTATACGTGTGTGTGTGTGTGTGTGTGTGTGTGTGTGTGTGTGTGTGTGTGTGTGTGTGTGTGTGTGTGTGTGTGTGTGTGTATTTTAAAAATTTATTTTCCTTCTCCTTTAGAATTTGCTCCACTGGTGCTCCCTGGGGACCCCCACTTTGAAAACCACTAAGACATGTGTCCCTGTTGTTTTGTTTCAGCGTCACGCCACATGGGATAAACACTGCACCACTACCTTAAATCTCTCTGGAATGGGTGGTTTGATGAGAGCCAGCAGACCGATACACAATGACAACCCAACCACAAGGAGTCTAATTGAAGATGATGTGATTCCAGATGAATACATCAGTTAAATATCTAAAATGAAGGGGATACACTGCTTGAATGATATGTAATATGAATATACTTTCACTCTATATTGAGTTTATGTACTAATCAAGTAATAGGATGATGAATTAAGCAATATTACACGAGAGGGTGAGCTTTACCGTCATTATTGGCACGCCTGTGATGCGGTCAGGAACGAGGCGAAGCCGAGTTCCGCGAGCATCACAGAAGTGCCAATAATGTAAGGTAAAGCACACCCTCGAGTGTAATATTGCGATTATACAACAGTTACCAACAAAACACATCCAAATGTATTCATATTGTGGAGCAATTCATAATAAAAATGTTTCGCTGTTATCCGTTTCCCTGTAAAGAGAAGAGTTTTTCACTGAGACATTAAATAGTCCCTGTAGCAGCGCTATGAGCCTGAGGCACCGTCTCATCAACACACAGCTATCAATGCTTGCGCAGTGGAATGAATTCCAGTAGGCTATATGCTCCGTCGTACGACCGTGTCACGTGGCCAAAATAACTGATCTACAAGCTGACAACGTGTCGCGATGGCGACGCGTTGTGAACTTGTAGATCGGCTATTTTCGCCGTACGATACCTGGCGACGCGTTGTGAACTTGTAGATCGGCTATTTTCGCCATGCTGTTTGTTTTCCTACCGTGGGACAGCGTGACGTCACAGCACAGCTGTGCCATATATGGTCTAATCAGGTGCGGACTGCAGTGCGGAGTGATTTATTAATGTGATTAGGCCCGTGCCCGTGCCCGATGCTGGTTTGAAGCACGGCTAGAAAGCTATTTCAACCAATCAGATTGCTTGGTCGGAACTACCTGTTGTTTAATGTGTATTAGATCAGGGGTCCGCAAACTTTTCCATATCAAGGAGCCCCAAATAGACTTAGCCTCTGCCCCCTGTTGTGAAATGGCTTAAAAAGAAAGAAAGAAAAGAAACACAAACATAATTAAATAGTGAAAATAGCCGATCCAAATTTGTATTTGCTGCCTCCTCCAAGATTCACAATAAAATAAGAGTCTCAGAGTCAATTGTCTTGCAATCTGAGAACCCAGATTCTTTGTTTTTGCTGATGGGTTCCCAGATTGGTGGACTAGTGCAGTGGTTCTCAACCTTTTCAGGCCTCGACCCCCCAAAAAAATCATATTTGAACTGGGGACCCCCACCCTGACAAGCACTTGGAATTGTTGGAGTTGAGGCTTTACATTTAGTTTGACTCGGTTCCACAGATCAGCTATTTTCAAACGTTTTTCTCTTTCTCAGGTAATATTTCACAATTTGGCCAACGTAAGACATTTATTATAGTAGACGTTGTTGATTGCTATTGACACAGAAATTGTGTACTTTGTTTTATTTTAGCGGAATTAAAAAGGTCTTAAATTGTAACTTTAGAAATGTGCAGATACCCTGAATACACTTCTACTGTATGTTGGTTTGTTTACCGTTGAGTGAGAAAACAATGTTGCACATTAAGCAAATCATCTGGGGACCCCCCTGGTAGAATCTCTGGACTAAGACAAAACCGACAGATTAATCAACTGGGGAGACCCTACTCATCATTATAAACATTTCAGCATGTGAAATAAACGTACACATTCAATAATGGTTTTCTTTTATGTTTATTTACAGAGCTTATAGTCATAATAGTCCGTCATGTTCTATGGAAGTAAATGGATAAAAGAAAATATCACAAGTCCTCCACGCATCTCTCCCTCATGTTAAATTGGGAGGAGCTTTCAACACAGTCAGCTCCACACAACGTCCCAACCTGATTCTGTGGATAATGTCTGGAGTTCCAATGAGAAAATGGCTTTATTTTAGACAATAAAAACATGCCTCAAAGCTATTTTTCCCCAACGTGTGGTGGCCATACATCTGTTCACTCTTGTAGCACTGACTAAAGCCTTTAAGAAAGAAATGTTCACACATTCAAACTGTCCTGTACAGGGGAGTTGGACAAAAATAACGGTACTGAATAACGGATTCCTGCACACTGCAGGAATTGCATTCATGTATTAAAAAAAAATATATTCTGAAAATGAAATCTATTTCCAGTCAGTTTCCACTGTGCAGAGGGTCTGGGAGTCACCTGGAGAGGTGCAGTCTCACTAGGTAACTCACCACAGCTGAGAAGAAGGTGGAGGAATCCATGGGCCCCAGACAGTGGTGGAAAGTAACCAAGTACATTTACTTAAGTACTGTACTTAAAGCGGCACTATGTTATTGTTTTCTTTTAATGAATAAGACGTAATGTTGTTGAATCTGTATGAGAGTATGTTAATACAATATATAACTTATTCAATTGGGGGGGGTTGTATTTTGTCTCCCTGCTCTTCTATTGAGACGTTTAGATCGTGTCAAATGTCATGTCTCACCTATAGACACAATCTGACACACATTTTGGCCTGATGGTAAAGATTCAATGTATCTCTTGAGCAAGCAGAGAGCTCTATTAGCTCAATGATAAAAAAAAATGCACAGGAAACCGGTTGCAAATCCGCGGTAGCCGACGAAAGCTTTAGTTTCAAGTACTTTGCAGATTTAGAGTAATAATACAAAACATGCATTAAACACTTGAGCCCTATTTTATACTTTGGCTATTCCAAAAGTAATTATCAAAAGATTGACGCATGAAAAATGTATTTAAAAACAATATTGAGATTGGACATTCTGCATGATGACAACTTTTACTTTTAGTACTTTAAGTATATTTTGATGGCAATACTTTTGTACTTTTCCTCAAGTAAAATGTTGAATACAGGCAATACCACATTGTGGTACGGCTACTTTTACTTAAGTAAAGAAATCAGTACTTTTTCCACCACTGTTCCCAGCTGCCATGCGGACTGGGACCCAGCCGCGAAAACAAAGCGCTGCCGACGGACCAAACCCTGGCTCACGGCTACCTCACTCACATCATGCTCGCCCCAGTACACCCTGCTGCCTACACCTGCCATGGAGCAACACCCCCCACCTGGCCAGACTAATATCACTGCGTAGATATTAGTCTGGAATCTCCGTGTGGAACCTGCATTTACGAGGGGCAAAAAAAAAAATGCCTCTGGTGATAAACCCGCCCCACATTTGCATACTGGGCCCTGACTGGTCCCTCACAACTTTGGAGGGAGAGAAATCCAATCTCTATTGAGAGGGGCCAGACCTAATCCTAATCTGCCGAGGGCAATTTATTTCTGCAATGGCAGATTCGTCTGGAACCAGGCTACCTCCACCTGCCCTGAGACCTGCCCTGTATTGTTGCTACCTAATGCTACCCTCAAATTGATTATGAATTTGGATCTCTGGTTCCTCAGAACGCAACCGTTGCAATGCAGCCGTTTATTTCCCCCGTAGTGGCACACTTAACAAACCTGTCCATCAGACAGGGCCACGTCCCACAGGAATTTAAGCATGCGAGAACAACACTGCTTGGTGGTGCCCAAGGCTTACTGTCATCAAGCTGGCCCACACCACAACCATCTCCTGGGGGGGTCACTTAGGCCCTGATAAGACTGGAGAGGATTTATCTTCTGGCCTGGTATGTATGCAGAGGTAAAACACTTTTTGTCAGCAATGCAAGAGATGCCAACAAACCTCCCCTTTAACATCCCAACCTTTCTTCACCTTTTCTCCAGTTATGGGGCCAAATCATGCACAACAAACTGGGGGGGGGGGGGGGGGGCATAGCCGAGTGGTTAGTGAGCCCGCCTAGGAAGCCAAAGGCCATGGTTGTCCCAGGTGTCGATGTGTGTCCCTGAGAGCCTTAGAATGGCTGCTCACTGCTCCTAGTAGTTATGGGATGGGTAAATGCAGAGGGCAAATTTCACGTTTATGCAAATATACAGAGACCAAAAAAAACACCCCAAGGAGTGGGGACTAATCTAATCTAAATTTAAAAAGTTTGAGAACCACTGGATTCTGCCACCAGATACCCTGAGGCTATCCATCTCTGCACTGCAACCTCAAAAGCCATCACGCACCCTCCACCTGCCCCGAGCCCTTCACCACCACACTCCCACACCTTACCCCTTCCCTTCTAATAAACACACTTGTACTGCTTGCGTGTTGGCTTCCCACCCCCCACACACACACACCACCTAATCAAAGAACAAACCCAATTCAAATAATTACACCTTTCGAGGTCTAGGGCCAATTACCGAATGTGGCATTCCTACTGTATCCTACCGTGTTCTCCTGAGAATGTAAGGTTTATGGGTCCCATCTTGCACACTGCCTTATTCCTATAAACATTTTATGCATGTTTTACTATTTTGAAGGAGAAAAAAATTGTTGATGTAAATCACTGAGTCAGACTGAGTTAGACGCGAACACGTCCGGTAGTGTTGCACGAGATGAACAAAAGAAATCAGGATTCCTTCTTCACATCGCCATTCGCCACTGCCGGTCAGAAACCTTTTATGTCCATATTGCATCTTACGTTTTTTTTTTTTAATAAATGAATGCCATGTTTTACACAAAAGTAGCCGATCTTCAAGCTTGCAACATGACATGTTATGAGCTTGAAGATATGTTGTTTTTTGTTTGTTCACCTATGATAACATTACCAAAATAGGGATGTCAAGGTTGAAAGTGGTTAAGTCTGTCCGTGGGCTTTATAAATATGTAACCAATGGTAAGTATTAACAAGAGCTTTTGACTAAACTACATTGGACCCATTGCAACATTTTGGACATGCTACAGTAGGTTTCCACCTGACAGTGACAATATTGTGATATATTCAGGGATACATGAACAAAACATTTTTGTCGTCAAGAAAAATTTCCTGAAACTTGATTTGTAGTGATTTGTAGGCCTCAGATTCGTTCTACACAGCAACACAATACTTTGCCAAATGATTTTCCTATTGTAACAAAGGCAAACTCGCGATATGGAGATTATACATGATTTATTATACTGCCCCTGAGAAAACCAGATTCGGATTGGCGGGAGGGTGTGCATTAATTTTCAGATAACCGCAAGGTCAAGGTCTCATCACCGTTCAAAATGCATATGCATGATCAAAATTGTACTGTATTAATGTTATCTAAGCTAACATTAGCTACAAGCTGTCCTTAAAAACATGGATTTCAATATAACGTTCAACCTTTTGGGGAAACATAAAACGTGTATGTGTCTGACTGACTCTGTGGTTTCTAGGTAGATTTACTATGCTCAAGATCCCAGGAAGACTAGGCGGTGGTTCTCAAAGTGCGGTGCGGGGACCGGCAGGGGTCCTTGAGGGGGTATCAGGGTGTCCCCAGCAAAACTAGATAACATAGCCTCAAAATCAGTTTAACCACTGCTATTGGAAAAGTGAGCTTGTAGATCAGCTAATTTCCAAAGATTTAGAAAAGATCGTTTTGCTCACAATACTTTTTTTGTTTACATTTGTAACAAAAATCTCCTCTTATGGGGGTCCCTGGCACTAAATCTTTTCAGATGGGGGTCCGCAGCTCAAATACATATCAATTTGGCAGTCAATGGACTAGAGGCAAAACCGTGTGCTTCTAATGGGGATCCTTTAATAAACATTCTGCTACTGTGTCTTTCTGAGAAATAAGGTAACATTTGCTACAAGGTTGATAAAGATAAAGCACCAATACAAAGTTCCTTGTGAGTCCTGTCAAATCCGACTCCCATCGTGTCTCGCACATCACCCGTCTTTCTGCCCTGCGTTTCCTGTCTCTACACTCCTGTCTATGCAAAATAAAAATGCCCCAAACAATGATAAAAATAAAAGCTAGTTAGCCTCTGCATTGTGCATCATTCTTTTCCATAACATCATGTCAATAATGATAGTTTGATATACAGGTGATGTATCATCAACAGTCTCTGAATGTAAAACTGTGGTCACATGGTCTGTCTGGTTTTTTTTTGTCCGTCCTGGGACCCCCGAGTGGTGCTCGAGGCGGATCCAGGGGGTCCCCGACTACATTATTGATAGTCAGGAACCAAATGGACCTTAAGAGGTTCGTCACTGAGAGTATACAAATAGGACCAAATGGACCAATACTGTTGGTGCATTCCCAGAGTTATAAGGGTCCGCGCCCTAATTCATACCAAACCCGGGGGTCCTTCAAATCAAAAAGGTTTGAGAACCAGTGGTATATCTCTTCAGATAGTGATGGATGCTCTGTCAGTTGGCTGTAGTTTGAAGCGTGGCTCCACTGCGGGGGTCCTGCAGACCGAGCCCACAGCTGAGGCAGATTAGAGTCCAGAAAAAGAGCTTGATGATGAATAATGGCAGGTGTGTGTGTGTGTGTGTGTGTGTGTGTGTGTGAGAGAGTCACTGGAGGCCATAGACATTCTTATAAACGGTTTAGCATAGCTCCCGTTTGTTTTAGTTTTTTTCCCTCTTGCAAAAGCTGTGGGGTGCGTGTGGCACTGGCATAAGAGACAACTCACGCATCACGGTTCCTGGAACCTGGGAACGGGCTGGTTCAGAACGCGGTCTGGGCTGGGCCATAGGGCTGGACAATCAATATATATCCATATCATATCCATAAGAGACTAGATAACGTCTGGGATTTGGGATATCATAATATAGGCTTATGACATTAGTGTTATATTTCCCTGGTTTTAATCACTTACGCCTTATTTTATACAAGTAGTTCTCAAAATGGGTCCTTGATGGGGACGGGGACGGGGGTCCCCAGCTAAAGTATTGATAGTTATAGGAACCAAATGGACCCTTCCAGGACTAACTCTGCGAGGGTGCAAAATGGAACCAAATGGACTCTCTTGAGTTACGGGGGTCCATGGCCTAATGCATGCCAAACTGGGGGTCCACAAATAGCGAAGTGAACTTGTAGATCGGGTATTTTGGTGGATTTTTATTTTATTTGGAGACTTGAAAATTAAACTGATATCATCGTGACATTATCTATATCGATGTTTTAGACCAGGGGTCTTGACTTCCACGTTTTTCAGGCCATGCATGGACCCCTTAAAGGAGGAGTTCACCCAATTTTTTTTATTTATTTTCTATCAATTGCACACCCCATGAAGCCTTGAATACATGGACTTATTTTGGTTTTTGTCGCATTCCTAAGCCAATAATTTGATGCCCGGGTGTATTTCCGGTAGGAGACACAAATAATCTACTTTGTGTCTCCTACCGGATACATTAGCCGGTAGGAGACAGGAATCATATTATTAGCTTAGGAATGCGACAAAGACACAAATAAATCCATGGATTCAAGGCTTCATGGGGTGTGCAATTGAAAGAAAATAAGTAATTTTTTGGGTGAACTACTCCTTTAATAGCTGAGAGAGAGATGAAGCAGGGACCCCCACTACATATTGTATACAATTGTGTTGCATATTAAACTTTTTCATAAATTTCATAGAAAGCTTCATAGATTTGTTTGACAGCACTATCATCAGTGTATTTTCAGACATTTAAAACTCAATACTTAGTAAACTTGACCTTATAGGCTCTGTACTTGGTCTGCTCCTTTTCCATCCACACCAAACCTCTTTGCTGAAAATAGCCGATCTACAAGCTGCGACGTGTTGTGAGCTTGTACATCGGCTATTTTCGGCTAATGTTCCCCTCAGAATATAGGGATGCTAGGGTTCAAGTGGTTAACTTAAATAAAAGAAAAAAGGTTTCTGTCAAACAAAGATTTGGAGACCCCCCTGTAGTAATTCTGAGGACCCCATTAGGTGCCCCTGTTGAAGACCCCCGTTTTAGTCAGAAATCGCCCATATTGCCCAGGTCCTATACCCAGACCAGTTCAGAACCCATTCCGGTCCGGTTTCCAGTTCAGGTGCTCTGCTGCTGCGGCGCAGCGTCCTGGTAGTCCGTGTTGTAGGGGTAGTAGTAGAGGTCGTGTTTGACGGCCATGAGCAGGCCGGGCGCGCCCCCACGGCCCCCCAGCTGAGAGGAGAACTGCACGCTGGGGATGAGGTCCCTGGCGGCGGGGTGAGGCGAGGGGATGGTCCTGAGCAGCAGACCGTCACTCAGACTCCACAGCCTGGTGTAACAGTCCTGACCCACTGTGGAGGACACAGAGAGAGAGAAGTGAAATAAATAGACTAGTTACTTCTCAAACTTTGTTGTGCCAAGGACCAACAAATGATATGTATTTGGTCGCAGACCCCCGTCTGAAAATGTTTTGTGCCAGGGACACAAAACATTTGTGTCCCTGAGAAGTGAAGATCTGATTGAGAAGTCAGATCTTCTCTTCTGACTGTCAGGCAGAAGAGAAGATTTGTGTTAAAAATATATCATTACTCAACCTTTTCAATTGCTTTCAAGATGCATTTTTTCCATTTTCCCGCCAAAATAGCAGATGTACAAGCTTGCAGCACACACTGTGAGCTTGTACATCTGCATTTTCTTTTCATAGCCAACGTATAAAATATGGATAAAGTGGTTAAAATGACCCCCTGAAACCCCCCCCAAGGACCCCACTTTGAGAACCACTGAAATGCAGAAATCAGAATCAAAGAAGAGGGATGCTGGCTGTTCCAATGTGTGTGTGTTGGGAATAAATGAGTCATGATTTTGTCTCACGCTTGTGGAAAAATAACGTCGAAGCAAAACACATAATGTATGGACTTTCAGTACCTAGAAAAGCGCTATATAAATCGTACGTATTATTATTATTATAATGGAAGCTTATTTCTGCCCCGACTAGTTTTTCTTGCAAATTGTGACTTTTGGGGCTTTTTTTCTCTCAACAAAAAGATAAAGAAAGATTTTATTATAAAAAAAACTTTAAAAAATCATCTGTTTTTAGCAGTAGTAGTTGTTGCCGGGCAGAATCTCCGCATTTCAACTTTTTATGTTTTTTGAAATAAATTCCCTGCTTAATCCATTTAGACCTTCTAAAAACGCCTCCTAAATAAAGTTTTCTGAAATACGTAAAACATTATGTTGCTACATACTGTACATAGCAACAAAACCCCCAAAAGGGGTTCCTGGTCTAAATGGGTTAAGACTAAACCCATTTAGACCAGGAACCACTTGTATGGCCTACAAGTGTCACACAAATTGAAATTTTGGAGAGTGGTTACGTGTGTGGGGGGGGGGGGGGGGGGGGGGGGGTTATAAATATTGAATAATAGTATTAACAAGAGCTTGTGACCAAATAACTTCTGAAATAAACAGTTTTGGACATGCAAGGTTTTGTCCCGACAGCGACGACATGTGAACAGACACGTTTGTTTACAGAGGTTGCTAGGCAGCCCACCTGCTAGGAGGAGCCCCTCTGACTCGTTGACATGGACGGGCAGGTAGGCACTCTCGTTGTTGTGCCCTTTGAACTCCTGCACTACCTTCGACACTCGCACGTCCCACAGCTTGATCTGCACACGCACACACACACACACACACACACAGGTTGGTGTCAGATAAAATGTCCTATTAACCAATGACAACGGGCAACATTTGTTTAAAAGACAAACAGAAATATATATAGAGAGAGATTTTCTGAGCTTTGTCTGCCTCTTTTTACAGTTCATATTGAAGAGAGACGGGAAACAGGGAGAGAGAGAGAGAGAATCGGGAGTGACATGCAGCAGAGGTCCGTCAAGCTCAGGACTCGAGCCCGGGACTCGCTGTCAGGCATCAGAGGCTATGTGGTAAATGCCTCAACCACTCAGCGTTCAGCGCCCCCAGAAAAGTTTTTTAAAATGAATATAAACAATTAATGGTCAACTAAAACAGTGGTTCTCAACCTGTGGGTTGGGACCCCAAGGGGGCTCCCCAAATGATAGTAAAGTGACAATTTAAGGACTTTTAAGACCTTTTCAATACCTAAAACAAATTAGAAAAAAGAAAAGCAAAGAAAATAAATTAAAAAAGACCATTACTGCCTCAAACGTAATCAACAAACTACAGTATACTATAAAAACTGGTCAAACATTGGCCAAAATGTCAAATAATATAAGAAAGACTAATTTTGGGAGTCCCCCGATCAAATATGATTATTTTGGGGGGCCTTGAGAACCACTGAACTAAAATGCCATGACGCTGACCTGTCCCAGCATGTCTGCGGCCAGCAGATAGTTCTCGTCGTGCAGCATGCGTATGGAGGTGACCGCAGACTCCTGGTGGAAGCGGCTGCACTTCCAGCTGTCCTTACGACTAGTGCGCTGACGCAGGTCTATGCTGAAGATGTCCCCCGAACGACAGCCATTAAACAACACAGGAGCCTGAGAGGGAGGGAGGGAGAGAGAAGAGGAAGAAGGAGGGAGAGAGAGAGAGAGAGAGAGGGAGGGAGAGAGACAGAGGGAGAGAGAGAGCGGGAGGGAGTGAGAATGACAGAGATAGGGGGGTAGAGGGGGAGCGAGAGAGGAGAAAAAAGAAGAGAGGGAGTGAGTGAGACGGACAAAGGGGGGGAAGAGGAGAGAGGAATAGAGGGGGAGAAAGAGAGAGAAAAGGAGGTTTGAGTATGTGGGGGAGAGAGATGGTGGTGAGGGAGGAAGCAAACATTTTAAAGCCTGATTTATGTTTCTGTGACAAAGTGTCATGCAACATGTCGCTCTGCAAAAATAGCATAATTATAACAGTCAATTATTTTTTCAATTGTAAATCCATATACAATTGTAATATCTCTGTCGACGCCGTCTCCGACTTAAGATTTTAACCACTGAATTTACTTAGCAGATCTACAAGTCCACACCGGTTTTCTCACCCTGAGAGCAAACTGCTGAGCCAGGACGTCACTGCTGACGCCGTATGTCTGTGTGCGCCCCGTCTCTGCGTCTTTCACTATCACCCTACGGGAGAGACCTGCACACACACACACACACACATATTATTGTATTATTGTACTATGCTTGTGAGGACATCAAAAGTTTGGGACAGTTTTTTTCATGGTCATTTTTACCCTAAAGCTAAGCGTTATACTTAGTTGCATGCGGGTGTCGGGCCGACATTTTGTGAGCTTGTAAATCAGCTATTTTCAGTGCGCGACACCCGCACGCAACCAAGTGTAATTCTCAAATTCTGCTATACTTGTGGGGACATTTGGTAAGTATTTTGTATCAGTGCAGACCATAAGGCAAGTACAAACTATACACAAAGTAATGTGACAATAAAAACTGTATTTCGAGGGGATTGTGGTTGATCTGACCTGTGCTGAAGATCTTGTCTGCCTGCGGGTTGAGGCACCAGGCACACGACCACGCCGTAGAGATCTTAAAACTACACAACATGCCTGGCTGGTCTGAGAGCACAACACAGAGATACACACACACATGAAGAGGAGAGACAGATGGGTCATTAGTACGGGTGTAACGATACATTTTAACAGCAATACAATACGCATCACGATACATGGACGATATTCGTTCATTCATGGCGATACAATGATTTCAAATCGATACAGTAACTATTTAGCAAAGACATTTTATCTGTGTGAAACGTGTGGATAGCGAAGGTTTTTTAAAGGGAAACATTTATTATTATAGATATAAATAAGTAAACTCAGTGATTCTTGATCTTATCTGACCTGGGTTAGAGTTGCTGAACAGAGAGACGGGCAGCAGGCTGACACAGCCAGGGGTTTCTGCAATGCCCACCAGACACAGCCTGAACAGGGGGGCTCAGGTTAAGGAACACTCATCACCACCACTAGGGCTGTCACGATTACACATTTAAGTTGACGATTAATTGTCACACTAATAATTGTGATTAACGATTTAATAGTGTTTTTGGCATTGAACATGGGAAGATATGAATAAAAAATACATTTCTGTTTGCCTCGGAATCAAAAAATGCACAGGGCAGTTATGACACACAACAGGACATATTTATTCATTTCATATATATATTTTTTTGTTGTTGAAAATAGCAGATCTACAAGCTTGTAGATCTGCCATTTCAGCTTTTTTAATGTATGAACCTTTTTCAACATGGAAACAATTATCACAAAATAATTGCGGTTATCTCAAATAATTGCGATTAGACGATTATGTAATAATTGTGACAAGCCTAACCATCACCACATGGAGATCAGTAGATAGTTACAGGAGATCTACAGCAGCGGTTCCCAAACATTTTAGCTCGAGACCCAATTCATCAGGAATTCCTGATGAAGATCCTTGAAACATTGATCCAAGCAATAAACAGTGGGGCTTATTTTGGGAGCGTGCCGACTTTATTTTAATTTTTTTTAACCCGTTAAAACCGGGAAAGCATCTGTGTCACAATCATTTTAACCACTTTATATTAACCATATTTTATACTTTGGCTATTCAAAAAGATCTGCTATTTATTTATTTTTATCGTGAAAATGTTTGCAAGTCTTTGAATATATAACATATTTTCAGATGGGGGTCTGTGGACAAATGCATATCATTTTGGGGTCCTTGACATGAAAAACGTTTGAGAACCACTGATAAAGCGACATAGGTTTTTCCGAAAACTGTTAGGAACAAAGAACGAATGAAGGATACAGCACATGAGAGTCTGGATGGCTGACCGACGCCCAGCAGATGGAATTCACCTGAAACACACACACGTTCATGTTTGAGACAGCAGGTCAAGGTTTCAGATTTTTCAGAAGGGCACAGGGTGGGGATTTAACCTACAGGCCACACTGCTGAGAGCAAAATAAGAGGCGTCACATTTCTGCATATCTATAAAGTCAACTTTTCAGAAAACATTTACATGTCGGTTCCAAACTGGAGTGGATTCACATCCGTCCATTCCATTTTACAGAGTCCTAGGATCATTGTGGAAAAGGAATTGGTAAAAAACAGATATAGCCGTTTATGGCACTCAACGGTTGGATTTGAAAAAACGGCTATAGCCGTTTTTGGCACTCAATGTGTTAATTGTGGTACTTTCAATATGTGTATATACCTTATGTATAGGTTAGAATTGACTATTGTTGTTTAGGGACAATTTTTGGGACAACTTTTGAGCTGCGATATGAGTATACACGGTATAATGTTGTGCCTCATTGCGCCTCTTAGCCGTGGTATAATCTACAGTAAACCACGGCCTCTTGGGGCTTATTGCTTTATTCTATAGAGATGCTGTCTGAGTGCTGAAACTAACTGTGGCATAATTGATTTACTGAACATAAGTAGCATTAATCCCATCGTGTGTGTGTGTGTGTGTGTGTGTGTGTGTGTGTGTGTGTGTGTGTGTGTGTGTGTGTGTGTGTGTGTGTGTGTGTGTGTGTGTGTGTTCCCACCTTGCGGTTGGTGAAGTAGAGGTTGTCACACATCTCTGCAGACATGGAGCCCCTCTTGCAGCCCTTGAAGGTCATGATGCCGTACTTGCATCCGCCGTGAGTCACGTCGTTCACCGTAAACACCTTCTCGCACTCCGAGTCGCCCTGGAGAGACCGGCGAGAATGCCATGGATTAAAGCCAAATAAAATCTCACGACAGAAAACATTTTGATAGGCCAAGTCCTAATGTGTGATTCGTGAAACAGACTGAAAGGTGCTTTAGAAATGCACCAATCACCATTTTGTGTGTGTGTGTGTGCGTGTGTGTCATTACCACTATCAGCCTGAAGTTGTCTGTATCGGGGTAGCTGCTGTCTGAGCTCTGAACCGTCAGTCTGTGTCGTCTCATTCCACTCACTTTCACCTCATGGACAGCCCTATAGAACACACCATCAAAAATGTCAAATCTTTTTCTACTCCACAAGGGGGTGTGCTCTGAAATTTTACACCATCTGGCAGCCTTTTTTAACATATATAGAGAGACTGAATGCTGCTGACATTAATGACCCATAAATTAAACCCACTGTATTTGTTTTTGTATTATAATTTTTTGGTGTATTTTTTAATTCATTTTAAATCTTTCTTTAATAATATATATATTCTACTGTGTATACTTTATTTATTCATTTTTGACTTGTTTTCATTTTTCATTGCAATTGTGTCTTATTTGTTTGTATTGTCCTTTGTGTTAACAAATTGGGTGCCAGAGGTTTATTAAAATATTATACTTTGAGTGCCAGGATGTTTAAAAAAAATTGAACCTTTTTCAAGTAGTCACAAAATATTTTCAGTGATCACCGTCCTCACGGTGATCCCCTCATTACACACATACAGGTCTCGTACAATCGGGGGGAAAAAATTAAAAACATTCGGTAATCCGTTCCATAGTTGCAGCCAGTTGAAAATAGTACACAGGAGCCGAGATACAGGTTTTTGAAGTCATAAGTTAACCAGGAGGTGGATTGGAGTCTAAATCTTGTAGGAGTGATATTTCCTGTTGCTGTGAAGAAAAAAAATAAGTTTTTTTCAAAAAACGTATATATACGGTTTTGGCACTCAACGTTAGTATTATATATATGGCCAAAACTGTATATATATACGGTTTTGGCACCCAATGTGTTAATGGTACAAGATACCAGGGCTGTAGCTCTTTCGGAGCGGGAACTTTGGGGGGGGGAGATGGGAGGGGTAACATACACTGTTTTTGTATGCTTTTTGTTAATGACCTGTATGTGCGGTGGAGTGGAATACTACAAAATGACGTCACTGAGCCGCGGTGATAAGCGTCGCATAGCGTGAGCTTGTATATCGGTGATAAGCGTCGCATAGCGTGAGCTTGTATATCGTCTATTTTCAAATAGCCGATGCATATAGGTTTAAAGTGCTCATGTGGCCTATAATAGTCGCTTATTTTGGGCTTGATTTCATAGACCCGGTTGCTTATTTCTCTCGCATAATCTGGCAACGCTGAACTTCAGGTGGATAAGTCAGGTGGATAAAAGCACGTAGGGGCCTTTATACAGTTATATCGTCTTAGTTATATGGCGCTTGTTGTGAATGGTCCTTTACACTGGACATACGCATGGTAACTATCTGTATAGACCAGTGAGTGATTCTCAACCTTTTTAATTTCAAGGACCCCCCAGTTTGATTGGTTCGGAGCAGGATGAATCAAGGAGTCAAGTGGCCTTTGACGTCCTCCTAACAGCTGCTGAGCTCAATCTGTCTTGAGAGATTACATGAACCCTAACGTCCCTATTCTCTGCAATAGGCCAACATTCAGCGAAAATAGGCTGCTACAAGCTCACGTGTCACAATGCCACGCGTTGTGAGCTTGTAGATCTGCCATACAATATGATCAGATTATTACACATTATGACAATAATTCAATGGGTTTAACTTGTTAAAAAGTACAAGTTGGATTGTCGCTCATCTGTCCCTCACTCTGTTAAAGGAGGAGTTCACCCAAAAAATGATTTATTTTCTATCAATTGCACACCCCATGAAGCCTTGAATACATGGATTTATTTAGTTTTTTGTCGCATTCCTAAGCCAATCATTTGATGCCCGGGTGTATTTCCGGTAGGAGACACAAATAATCTACTTTGTGTCTCCTACCGGATACATTGGCCGGTAGGAGACAGGAATCAAATTATTAGCTTAGGAATGCCACAAAAACACAAATAAATCCATGGATTCAAGGCTTCATGGGGTGTGCAATTGATAAAAAATAAGAAATTTTTTGGGTGAACTACTCCTTTAAGTGCGTGTGTGCGTGTGCGTGTGTGTGTGTGTGTGTGTGTGTGTCCGGATCTTGCACTTACAAGTGTGAGATCAGAATAAGCAGAGTAAGCGTGAATTCTAGTCAATAAACAAGGCAAAGAAAAAAAAGCATCCGTCTCAATAACACACCTTCTAAAAAAAACAAATGTGAGAAACAATGTGACAAGGCAAAGAGGATGGGCTGCTTTCTTTCTACGGAAGAGAAAGAGCGAGAGAGGAAGTGCATATAGGCAAGTCAGTATAGACTTTCGCACCTTTTGACCACATAAAACAATCTAGATGGGTCCAACTTTATTTACTGTTGCTGTGTTCGTGAATATCAGTAGCTGTCTGGCAGGAAATAAACTTGGACCCTAGCAACACAGTTTGACTGATACAGTCTGTTAATATTGATAGCTATTTGGAAGTCCAAACGTGTGTGTGTGCGCGCGCGCGCGCGTGCGTGTGTGTGTGTGTGTGTGCTCTGATACAGTACCTACAATAGGCGGTCCCAGATAGCAGGCCGAGGTGTTTTTGGTTCATCAGTATAGCTGTGTTGAAACCAGTTCTTGGAGCTTTCTGTCAAACAGTAACACACATGATCACATCCACTGTCACATCAATAAATGCTATAACAAAGGCCCTAACGAATATATCGTTGCTGTCGGGCAGAAACCTCTTC
Source organism: Gymnoscopelus braueri (assembly GCF_963280865.1). Classification (NCBI taxonomy): domain Eukaryota; kingdom Metazoa; phylum Chordata; class Actinopteri; order Myctophiformes; family Myctophidae; genus Gymnoscopelus; species Gymnoscopelus braueri. Next base: position 7,684,737 of record NC_137616.1, on the reverse strand, counting down.
TCTCCAAATTTTAACTTTTTGTGTTTTTTCGGAAATCAACGCCCTACTTGATCATACTACAGCATCACACTAAAGCATCCAAAGAAGCAGATCTTCGTTTTGAGCTTGTGGATCTGCTACTTTTGATGCTTTTGAATTTGAATCCTGAAAAGTAACAGTTTTGGACATAATGAGGTTTCCACCAGACAAGAGGCGATATCTACATTCACACCCTTTTCACGTTGAAGTACATATCTGCATGACATTTCTTCTTGCTCTGATGAGAGCATCTTTCTAGGTAGAGATTAGGGCTGAAACTAGCAATTAGCTTCTCGGCGGATATTCTATCGATATCTTTTACTATTAATGGAATAATTCATGGGTAGAGCCAGACTGATATGTCAGATTGGCCGATATATCGGTCATTATTTGACTTTTTTGATTACATCTGTATCTGCAAATTATGCAGCCAATGCGTTGATTTTTACCACTTTCAACCCAGTCATTTTAACATTTTCAAAATGTTTCTGAAATAGCTTGTAGATCTGCCATTTTTGAATATGCCTTAAGTGGCTAAATAAAATAAAGTTCACCTTATGTGTATTTTAGATGTACGTGTTTGCTTTGTTATACTGCAAGTTAAATGTTCAGAAATCGGAACTTTTAATCAAATATAAAGTTTTTCAAATTGATTTGAAAATCAATTGCACTTCTTGACCAAACAGTGGACCACAATGGAAACAAGTTTCAGCTGTTTTGTGCTCAACCTCGTTGGCGTTTTTATTGTCGTATTTTAATGCCAATAAAAATGTTCTATCCTATATCGGTCAAAACACTGGTAATCGGTGGTCTAGGACTCTCCAAAATCGGGATCGGACGGTCCACAGATCTTGCATTAGTCGGGCTCTAATGACAGCTAGGATTGTGCCCTCCCAGAGTAGACCTACTTTATTGGGCATATCGTCCTTTGTCAGCATCACTGCTCTCCGTCGCTCCCTCTCCCTCTCCAGTAGCTGTTCGCAGGTCAGTGGGTTGTAGTTGTTGTGTCCAGGCAGCAGGCGGAAATAACGGTTCTTGTCCGCGTCAAAGTAAAACCCTCGCAGCTCTGGAAGAAGGGACAGAAGAGACGGGAATGAACAATGACTGAAATGAAATAATTAAACAAAGTTTTTTACCAATACCTCAATATCGATAGTGACAATATTGTGGGGATGATCATTTGTTTGCTTTCACAAAATATTTACAAAATGAGATCTCTGATCAATTATAATCAGTGATGCTTATGTTATAACTAAGAGGGTAAAGGCAAATAATATAACAGCATGAAAATCACTTTAACCACATTAGCCCTATATCCAGTACATTGGCTATTTGAAAATGGCTGATAGATCTATAAGCTTACAACGCGTCGCAATAAGACACATTGTGAGCTTGTAGATGTAAGTAAGTAATTAAGTACATTTTATTTATATATATATATATATATAGCATCTTTCGAAACAATGTTACAAGGTGCTGTACAATTGAACACAATATAAACAAGATTAAAACAAGTTAAAAACAGGGTATAATAGCACAATAGAGTAATAATACAATACAACAAGGATTAAAGCAAAACATTGACCTGTACCAGTAAGTCAGGTAAAAACTTCATGAGACAAAATGCTCACAAAATAAATGTATTTTTAACATGCTCTTAAAACCGTCGACTGACTCAGCATTTTTTAAAGCCAAAAGGTAGGGCGTTCCACAGTGTAGGAGCAACCCATCACCCTTTGTTTTGAGCTTGGTCGCGGGTATCTCCAGAAGGCCTTTGTCAGAGGACCTGAGGGATCTCACATTGTTCTTAGGGGCAGTAGGTCAGTGATATAAAGCAGGGCCAGCCCATGTAGTGCTTATAAGTAGTTAAAACAGGGATGGCAAACTCATTTTAGCTCAGGGGCCACATGGAGGAGGGCCAGAGGGCCAGAGGGCCGGACCGGTACCGGACCGGTAAAATCATGGCATAATAACTAATAATAACAATAACAACAACTTCAGATAGTTTTCTTTGTTTACTTTACTTAGTCTTAGTTAGTACAAGCACATTCTGAAAATGTAAACTTCACAAATAGGTATGGCCAAATGGAGACATTTTATTAACCGTTTACCGTTAGGCCTTACCGATTAATTAATCGATAACCGTTAAGATTTTTTTTTTTGTGTGCCAAAATACATTTTATTTCAAAGGGGCAAGTCTACACAGTTTGTTTTGTGTCTCCAGCAGAGTTTCTAGTGTCTCTATCTCTCTCTGGAAGAGGTTGCACATGAACTCTGCAGCCGCACTGAGGCGCTCCAACACAAACAATACCAATACAAAGACGAGGAAGAAGAAGAGGAAAGTGGAAGTTACGTGTGGTTGCAGGTGTAGACTTGGCCAAAAAACAATTAAAACATTTTTGGCACTAAAAAAAAAAAAAAAAAAAAAAAGTTATTATTATTATTATTTTTTTATGCTTTGCAAAATCATCTCGCGGGCCGGATTAAACTAGTTAGCGGGCCTGATCCGGCCCGCGGGCCGTATGTTTGACATCCCTGAGTTAAAAGGATTTTAAAATCTATTCTGGACTTAATGGGTAGGCAGTGAAGTGTGGCTAACACCCGAATTATGTGTGCTCTGGGGTTGTAGTCATCATTACCATTGGCTGTGCCCCCCTATTCTTTCTGTACTCACCAGGGGGCTCAGTGCTGGATGCAGAGGCAGAGGGGGTTGAGCTGCCACCATCTTGACTCGTCTGAGAGGCTGTTTGAGAAGGTCCAGGTCGAGGGTCGCCGTGCCTGAGGGTCAAAATAAACAGATTTTTATTTTAGAATAGGGTTCAAGTGATAAAGCATAAAAAAATAGTAGAGCTGCACCGTTTGGAGCTCAGTAGTGTTCATGAAGGCCAGTCCACACCAAAGATTCACAACACAACTAGTTGAAACTGCAACTCCTTGCAACCATTATCCCGAAATGGCACCGGAAATGGCAACTTCACCCCTATTTTATACTTTAGGCTGATCTGCAAGCTCAGAATGTGTCAAGATGCAACGCATTATGAGCTTGTAGATCTGCCATTTTCGAGAGAGAATGTTTGAAATTGTTTTGAAATGCAAATATTCTGTTATGGGGGTCCACGGCATAAAATATGTAATATGTAATATAGCAGGACATAATGTCATTCCCACTAGTACAGTGGTTCTTAAAGTGGGGTCCAGGGACCCCCAGGGGTCCTTGAGGGGGTTCCAGGAGGACTTCGGAATTTGGCAACAATATCACAATCATTTTAACCCCTTTATCCATATTTTACGTTGGCTATTCAAAGAATTTGAGTGCTTTTTTACACAAATCTTCTCTTCTGGAGGTCCCTGGTACCACACATTTTCTTGGTAGGGGATAGGGGTATTATATTATATAATTATATAATATAATATACATTGTATTCTGCCAAATATATATCAATTTGGGGGTCCTTGACATGAAAACGTTTGAGAACCAGTGGTCTAGCTGCCTTGTTGCCTCATGTGAGAGTCTGGAATGTCAGCAATTATCCCCTGATACAACCACAAATTGCTGTTCACTAATATTTTGCATAAAACTTGTTGCATTTGTGGCATAGCAAACGCAAATTAGAAAGGAGGTGGCTTTGGTTTGTTTTGTGCTAGGGTTGGACTAGATGTGGGAGCAACCTGCAGATTTGTTTATAATAAGGGAACAAAGACAGACATTTACATTTTGGGTAAAAGAAAATTATATAAACCCATTATTTGATCAACAGGATTACTTTATTATTTATTAATGTGTACTAAATCATTTGTGCAAGTTGCTACCACTTGCATACCACGTTTCGAAATTGCACATATTTATGCAGCAGGAGGTGGAGTGATTTAAAATTAGTGAAACTCGAACACAAGACAAAATCATGGCTTCAATCAGTCGCTTAACTGACAAATAACATCACAGCAAATGGATTATTTTCAAAGAAAGTCTTGACACAGACAAATAGGATAACCCTAGCCGCAAGCAACTCTTCACTAATGCAACGTCCTGCTGCATCCTGAACCATGTGCAATTTCGAAACAGGTGGTGTAGTATGCAGGACCATTGAGTGATTTCCAACGAGCGCTTCCAAACTCCAACACTTAATATATCAATAATCACCTGCACGGAATTTACAGAAAGTAGCTTATATATAACATGTCTATGGTGTATTTTTATGAAACAAAAACTTTTCAGATAAAGAGGATAATCCAAGCTTTCCGTGCAGCTGCATTGTTGTTTAATACAATCAGATAGGACTTTTCTGTTTGGATGAATGGGCTGTCAAGGGTTGGTATTGCAACTCTAGATTCCAGATAGTTGCTTGCGGTTAGGATAAGTTAACCCAAGTTAACCCAAGCTTTCCTTACAGCAGCAACATTGGTTTGTTTATCGACATAATCAGAAAGGACTTATCTGTTTCTATGAATGGGCTGTTGCAACTTTGATCCAGATAGCTGCTAGCTGCTGCTATCTGCATCAAAGTTGCAACAATACTAATGATGGCATTTAAGTTGCTCGCAACTAAGTAACGTGCATAAACTGCACTGCATACAACCATCGTTTATGGATTAATGCATTTAGTAATCACCACACATTGCTTTTTAATCAATTACATTTGCCGTTTGCTTTTATGTGGCCCCTGTAGGAAAACTAAACTAGCTGCTGCTCTGGTCCATAGCGTTAGAAAGAGTTCTCCTTGACGCCATGTTACTTTTCAGCCGTTGCCCGCACACCCCTGATAGCGCAGCATCTCGTCTGTATTAAAAATAAAAGAATACACTTTCGCTACTCATCAAAACAAAGACGGTTTTGAGATGTTGGAAGCCTACTTTCCTTAGTGGGGACACTCGGATCCCCCACCTCACGTCTAAAATCAACTTTTTTGGCCAGAAAATAAAATATTTCACTGGATGGAAAAGAAAAACTAGTTACTCTACTTGCGCCCTCTACAGATCTGGTCAATGGAATCTTTCTATTGACAAGATATGTAGGGGGCGCAGTGGAGCACCTAAAACATTTCCCCAGGTTTTCTGGTTAACTTGCTATGGTACGAACAGCTCATAATAACCTTGAATATATATATATATATATATATATATATATATATTTTACCATTGTTCCCGTGTGGTCCTGTGCCATTCACGACGTGATCCACTGTATCCCCTCCGATTTCTCTCTCGTCTGTCCCTTCTGTTCATCCCCTGAGTTGTGAACAGCTCCTATGTGACTGTACTGTACTGTACTGTAATGAGAAGCAGCAGCCAGGCAGCACTACAGCGTGTTTACCAGCTCAGAATGCAGCCTGACAGCCTGGCTACTATCGCGAGCACTCAGAGGCTAACCTGCATATATGGCTAACCCGCATATATTTGTCTAAATATGGAATAAATATGTAATTATTCCAGCGTTCCAAGTGGACACTAAAAAGACCGAAGTGATTGACTAACGGACGGCAGTTCATTGATTGCTACCAAAACAGAGCGTGTAGTCACTGTAGTGTTTCTGTTATTCTACGAGCTCCTCTGATGTTAAAACTACCTTGCTGCTGCCATGTTGCCGTCACGTGATCACTTGGTACCGCCTAACCCGAGATGTGATTCGCTCACATGATTGATTCGGTCCGTGACGTCGGAGGCGTTAATTGGTTGATTACTCGTGTCAATCTGGTTGCGTTGACCAGTCACGGTGGACTCCTGTGCTGGGAACAAAGCAAAATACTATGTAATAATCATAATCATAATAATAATGATAATGACAATAATAATGATAATATTATGTAATAGAATTTTATACTGTACTTTTGTTGCCATATTGTGCAAATAATTTTTCATGTCAAGGACCCCCAAATGTATTTGGCCTCGGACTCCCATCTATAAATGTTTTGTGCCAGGGACCCCCAGAAGAGAAGATTTAAGTTAAAAAAATCCAAAAGAACCCTGGTGGCCCCCGGACCCCACTTTGAGAACCACTGGCCTACAGTGTGTGTACCTTTAGAGAGAGTGTGCCTGTGTGCGTGCGTGCGTGCGTGCATGTGTGCCTGCGTGCCTGCGTGCGTGCGTGCGTGCGTGTGTGCGTGTGTGTGTGTGTGTGTGTGTGTGTGTGTGTGTGTGTGTGTGTGTGCGTGCGTGCATGCGTGTGTGTGTGTGTGTGTCTCCCCCCTGTGGCCAAATGCCGAAAACGACAGTTGCCTGTTCAAATAATCCTCAAAAGCTTTAATCACTGTGTTTGACCAGTAAGATGAGCTCCAACCGTCTCTCCAGCTCTTTAGCACTGCAGGGTGGTAAAAGTAGTACTCACATGTTTTACTTAAATAAAAGTGTCAATACTGCAATGTAGAATTACTCTGATACAAGTAAGAGTCCAGAATTCAAAATTTACTCAAGTAAAAGAACAAAAGTATTGGCATCAAAATATAATTAAAGTGTCAAAAGTAAAGGTATCCATTATGCAGAATATCCCATTTAACAGGGTTCAAATGTATAAAACGTATACAAATCTTTTGAAAATAGCAGATCTACAAGCTCACAACGCGTCACAGCAACGTGTTGTGAGCTTGTAGATCGTCTATTTTCAAATAGCCAAAGTTTAAATAGGGCTGTAAGAGGTTATTGTATGTTTTGTAATAATAATCCAAATCTACAAATAATAATAATTCAAATCATTTAAAAGAGACCTTGTGGACAAACATTTCAGTTACACCAATAGAAAAACTAAAAAACAAACAAACAGCACCCAAACAACAACAACATAGCCTTACAACCAGAGCTTGTTCTGAAGAACTGAAAATATTTAATGAGCTCTAATAATGTAAATTTATATCTATGGATTATGGAAGAAGACTGAGAATTTGACAATAAATTATGATGTAGTTGTAAAGGTATTATTTATCAGTGGAAACCTATGTCCAAAACTACTTCTTTTTCAGGATTCAAATTCAAAAGCATCAAAAGTAGCAGATACAAGCTCGAAATGTGTCGTTTCGCGCCACGTTTCGAGCTTGTGGATCTGCTACTTTTGCTACTTTTGTGTGACAAAAAGTTAAAATATAAGAAATTTCTATCTATCTATCTATCTATCTATCTATCTATCTATCTATCTATCTATCTATCTATCTATCTATCTATCTATCTATCTATCTATCTATCTATCTATCTATCTATCTATCTATCTATCTATCTATCCATCTATCTATTTATCTATTCATCTATCTATTCATCTATCTATTCATTTATATATTCATTTATATATTTATCTATCCTAAATGACCATTCTGTGGGTGTAAACACTACAGGGACACTGGCAGTGACAGTTGGATGTAGAGGCCACGCCTCTGTGTGTTGTATTGGTAGGAGCCTGGCCAGTACAGGCTGCTACCAGCGTTGCCATGTCCACTTATTATAAGCGACTTTGGGCTTGTTTTTCTGTAAAGTTGCTTTTAAATAATGGTTGCGTTTTTTTTGGGGGCTCGTTTCTAAGTGTAGCTGCTTATTTTGTGCTTGTTTCCTAATGTCGTTTAAACCAGTGGTTCTCAAGCATTTTCAAGTCAAGGACCCCCAACTTAATATGTATTTGTCCCTATAACCCCATCTGAAAATGAAAATAGTAGATCTACAAGCTCACAACGCGTCGCATGTTGTGAGCTTGTAGATCGTCTATTTTCAAATAGCCTATGTACCTATGTTGCTTCTTTTGGGCTTGTTTTTCTAGATCTGGTTGCTTATTTCTCTCACACGATCTGGCAACGCTGATGGTGGTACACACAGTACACACACAGGACCCGCATTGGCTGCACAGCAGCAACCTCCATAAAGCGTCCCAAAAAACTACACACTGAGATTTGGAATATTTGCTGCTGCTGCTGCAAGGAAAATGGCGACTGTCATTCATAATCCTCTGAAATCGTAAGTACATTAAAATAAATAAATAACAGATCATGGGGAAAAACAATTGCACATAAATGTGCATTGAATGCATGCATTGATGACATGTGCACACATTATATAGATAGATGCCGAGCTCGCAATAGACTACTGTATTTTACATAAATACATCACAGATGCATAACCAAACTCGGTGAGGTTTTTTTTTGTATGAATTCCTTTGTTTGTAATTACTGTGTAATAGGCATGTTTTACTCTACTGGGACTAAAGCAAAAAGCATAGCCTTATTGCCAGATCTTTCCGCGCGTAAATCTGAATTTATATGAATCTGCAGACTACTAGCCTACATGGCACACAACAAGGGTGTCGCTGGCCGAACAGATCGGCAAGCGACACCCTTCGGTTGTAGCCTACTACGGACGGACGGAGCATAAATTAGCCTTGTTACATCTGCGCTCTTGTGTTGTAGCCTGCGCAGTGGTGGAAGAAGTACTCTTTTTTTTTTACTCAAGTAAAAGTAGAAATACCACAATGTAGAAATACTCTTTTACAAGTAAAAGTCCGGAGTTCAAAATGTACTTGAGTAAAAGTACAAAAGTATTGGTATCAAAATGTACTTTAAGTACCAAAAGTAGAAATTTGCTCATTTTGCTAAATCTTTTGAAAATAGCAGATAATGCTCACAATGCTGTGAGCTTGTAGATCGTCTATTTTCAAATGGCTGAATTGTACATAGGGCTGAAGTGGTTAATGTATGTTTTGTAATAAAAATCATAATCTACAAAGTAACTAATGAAGTTTTCAAATAATTGTAGTGGAGTACAATATTTGCCTCTGAGATGTAATGGAGTAGAAGTAAAAGTATTGAAAATTGGTAAATTACTCCAGTAAAGTTTTAAAAAATATATATATATATGTACTTGAGTAAATGTACTTAGTTACTTTCCACCAGTGGTAGCCTGCCTGCTGCTCAGTGGTTTCCGTTTCCACTCAGATCTAAAAGTTGCCACTTGGAATGGTTACATTCATTGTCACAGCTTTCTCTTTAAAGGACTTTTCTGGATGTGCTTTCATTATAATGTCATTGCATTCCATGTATTTCACCAATGATAATACATGCATGAGAAGAAGGACACTGTTTTCCCCATCAGGAACAGGCTGTCAGAACAGAAATGCACACAGCTCAACGTTTTGGCAGGATAATGTCATTACAATGGGAACAGGATAGGTGGGCACTATAGGGACATCTGGGCACCTCGATGTAGAATTGGCTATTTTGTCCAAAATATTAAAACAATTCAATATTTGAAAAATGGTCTTAAGAAATGTAAAGTTACCATGATCAGAAGTTCATGCTTAAATATTCGATAATTATGGTCTAATAGTTCTACACTTGCTTCAAATTGCTACACAACCTGTTTATCCAGTCATTTTGGGGCATAAACAAGAAGTTGGAGGATAAAATTAAGTCTGATAATGATGTACCGTAATGTACCGTCACATCATGTATACTTTACATTTCTTAGGACCATTTTTCAAATATTACATTTTTTAACTTTTTGGACAAAATAGCCAATTTTACATCGAGGTGCCCAGATGTCCCTAGTGCCCACCTATCCTGTATCCGTATAGGCTACCACCAAGCTGTTTCCACTGCTGCTTGGGGTCATGCATAATGTCCCACATTAAAACCCATTAAGACCTGCATGAGGCCGATTCTACAAATGCCTTCTAAAAATCGAGTTCTCAATCTATTTCGTAGATCTGCTACTTTATAATAGCCAACGCAAAAATCTAAAATGACACAGATGCTTTCCCGGTTTTAATTAGTATAGGCCTATAGTAGCCAGTGGTCCTCAAACATTTTCATGTCAAAGACCCCCAAATTGACATATTTGGCCATGGTGGACCCCCATCTCGAAGGATTTTGCGCCATGCAGCACCCCTAGAAGAGAAGATTTGAATTTTGAAAAAGAATTCTAAAATTAATGTGTTGACTCAGTGAGTGAGAACCCTTTCTGTCTGTCTGTCTGACTCCAGCAGACAGCAGATGTTTACCACTGTCATGAGGAATGTGTGTGTGTGTGTGTGTGTGCGTGTGTGTGTGCGTGCGTGCGTGCGTGCGTGCGTGCGTGCGTGCGTGCGTGCGTGCGTGCGTGCGTGCGTGCGTGCGTGCGTGCGTGCGTGCGTGCGTGCGTGCGTGCGTGCGTGCGTGCGTGCGTGTGTGTGTGTGTGTTCTACTACACTTGTGAGGGCCATGTCCCCACAAGTATAGCACAATTTGAGAAATAGACATTGTTGAGGAGCTGTGCCTTATTTGTACTTTAGTTATGCGCCATGCAGTGCTGTACACCGAAAATAGAAGATCTACAAGCTTATGACACATTGCAGTGTGACGTGTTGCAAGCTTGTAGCCTAGATGCGGCTATTTTTGGCCTAAGGGTTACAGTTAAAAATAGCAAGGGATTGTAACTATGGCATTCATAAAATTACTGTCCTAAAATGACGATGTCCTCAGATGTACAGTGACAAACGTGTGTGTGTGTGTGTGTGTGTGTGTGTGTGTGTGTGTGTGTGTGTGTGTGTGTGTGTGTGTGTGTGTGTGTGTGTGTGTGTGTGTGTGTGTGTGTGTGTGTGTGTGGCTTGCGGAGGGATGTTAGACAGTTTTCACACAGTCTATTGTACAGGAGGTTATAAAAAACAGTCTGCATTCTTGGACAAACACAGTGAAGGTTTTCTAACACAGTGTTTTTTTCAAGAAAACCGCCATGTGTCTGTGTAGTGAAAATCTACAGTGTACAACTATATATCTTTGGCCTGATGTGTTTACATGACAAAACAATATAGCATAAACACATTCCCCTCTCGCTGTATTTTGCCGTTTTCACTGTTTGTTTTGATAGACAGGGATGTGGTATTTTTTGTTGGTCTACCAAAACCAAGTGAAAACACCCAAAATACAGCGAGAGGGCAGTGTGTTTCTGCAGGTAAACACCACCACACTACTACTCCAGTGGCTGATAACTGCTGCTATACAGTAGAGCAGGGGTCTTCAATGTTTTTTTTAACCCAAGGACCCCCTAGCTGAGAGAGAGATGAAGCAGGGACCCCCTCTATATTGTATAAAATTGTGTTTCACGTTAAACCTTTTTTTTTAAATTACTTGGTTTACTCTTTTTTTCCCTCTACACCTATACCTCTTTGCCAAAAGTAGCAGATCTACAAGCTCAGATGAGCTTGTAGATCTGCTATTTCTCAGCTAATGTTCCCCTCAGAAAATGAATTCTAGGGTTCAAGTGGTTAATGTAAAAAAATAAAAAAGTCCTGAAGACAAAAAAGTCCTGAGGACGTGTTTCCATTGTGGTCCTATGTAGCCTATTCAATTCATCAACATAGCATAAAAATAAAAATAACAATAATACATGTCATCAACAACTACAAAACACTATATGTACAAAGGAGATAAAGGAAAAACGGCGACACCTCCTTTCGATGGGAATTTACATTCACCTCCCCTTCTGGTCTCCTGATAGATGATTTTTCAGGCCAATTTTTTGAAAGAAACCAGTGGATAGTTTGTCAGGGCAATGAGGGCATTCCACATTTTGGTGTTATAGCAGTAGAATGAGAACGAGTCTGCTTCTTTTGAAAGAAACCAGTGGATAGTTTGTCAGGGCATTCCACATTTTGGTGTTATAGCAGTAGAATGAGAACGAGTCTGCTTCTTTTGAAAGAAACCAGTGGATAGTTTGTCAGGGCATGCCACATTTTGGTGTTCGCCGCGCCTCCGACCAAGTGGAGCTTACTATGTAACTCTGCCTGGGTTGTGTCTCCGTCTGTATCTCTGTGTGCACTGCCTGTGTGCAGCTCCTCTGAGATAAGTAAATGTCCAAATTAGACATACCATACATCAAATGAAAGGTCTTTGAAAACTGAACACACCTGTCACACCTGGTTGCGTTTAAGCCCGCCCCTTCCCCCGGAAGCCACGCCCCGGAGAAGGCTCCTAAAAACTCCCCATTGAAACCCCATGTTAAATGAAAAGTGCCCGAATCGCTCCGAAACTTTTTCTACCCCCCCTAAGTGGGGGTCTACGAACAAATACTTCGGGCTCGGATTTTGGCTCCGCCCCCCGGAAGTGGGTGAAACAGGCACTTCAAACACTTTGTTGAATTGTTCAAAAACATTAAAAGTTTTTTTTTTGTGCATTTCTATTTTTCTAAGATGCTCCTTTTAACGCAGAATTTTTTTCTATTTTTTATATATTTCTTTATTGCTTACTTTTTTTTAAATATTTTTTTTCATATTTATTTAAATTTGTTTGCGTTCGCTTCCCGCGTTCGCGCGTCTTACTTGTAGCAGTAGAATGAGAACGAGTCTGCTGTTATCAGGTCGTTTAATCCGCAGCTCTGAGAGACAGGGGACCCCTGTCTTCTCCCCATCCCCCCTCCTCCTCCCGCCCACACTAATATTATCATGTCACCCACCCTCCCCCTCCTCCTCCGAAGAAACATGCGAGATGAACTGGAAGGCCACAGCGGGTGAAACTGTGGCTATTCGTGTGTGTGTGTGTGTGTGTGTGTGTGTGTGTGTGCGTGTGCGTGCGTGTGCGTGTGCGTGTGCGTGTGCGTGTGCGTGTGCGTGTGCGTGTGCGTGTGCGTGTGCGTGTGTGTGTGTGTGTGTGTGTGTGTGTGTGTGTGTGCGCGTGTGTGCGCGTGTGCTGTACACACAGATGATTTACAGCAGGTGTTGTTTCATCATAAAGGTTGTTATTGTCTGAGCTGATAGAACGGCCTCTGTGAAGGAATAATGGCTTGAAGTTATTGCAATCTCGTGAAATAGGTTATTCTGAGGGGGAAGCTGTGTGTGTGTGTGTGTGTGTGTGTGTGTGTGTGTGTGTGTGTGTGTGTGTGTGTGTGTGTGTGTGTGTGTGTGTGTGTGTGTGTGTGTGTGTGTGTGTGTGTGTGTGTGTGTGTGTCTGTTGCCCTTAATGTTTATGTCTGCCTTTGTCTGTGTGCCTGGGGTCAACGTGTGTGCATGAGTGGGGTCTGCAGATTAGAAATGTCCCAGCATCCTCCTGGGTCCATCTGTCAGAGAGGAGCCTAGAGAGATGGACAGATGAGAAGAGATGGAGGAGGGATGGATGGATGGAGGGGGGAGGGGAGACATCCCTCCATCTGGCTCTTAAACTGTATACAACAACAACAGATAATTAACGATAAATAAATTAAACGGAGGGAAAACTGTGTTTGTTGTTTCCACTTAAACCCTGTACTTAATTGACCCTGGTGCCCCCAGGGCTCAATACTAGTCCTTCTCATGGATTATAGCATGTCTTCTATGGAAGCATGTCAGGTACCGAAAACATCCCATCTACAAGCTCTCAATGCGTCGTTTTTGTTTTTTTGGTTATTATTTCGTTAACCTCATAGCATAATTGCCTAAGGCATATTTTTAAGGTTTTCAGGGAAGGCAAAAAAACAAATCACTTTCTGCCTAAGTCATCTAGTCTAGTTGACTTAGGCAATCATGAGTAGATTTTTTTTTTCCTAAGTCATGTTTATCTGCCTTTATTTATATCTGCCTAACTCTACTCTCCTAACACTGCTGATTCATCCTGCCTTGCTGCCATTGTCCTCAGCCTATCAGAATGCTTGTTACATTCAAAAACAAATTTCTGCCTAAGTTGACTTAAAAGCACTTTCTGCCTGAGTCATTTTGGATTGTAACAAGCATTCTGATTAGCTTAGGACATAGGCAATAACAAGGCAGCAGTGTTAGGAGAGTAGAGCTAGGCAAAAATGTCAATTATGCTATGAGGCTAACGTGTTTTGAAAGATTAGAGCATTTGAAGTGCTCATATAGCAATACGTTCAGAAGCATCTTCCATAAAACCCTGCATGTCTCGGATATTTCATGAAAGCAAAGGTTAAAGCCTCAGTCTGTGATTTTTTTCACCTGGTTGGCACAGTATGTAGAACAGCAGGAACAATATTACTGAAACATAATAATCTTACATATTGTTTTCATTGTTTAGGAATCAGCATTAATCCATGCCTCCTACATTTCCTCCCCTCTATACCAGAGGTTCTCAAACTATAGGGTCAGGAGTCAGGACCCCAAGTGGGGTCTGGGGAAGGTGAAGAACTAAACAAAGGGCACGACCACTTTGGTAGAGGTTTGGGTTGTGCAGTTACCTTGCCAGGATGTAACTCCACAGGTGGACAAGAAATACAAAATAATTGCTCCAGTGATTAGAAATTAATCATTCAAAATATGCTCCTCATTACATTGTACGCTGAAACAGCTCTCAAACTCACTCTTTTAGCACATAAACGAACGCAATCAAAGTTGATTCAGACGATAGAACTTCACAAAACCCAGTACTGCTTTTTTCTTGTATAAAAAATTTTAACTTTCTGTTGATTTTGCCATTTTTATTAGGAAGAAAACCCGGACTGATCCGGATCCGGATCTTCAAATAGTAAAATCAACAGGAAGGTAACATTTTTATATATTAAAAAAAACAGTAGCATGTTTTGAATTATCAATTTCTAATCAATGGAGCAATTATTTTCGATTTCTTGTCCACCTTGAGTTACATCATGGCAAGGTAACTACACAACCCAAACCTCTACCAAAGTGGTCTGGCCCTTTAAGTCTGTTTTATTTGTTTAAAAAAAATGCATAGCATGTAAATACATCTTTTTAGTTTAATTAAAAAACAAATAACGTTCTGGCAAACGATGCTTCCATTTACAAATGGGTACAGAGAACACTTCCGTAGCTTTTAAACTACGCTGATAAGACACAATATAAGCAGCAATCACCAATCACAGCGTTTTAAATGTATTTTCTAATAAATATTCCTATTCAAGACTAGCAACGTATGTTTTGATGTTTAAATATGCTTCATTTCTACTTTGAAATTGCACTATAAATCAGTGGGGTCGCCAAAGAATTTCCCCTGTAAAATAGGGTATAAAAACGTTGGAGAACCCCTGCTCTATACAGTACTAAATCTCTTCAGCGACAATAACCGATCTGCAATAAAGATCACAACACGTTGTGCCGCGTAGTGAGCTAGTAGACGGGCTATTTTCGACAAATGTTCGCGCCAGAATAGGGACACGCTATGGTTCATGTGAGGGTATCCATTGTCTTTTAGTATTGGGAAACATTTATCTATGTTTCTATCTAATCTGTTGTGAGAATCAGACAGATGTGTAAGTCACGCACGCACGCATGGACACACACACACACACACACACACACACACACACACACACACACACACACACACACACACACACACACACACACACACACACACACACACACACACACACACACACGTCATCTGAAGAGTATTTGGTAGCCGGTTAATGAGTTACTTTGGTAGTGGGATATTTAAGTCACGGTATCAAGTTCCACGTGAGTTATTTCCAGCAGGAAATCACCCGTTACATACCATGGTCTACTTTACGAGCCTGTGTGTGTGTGTGTGTGTGTGTGTGTGTGTGTGTGTGTGTGTGTGTGTGTGTGTGTGTGTGTGTGTGTGTGTGTGTGTGTGTGTGTGTGTGTGTGTGCTCATTGTCTGTGGAGACGGCAGACTAGCACGGCAATGAGAGAGTGATTGTCTGGTCAGTAAGTGATATGCAGCCCATAAGGAGAGAGCATAACAAACCCAGGCAGCTCCCCTGCCAGCTGAGTTGTTCAGTTACAATATTCAGCATGAATATACCCTAATAGTTTCCCTAGTATGACAGGGGAGTGTAACGGGTTGCAAGCTCAACTAAAATTAGCTCCACTAATACATTAGGCCAGGGGTCTTCAACAGGGGGTCCGGCCGGGACCCCTAGGGGGTCCTCAGAGTAACTACAGGGGGTCCGCCAAATCTTTGTGTGATGGGGAACATTAGCCGAAAATAGCAGATCTACTATATGGAGTTGCAATTTCATGAAGGTCAGTCAAATTATGAAAACTCAATTTCTACTGAACGCCAGCCAGTGGATGCATATGACTGTAACGTTAGTTGTAAGGCCCTTTACTGGGTTGCATTATAATTTGCATTGTTGTTTGCAGTCATATAATTGCTTGGGATGATTTAAGCCATTGTTTATATTGTGAGTGAAGAAATGGCAGTTGTTGGTCTATGAAACTGTGTAGGATAGGACTGTATTGTACAGGCATATCTGCTCAGCTGGACTGCAGCCTTTGAGCAATAGATGCATGATGGACTGGATTTGATGTACCAGCTTGCAAGCTCAAAATGATTACGATTGGGTTTAATCATGGCTTGGATGTGTGGTGCGTGCATGTGTACTGTGTAAGTGCGTGTGCGTGCGCACGCACAGGGGGCCCTCTGGAGTTTCAGTGTAGGGGCCCCCAGGGATGCTAATCTGGCTCTGGCTCCAAGGACTCGAGCAGCAGCGATCTGAATCAATTGCAGTTGTCTGATTGGCACAAAAATACAAATTCTCATTCTACTGCTCTGCCACCAAAATGTGGAATGCCCTGACAGGCTGACACCATCCATTAAAAGATATAAATCACTGGTTTCTTTCAAAACTGGACTGTTAAACCATCTATCAGGAGACCACAAGGGGGGATTAATGCAATTTCCCATAGAAAGGAGGTGTCATTCACTGCCGATGTTTTTCCTTTTTCTCCTTTGTACATACAGCATAGTGTTTTGTATTTGTGGATGACATGTATTCTTGTGTAATGTTTTTATGCTATGTTGATGAATTCAATACATAAGACCACAATGAAAATTGTCCCCAGGACTTTTAGACTTAATGGCTTACTGTACCTTGTGCTGTTTACATTTCTGACTAATACAGTATTCAATCAATGCAAATCAAATCAATCAATCAATTTGGGGGGTCCTTGACATGAAAATGTTTGAGAACCAACACAAAGGTTCAGGTTGACCAAAAAGGATGATTATTTTGGCAGAGACGACAAGGGCTATGTTTAGATGTAAGGTTAGTTTTCCTTAATGAAGGACAGACCTCAGGGTAGTAGTAATGGTATGGACTGGTGGGAGAAAGAGAGCATGGCTGTGATTTAGGTGGAATTGTAGAGGAGGGAGGAGGGGGGAGGGGTTGCCTGTGTGTACGTGGGTACATGTTTAATGT
>NC_137616.1:7655173-7662673 GCF_963280865.1 Gymnoscopelus braueri | reverse complement strand
GTGTGTGTGTGTGTGTGTGTGTGTGTGCGCACGCGCGCGCGTGGGGTGGTCTCAGGACATGCCATACTAGACAGACGGCCATGTGTGTGTGTGTGTGTGTGTGTGTGTGTGTGTGTGTGTGTGTGTGTGTGTGTGTGTGTGTGTGTGTGTGTGTGTGTGTGTGTGTGTGTGTGTGTGTGCGCGCGCGCGTGCGTGTGCGCGCGCGCGCGTGCGTGCGTGCGTGGGGTGGTCTTAGGACATGCCATACTAGACAGACGGCCATGAAGCCACACACACGGACGCACACGGACGCGCACACACACGGACGCACACACACACACACACACACTTTTCCCCTCTTGTTGCATTACACATACAGACACAAATACAGACAAATACATAGGCCTGTGGTTCCAAACCTGTGGGTCGGGCCTACTGGTGGGTCGTGAGGTTATTGCAAGTTGGCAAAACACACAAGCTTTTGGTGATAATATAACATTAGAGGTAGGGTAGTGTAAGTAATATGTTATTTTTTTAAATAAGTGTTAAATAGCTCTATATTTTGATAGTAATCATTGCTATAGATAGATTGTGAGAACAGGGGTCTCCATGTCTCTCCAGCTCTCTAATAAACAGAAAATAAATGTTCAGGTCATGATTTCACTTTTATTCAGTCAGGAGAGAGAACTTGTCGTATATGATGAGGCATAAACTGCGCTTAGCAGGCTTGTAGTTGTTATAAGAAGTGGAGGAGAAGAGACAGACGTCAGGGTTCCCAGTTTCCATGTTCATTTATTCAGCATTCAACAGCATCATAACAACAGCATAAGAACCAGCCAGGGAGCCAGGGCAGAGCCCTGACTCCACACAGCCTCACGTCGTGTGAGACAGCACCAACTAATAATGTTGCAGTCACTTCTTTATACTTCTTTAGCCTCCCCCACCTGTTGACCAAACAAATGGTAGACTTACTGTCTCTCTACCTGATTTAGCAGCTAAACAATGGAGATGTCACCCCAGACTGAATAGCAGATGCCAACTGCAGGCAGTCTGAGTAAACAACAGGTCACACAGTTAGACTGTCTCTGTCACATTATTATTACTCTTACTTTAGCTTTAGTATATTTGTTCTACTAATAATCTGTTTTTACTTGCACACTGTCATATAAAATATAGCAAATAATACGACATTCCCCCCACGAAAGACTTTAACGTCTTTCGCAACCAGGTATATTGAATAACACAGTATGAAAGAAAAAACATCAAAAAATATCATTCTTCTTACACCCCCCAAGACCAATGGCTGGAAGTTTAAACAAAAGGACATACAGCAGATTCAACACAAACAACACATCAGAAAGAACAACTTAGATACAGGCATCAAAATTACACAATAGTCATACAGTGATTTACCTTAAATTTCAAAATAAAAATAAAATCGCCACACCAGATGTAAACCTGTACTTTCTGGCACGCTGGCGAACGCCACGTCTCCGCGGCCTCCCAGCTACTTTCCTATCTATACACTGAATGTGAGATCACACTTTTCAGGTGCCGAATGCAACCCTGTGCTTTTCGGACTAGCAACAAAAATAACGCTCCGTAGTTTAAACCACTTTATCACTACAAATACAACCTCTCTCCTGCATGTTCATTGTTCTCATCCGATAATGCTGCTTTCGTCGCCTCTATCTCAATGTCCACGCACGTCAGCAGAATAGCTGAGCGCAGTTCCAGGTGATATCTTCGTTCCAGCCAAAAAGATAGCCGCTGCTCACAACATCCACCTCCCCCCACGGACAACTTCAACAGAAAGTTTTCCGCTCCGCCGTCCCCATGAGAAGAGTAGACGCGACCCGTCGTGTAGTAGCCATCCGAGATCTGGTCATGAGCGGTGGCAGTCATCACATCGTCGCCGCTGGAGGCCCTTCAGCATAGTAGAAATCCAGGTCGCGCTGACGTCCCCATGGCGGCGGTCCTCCTCGCCGTAGGAAGACTCCCATGGATCCAAACCTCCCCAAAGGCCCGCTCCCGCGGTCCCCTCAAAATACACAGGTCCTTTAATCGAAGCACACACCCGTGAAAGTATGCACAACGATGTAGCTGGCTCGCCATTTGTCGTGTATGATGAGGCATAAACTGCGCTTAGCAGGCTTGTAGTTGTTATAAGAAGTGGAGGAGAAGAGACAGACGTCAGGGTTCCCAGTTTCCATGTTCATTTATTCAGCATTCAACAGCATCATAACAACAGCATAAGAACCAGCCAGGGAGCCAGGGCAGAGCCCTGACTCCACACAGCCTCACGTCGTGTGAGACAGCACCAACTAATAATGTTGCAGTCACTTCTTTATACACTGTATAGCTGACATTAGCATGTGGGGTGGGGGTCAATGATAGCCTCCCCCCACCTGTTGACCAAACAAATGGTAGACTTACTGTCTCTACCTGATTTAGCAGCTAAACAATGGAGATGTCACCCCAGACTGAATAGCAGATGCCAGCTGCAGGCAGTCTGAGTAAACAACAGGTCACACAGTTAGACTGTCTCTGTCACATTATTATTACTCTTACTTTAGCTTTAGTATATTTGTTCTACTAATAATCTGTTTTTACTTGCACACTGTGCAAGTAAAATAAAATAAAATATAGCAAATAATACGACAAACTCATACAGGAAACAGGATAAACAAGTGAAATGGGGAGTATAACACGTAGAAATGAGCAGACAAAATTGGAATTGGATTTGGAACACTATAAAAAGAGCTGTAGAGACAGGGAGAACCATGTTACTGAACAAACAATCTTTAGCAATGATAAAATATCACATACCCTTCCTTTAATATTATAAAATAAATGTGAAACAAAATGACATCGTATTTTTCTTTGGAACCTTGAAAGAAACTTTCCTTTTTTTCCATAGTGATAACAATTTACAATTTAGACATTTAGCAGATACATGCTCTTATCCAGAGCGACTTAAAATAAATAAGAACTTGAATTATACTACGTTAGTTCCATTGATCCAAGCCGAAACTCAATCGATTGATTGATCAGTAAAGTGAACATGGTCTGAAAATGCCTTCAAGATGTTCAAGTGCGTGCGGCCCTGATCCGGAAAAGGTTTTGAAACCGCTGACCTAGACCATGCTGCACACAGACGTGCACGCTACGATGCACGCAAACACACATACGACAAAGATGCACTCAGACACACTTATGTAAGGGTTCCTAATCCCGCCTGGGGGTTTTATACAGGCACTATGCGGTAGGAAGTGGGACAGAAACATACACACAGTGATGGATTTGTTGGGGGGGGGGTATCCTTGCCTCTGCTTTTGATATCCCAGTGTGGTCATTGCCCCCCAAAAGGTAAAAAAATTAATCGGCACATACTGTATAGGCTGCATAATTGCCGATACTGATGTCGTTAAAAAAACAGTCTAATACTGATTTTATCAGCCTAAAGATAGTCTTCAAGAGACAATAAGGTGGCTGCACACACTGGTAGCCAAAGTGACATTATGTTATTTTGGACGCAGAGTAATGAAAACCAACGTTTCGGCAGCTAACTGCCTTCTTCAGGGTATATGATATATATTTCGGCCAAACCGATATATTGGTCTGTCTCTAATCGTGATTCAGGTCCTGTGCCTGCTGGAAGACACAGACACTGTCGATGCGTGTGTGTGTGTGTGTGTGTGTGTGTTCATGCGTGCATGCGACATGTGTGTGACTGTGTGTGCTTGCGTGCGTGCGTCTATGTAAACCTATAATCCATCTGTCTTTGTCATGCAGGAAAAGACATCTCATCCATATTCTGTTGATGTTGATCTCTTTCACAGTAGATGTTTTTCTGCTATCTTCATCCTGAGAGAGAGAGAGAGAGAGAGAGAGAGAGAGAGAGAGAGAGAGAGAGAGAGAGAGAGAGAGAGAGAGAGCGGGTTGAACAGTATGGCTCATGTCTGTTGGGTCTTCTTTATACTTCGTCTCTGTCGGGTGGAAACCTCATATGTTCCAAAACTGTAGCAGATCTACAAGCTCGAAACGCGTCACTTTGCGCCGTGTTCCGGGCTTGTGGATCTGCTACTTTTGATGCTTTTGTGTGACGCTGTAGTATGATCAAGTAGGGCGTTAATTTACGAGAAAAAAAACACAAAAAAGTTAGAATTTGGAGGTAAGAGGTTTCTGCCCGACAGCAATGTGTGATAGGGCTCTATAGCAGGGGACAGGCGGGAGAGCAGGTTTCTTGGATAAGTGCCGATCCAAAAAACTCAAACTAAATAAAAACTAAACTAAAACAGCATTTTCACACACAAAAATTAAACTAGCAAACCCGTTTTAAAAACGAATTAAAAGTATCCTAACTGAAAATGAAAAAGTCAAAACAAAAAAATTAAAAGCTGTAGTAACCTTGGTCTGTCCATGTATCTGCCCTCTGCTTGATAGTGTCTTACATCTGTCTGTCTCTGTCTGTCTGTCTGTCTGTCTGTCTGTCCTCAGGCTAGGTGATCAGTTCTACAAGGAGGCCATAGAACACTGTCGCAGCTACAACGCCCGGCTGTGCGCCGAGCGCAGCGTCCGCATGCCGTTCCTGGACTCCCAGACCGGCGTGGCCCAGAACAACTGCTACATCTGGATGACAAAGTGCCACCGCCAGCCAGGTGAGGGCGCCAGTGTCTCTAACGCACTGGGATTAAAAAACAAAAACAAAACAGCCAAGAACCAATTGACATACACTGTGGTCCCTCGGCCAGGGGGGGGGCTACGGACAGACTCGACAGATCGTCCCCTGTCCCGGTATACGACCCACCGTTCGGGCGCTATCGCCGTTTTAAGCCCAAAAGCGTAGATCTACAAGCACCAGGCCAGCGAAAGCTGCCTGTGTCCGCTCTGAGGAGCGCCGTGTCCGGCAGATTATATATGGTAGCACACTAACGTTGAATCACTTGTTAACGTCTATAGACGAATCAACAGAGCGGCAATCATAACTGCAGATTCGTCTATATACCTGAGATATTCTTACATTACCTGAGCTATACAGCGTTGTTGAAGGCCTGCAGACGACCTTCCGTCTTAACATCTTAAATAACAGTAAAAGAAAGGTGCCCTCTGTTGTTCTGTTCAAATACAAATAAATATTGCAAGAAATTCATGGGTGTGTGGGTTGAGGGTGAGATGGATGACTGGGTGTACAGCATGGGTGAATGGATAGACAGACACAGACAGACACAGACAGACAGACAGACAGACAGACAGACAGACAGACAGACAGACAGACAGACAGACAGACAGACAGACAGACAGACAGACAGACAGACAGACAGACAGACAGACAGACAGACAGACAAATAAGGCAAAAGTAGCAGATCCACAAGCTCAGAATGCGTCGCTTCACGCCGGGTTTCAAGCTTCTGGATCTGCTACTTTTGATGCTTTTGTGTGACGTTGTATGATCAAGTAGGGCATTCATTTACGAAAAAAAACACAAAAAGTTAGAATATGGAGACAAGAGGTTTCTGGTCGACAGCAACGTTATGCTTTCCCCTCCCTCCCTCCATCCATCCATCCATCCGTCTGTCCATCATGTTATCTGGGTGATGTTGAGGCTTCAGTTTCCTGGTGGTTTTGGACACAAATAGCAGCAGTGTGTCCTATAGGCCTGCAGGAGACACCCTGCTCTTAGTGGTCAACCTCTGTCTCAATATACGCATTTATTCTGGGCTTGTCACACCAACTCTCTCTCTCTCTCTCTCTCTCTCTCTCTCTCTCTCTCTCTCTCTCTCTCTCTCTCTCTCTCTCTCTCTCTCTCTCTCTCTCTCACTCTCTCCCTGTCTCTCTCTCTCTCTCTTTGATTCTACAGCAGGGATTCCCAAACTCTTTTCAGCGCTAGACCCAAAAGATAAATGTTGGTGTCTCCCCCCGCAACCCAAACTTGGGTACAAATGAACCCTCTTTCAGAAATAGTGAAAATAGTCACTCTACAAGTTGTCAACACATCTACAAGTTGGAACTTGTGGATTGGCTATTTTCACTATCTGTTAACGTTTTTGAAAATGTATGGGATTTTTTTCACCAAAACAAATTTATAATTTAACGTATTTATTATTGAAAATCTTTTGAAATAAAATGTTTTGTTGGTAGGAAACTTATAACCCATAAAAAATGGGTCCATGACCCCTAAATGAGTCCCGACCCACGTACTGTTTTGGAAACACTGGTGTACTTGTCCGACTTGTTCCGTCACAATCTACAGTGAAGTGTGTGAGACATTTTTACATTTTTGACAGCTAATACACCAGATGTTGTTGTGGTTGATGAAGAGTCCAGAGAAGTGTCTGTATTAGAGATAGCATGCACCTTTGACCCTAGCCTAGAGAAAGCCTTTATGACCAAGGTAATTACAGTATATACCAACCACTCCTACATACCATCTCAGAGCTGGGCTATAGGTGCAGAACTATTTGTTTTTTATATTTATTAGCCTAGGTATAGGACATACCCACAGACTAGTTGTTAGAGGGTTTCAACAACTTGGGATGCCCAAAAAGGACGCAAACAGGCTGGCAAAGTACTGTGCTGTCTCTTTCATAATTGGTAGCCGGCACATATGGCGGAGTACTGAGTGATATGCTTATTGTATCATGAAGAGATATGCCATGATTTTGTAACCTTGTACCTTTAATATTTGTGTCCTTGTATGCTCTCCTTTATGTGGACATGAATACATTGTTAAAATGTGTGTGTTTTTGTGTGTGTCAGGTCAGGCAGTAGGACAGATGTATTCTTATCCAGCTCGTTGTTGGAGGAAGAAGCGGCGACTCCACACACCACTAGACCCCCAACTACGACTGTGTGAGCTCAGACTGGGTAACTAAGACACACAAACACAAACACACACACACACACACACACACACACACACACACACACACACACACACACACACACACACACACACACACACACACACACACACACACACACAAACACACACACACACACACACACGCACACACACACACACGCACATGCACACATGCACACACACTCAAAGAAGACATACAGAAATCCACGGACGTACCTACAGTACATATAGATTTTAACCACATGAACTGTAGCAACGTGACACATTGTGATCTTGTAGATCTGCTATTTTCTGCCAAGATTTTGTGTAGAGGGAAAAAAGGTGGGCCCATTTCTACGAGAGATTGCCCCTGTCTTCAACAGATTCATTATTCTTTAGTATTCTTTAGTAGATCTCAGCCTACATTATGTAATATAATGTGTCTTTTATGTCTAAACAGCATGGTAAAACACTGCACAACACTTTAAAGTTGCTATGCCATTTTTTTTAAATTATCTTTGGCTTTTTCTGCCTTTATTTGATAGTATACAGTAGACTGACAGGAAATGGGGAGAGAGAGATGGGGAGAGACACGCCGCAAAAGTCGTCGGGATTGGGATTCGAACGCGCGACACGCTATCAGGCATTAGCAGCCTAGGTGCCCGGACCGCTATGCC
>NC_137616.1:7522673-7650173 GCF_963280865.1 Gymnoscopelus braueri | reverse complement strand
TCTTCTTTTGTTATAGGTTTATTTTAGCTATTTATTTTCCATGTGTTTGTAATGTGTGTCTGTTTTAGGGGCGAGGAACTCTTTGGAAATACGTTTATTAAGTAACTCTTTTAAGTGCTGTCCTCTAGATTTTGTCTGTTTTGAATCCCAATTGTTCTCCTCACTAACTCTGTCGTTCTTTTTCTCTGGTGTGTCCTTTATTTTTGACTGTTCTTCTTCTCTGGTGTGTCCTTTATGCTTGACTGTTGACTGCAGAGGGTCCTGGAGGCGGAGGAGAACGGAGACGGTTTCCATGACGATGAAGACTTTGATGTGGACACCCCTAAAAGGAAGAGTAGGAACAGAGGGAAGGTACAGTAAAAAAGTCTCAAGAAGAGAGCGAGTGAAAGAGAGGCAGTGGAATAAAAAGAGAGAAATAGAGAGACCTGAATAATCCCACAGGGGAAATACAGATTGTTTAATCAATAAATAAGTATTGTTTCTGTGGACACAGATCTTGATCTTGTGGGTGTTTTAAGTTTATGTTTTTGTATGTATTTGTCTAATGTGTTTTCTAAACTGCTGTAACAAATTGCCCGTTTGGGAAACAAACAAACTTGACCTTTGATGCTGGCTGTCTCTGTACAGGGTCGAGGGTCCGGTCGCAGGAGGACAGAGGCTGTCTCCACTGAAGACCAGGACAAGCCCTACGTCTGTGACAGTAAGATCTGACGAAACCTCCTCCGTCGAAGTGCGCTTTCATTTCAGTTCATGCTAACACACAGTTAGGAGTAACATAATACGACGGTATTGTAGAGCAGTTGTCTGTTTTCACCTTCCCATGAAAGGCCTTATTCTTTCACACTGTTTCCAAGACATAAACCGCAGCATGGAGGAGATGCAGACCTGACTTAGCATGCAACAACTTAGCATACTGGGAGATATACCGCTCTGGGAATGGACTGCCTTGGGATTGTTTGATAAGCAATATCGTCTCTTTCATTTTGTATTCTCCTGTTCTGTGCTCATATCTTTCCTTTCTTTCATGGTTTGCCTTTATGTCTCCTCTGTTCCAGACAGATACAAACAAAAGCATAACTCAAAAAGGGCCGAACAAGGTATCTGACTGTCCACCATCTTGTTTTTTCTCAGGGCTATGTGTCTTGCTCTAATGACCAGGCTTTGCGCTCACGGGGAAAACAGCTGGTGTATGTGTGGCTAATGCAGTGGTTTTCAAAGGAGAGGAAGATGAAAAAAGGAAGAAAAAGTTTAAAAGAAAAAAATATATATACAATTTCCTATTTCAAATCAAATTCAGCTCAAAAGATCATTGTGCCAGTTTAACCACTCTCAACCAGGCATCCCTATTTGTCTCTGCCAGGCCTTAGGCGTGGCCGAGACTATGTTTTGCACCCTGTCTGTCCGTCCGTCCGTGTGCGTGTGTGTGTGTGTGTCTGTGTGTCCGTGTGTCCATCCGTCCGCCTGTGAGCAGCTAATCTCCGGCACCGTTGGCTCGATCGACGTGAAACTGTGCACACACACTCCCTGGATGCCAGAGCAGAACCTCTGCCCCAAATATTTATATCGCCACCAGGAGGCCGTTTCTTGCGATTTCTTTTTTATATTACTTTATATATTTTGTCCAAACATCCCGCAAATCGGTGCACACAGTATCTCTATAGTCGTGTGATCAAGACGGATCGGTCCGTTTTTCATATTCCATCCTGATTGGCGAATTCTCAAAATTGCTGGCCCACAATAACCTACCTAGCCTGGTGGAGACCTATGGTCCGAGGAGCACTTTTTCTAGTTTGGTCACGTCAGTACTGTCATTTTTTTCCCAAAATGTTCTCTCCTTTTTTTCCCCTTTTCTTTTTTAACCACTCCAACCCTCTATTCTTATTAAAACGGACCTTAGCTCTTTTTTCCCCTCTACACACCAAACCTCTTTGCTGAAAATAGCCGATCTACAAGCTTATGAGAGCTTGTAGATCTGCTGTCTTCTGCTGATGTTCCCCTCAGACTAATAGGGATGCTGGGTTTCAAGTGGTTAAACCATTTCTTAATGGGGGGGGGGGGGGGGCCGCAGAGCAGCCAGAGGCTATATGGTTATTTGTGGGGTCCTTGGCATGGAACACTTGGCCTGGGCTAATGGAATGCTTATCCAACACTGTTGTCTATAGCGCTTCACACGCTTCCAGATCAGTTCTGCCAACGCACGCTGCTGCATGATGCCACTAACACCATGCTATAGGGCTGGCGCGCTGCCAGGCATGATGATGCACCAACCAACCAACCACCTTCAAGCACCAAGCAGCCAAGCTATGGGTCACTTCAACTTGTGGCATATAATAGGTTCCCATTATTAACCTTTTCTGGATCAGGGCCCACTTGAAAAATCTCAAAAGTGCTCGCGTTCCCACCCATCTGACCACTTAATTAACATTTGGTCGGATTGGGTGGGCCGCGTGAATTTTCAGAGCATTTTAATGATCAATCGATCGATTGTGTTACGGCTTGGATCAATGAAAATAACGTAGTATGCTTTTAAGTTCCCATCTATCAGTATCACAATACTATTAAAACTGGGAAAGCATCTGTGTCATTTTAGATTTTAGTGTTGGATATTCACAAATAGCAGATATAGCTCACAGCGCGGCTTGTACATCTGCTATTTTTTATATATATTTTTTTAAATGTCAAAAGAACTACTGGTTTAGAAGGCATTCGTAGAATCGGCCTCAGGTCTTAATGGGTTAAAGAAAAAATACCATGACTTTTTATTTATTTATTTCATAAGATCGTAGTGTTTTGTCAATTATTTGGGGGCCTTCTTGCAATTTCCTCCCGGCCCACTGGAGGATGATAAGACAAGTCTACGGGTGGAGCCATTTTAGCAAAGAAATAGCGATAGCAGATCTACAAGCTCACGAGTCGCAATGCGACGTGCTATGAGCTTGTAGATCTGCTATCGTCATTTTCTTTCTTTTTTTACAATAACAAAAAAAGACATTTCCGTTTCCCCCCCCCAAAAAATATGATTTCATCTAAATTGAATGTTGCACCAATACTGCAAACATCTGTATGAGTGTTCAGGGCCTTTAATTCAATAGAGAAACAGATGTTTGGGGTCACTTTGTCCCTATATTATAATGAGACCAAACTAAATTTGAGAAACAGAGCTGCATCCTATACTTGCGGTACTAATGTTGGAAAAGTGGTGCATGATAGGGTAGCTTCTATAATGGCTTACCACGGTTATGTGCTTGCCTTTTGAATATCCAGTTATAAACAGAGGAACTGTAACGCTGGAACCAGCTACAGCTTTCATATTTTTGGTATAAACTGCCCTCCCAGAATACTCGTTTCCCAACTTGTTTGGGTCGTCCGTGGCTTGGCAGAATGAAAAGCATACCATTGAAACAAACAGATAAATCAAATATTATATTGAAAAGGGCCCTAAGTCATAGTCTTTTGGCAGCAGATGGTTTATTGTGACCCTTTCCCTTCTAGTTGACTAGTTATTGGCGTAGATGTCTTGACTTAAAGGGAAACTTTGCCTGACAAAAAGCTCCAGATGAGACGCCAATTGATTTGTAGCGTTGCGCTCCCCTGCCTGTAGTGTCACTTTGCCCTAACTTATCCCCTGTAGAATGGTGGTGTTGTTGTGTGCCTAAAATGACTAATCGATGAGCTAACATGGCTAGCTCGTAGATCGTTTTTTTAAAGGTCTTTACAAAACCCAAGGGTGTAACAAATGAATGATGAATACTCGCTGGCGAAAAAAAATCTAAATCAAAACTATTCGTAGAGTTGATGGATCATTCATACAGGCTGATACCTTTATGCATGGTGTGGAAGTTCTTAAAAATCGACCTTGTTCCAGATACAAATTACGTAGCTTTTGTGAATGTACTAATGATACAAACAACAATATGTTTTCGGGCAAATGAATCACAGAAAAAAACAACCTGTAAGGACCTTTAGGCACACAACACTCATGTGCGATAGAGTATCAATTATATATTGACCCATTGTGTCTGAAATAAAGTGTGTCTAGGCTTTTCTTTTCTTATTAGGAAAGTGGGTCATATTTTATATAACAAAGGTGGTGTAAGTGATATTTCTTTGCTAAAATAAGTGTTAAATAGCTCTATATTCTGATCATTGCTATAGTGTGTTTGTCCAGTAACAGGGGCCTCTCTGTCTCTCTCCAGCTCTATAGTAAACAGAAATTTGTTTTTTAGGTCGGGATACCGATTTGAGGAGAGAGAACCCATACAAAATACAAGATAAACATGTGAAATCGGATGTGATGAAACAACAACAGAAACACATTCAAATTGCAACTGGAACACTATGAAATGAAAGCTGATAAGCTGGGTTATCTCTCCTGATTGGCTGAAATTGGTGTCCTACCTGAAAATGTATTTTCTGTTTACTAAAGAGATGGATAGACGAGGACACCTCTGTTACTGACACTCTATATAGCAATGATTACTATCGGAATATAGAGCTTTACCTTTTTAACCTTTAAGAATTGTTGTTATAACCAACAAATATCACGCACGGCAGTGGTTCTCAAAGTGGGGTCTGGGAACCCCCAGGGGTCCTTGGGGGGGGGGTTCCAGGGGGGTCCCAAGCAAAAGTAGTTAATACAGCATCACAATCATTTGAACCCCTTTATTTTTGGAACTTTGGATATTCAAAAATAGCAGATATATACAAGCTCACAGCGCGTCACTTCGTGCCGTGCTGTGAGCTTGTACATCTGCTATTTTTGAACATTTTTTAAAAATCTTGAAAAGGTTTTGTGCCAGCAGGTCCCTGGCACAAAACATTTTCAGATGGGGGTCCGCGGCCAAATATATATCAATTTGAGGGTCCTTGACATGAAAAAGTTTGAGAACAACTGACTTGCGGCACCTTTTAAAGTCAAACTGTATTAAATGTGACGGCTCTAACGGTGGAATGTCGCGGTCTCTCTCTCTCTAGTTTGCGGGAAACGCTACAAGAACCGTCCAGGCCTGAGTTACCACTACACCCACACCCACCTGGCCGAGGAGGAGGGAGGAGGCGAGGAGGACAAGGAGATGAGCCAGTCTCCTCCGCTGCGCCCCGACAACCACAAACGTAAGGAGAGCGCGGGGGCTGCAGCTATAAAACCACTATTGTCTTAGCAATTATCCTATTGAATACTTTTTTGATTAATTGATAAATTCTCCAATCATATCAGTTGCCTCAAACACCTATATTTGCATACAGAGCGCAGAGTCGCAGACCAGACACAGCACAGACATAAATATAACACAAATATGACCTCAGTCTTAACTCGTAACTTTAAAGTCCAATCGAACTAAAAAGTGTCATATAGTCAGAACAATGCGGTGTGGAAGAAAATCACTGATGCAGATGCAGACATACAGTATAGTAAATCCAATATAGTAAATGAGGGCTAAATGTGTCTCTAATATTATTGTTTAAGATAAGATAATACTCAAAGTTAGTGTAAGTGATGTTTTATGTTATTACAAAAGTTTTTGTGTTAACCATTAACTCTTTCACTGCCAAGAGTATTTTCATAAAGTACTCCCCCAGTGCCAGCAATTTGCGTTTTTTTTTTTTTTTTAATTTTGTAATTTTTCATTCAAATAAATTATCTGATTGGGTTTTTAAACCCATATTACAGTTCTACCAGTAGAGAGCAACAAATCGACACATTGATGACCTCGCTGGCTCACTCGCCCCCTCCCAAACAGGCTCACGTCATATCCGGTCATAACCGGATGTTGACATTTTCGACAATCGTTGATCGGGCAAAATTACGATGTGATACACGACTACGATGACTGATCGTCACCCAGACCAAAGAGAGTAGACGTGGACCTCTCCGTTCGTTTTTTATACCGTGTGAAAAACCGTGACATTCCCTATTCTGGCCGAAAATGACCGCGGGAAAAAAATGAGAACCGGAAACGGAATCTGCGTCATGAAACCGGAACCCAATGAGTCTGAAGGAGTCAGGAAGCGAAAGTGATCATGAAAAATAAACAGAATAGCGCGACTACAGTCAAAAGTAAAACTCGGGATTTCTCGTGCTGGCAGGGAGGGTACTGCGGTACTCGGGAAAAACTCGGGATATCCCGGGGCGTGGCACTGAGAGAGTTAAAAAAATGACAAATCAAAATAGGAAATTTCTGAAAATGAATGACTGTGTCCATCAACCAATTATCTAACAGCTCTCTCTGTGTGTGTGTGTGTGTGTGTGTGTGTGTGTGTGTGTGTGTGTGTGTGTGTGTGTGTGTGTGTGTGTGTGTGTGTGTGTGTGTGTGTGTGTGTGTGTGTGTGTGTGTGTGTGTGTGTGTGTGTGTGTCCTGACAGCTCAGAAGGGTCCGGACGGATCCGTCATCCCCAACGACTACTGTGACTTCTGCCTGGGAGACCAGGACTCCAACAGGAAGACAGGCCAGGCTGAGGAGCTGGTCTCCTGCTCCGACTGTGGTCGCTCCGGTCAGTCCTCCTCTCCTCTCCTCTGCTCTGCTCTCCACTCCTTTTCCTCTCCTCTCCTCTCCTCTCCTCTCCTCTCCTCTCCTCTCCTCTCCTCTCCTCTCCTCTCCTCTCCTCTCCTCTCCTCTCCTCTCCTCTCCTCTCCCCTCCCCTCCCCTCCCCTCCCCTCCCCTCTTCTCTCCTTTACTTTCCTTTTCCTCTCCTTTCCTCTCCTCTCCTCTCCTCTCCTCTCCTCTCCTTTCCTTTTCCTCTCGCCAGTTGATGCTTTATATCCATCCCAGTGAGCCATAGTCGGCTATTAGACGTCTGTCTAAAACCGGGTTATAACTGGTCTAACAGTGAAAGTTTTTTCAACGTCTTAGACTAGACGTTGATTAGCTGTTTTTTAAGCGTCTATATATAGACCGTCTATAATATATAGTCGTAACCTAGATGTTGAAAAGACTTTCACTGTTGGACCAGTTGTAACCCAGTTTTAGCCTAGCCGTTTAGACGTATTTTAGATGTCTAATTGCCCCTGAAAAATGCTCAGTGGGATATGAGTCAAACCGACGGATCTCATTTGTTTATTTTTGGAACACAGTTCTTATATGCCGTGATATTAAACACTTCTATGGGAATTCAGAATGGGGAGGGAAAAAAACGTGTCCCGGATATGTAAATTACACCAGGCTTTGGTACTCTATTCGGTACTCTATTCTTTGACGGGAAGAAACCTTGAGCAGAACCTGGCTGAATGTGGGGGATGCCATCTGCCTTGACAGACATAC
The DNA here is from genome assembly GCF_963280865.1 of Gymnoscopelus braueri. Classification (NCBI taxonomy): domain Eukaryota; kingdom Metazoa; phylum Chordata; class Actinopteri; order Myctophiformes; family Myctophidae; genus Gymnoscopelus; species Gymnoscopelus braueri. The sequence goes on along the minus strand of NC_137616.1, from coordinate 7,642,917 downwards.
AAAGCAAAAAAACAATAACAACATAAAAAATAAATCTATAACAGTCCACAGCCATGGAGACCCTCCATCCGCAGCCTGGGGGGTCTATGAAAGCCTGTGTAGCGAGAAAGCCCCATTAGAGAGTCTAGCTTTATGCCTTTATCGCTTTAATAAGTAAATCAAAGGGCCCTCTAATGTTCATACAATCCTCCTATCTTTGCTGTGATCAGCATCACAACCCACAGACGAATGTCTCTTGCCTTCTCATTTCATGAAGTTGTCTCGGTGTGTCTGTGTCGTAGATTGGATCAGGCATCCATCCATGATGTAATGCGCTGGTTCTCAAGGTCGGGTCTAATATAAATGGACCCTTATGGGTCTGTAACTCTGAGAGCGTACAAACGGAACGAAAATGGACCCTACAAAAGTGCAGTAACTACATTTTTGGACAAGGGTCAAATCGGCCTTTATGATTTTGGGGGATAAACAAGTACCTCACGAACAGATATACAATTAGTGCTAATATAGTGCAATATCTGATAACTGATAACCTTAAAGTTTAAGGTTTAAGGCTTAAACTTTACATTATTTGCGTAGTTACTGCACTTTAGCTTTGTAGAGCAGAATACTCTGGTCTCGAGCTTGTAGACTGGCTAATTTGTGGTGCTTAAGTATATATATCAGGCATTCCTTCCTGCATGCTTCATTGCTTCTCCATGTCAGCCTGTCGAATTGTCCGTCAGTGAGAACCTTGGTTTTACGCCGCATGGATTCGCTCTTCTGTTTTTCTGTTTTCACGCGTTACACCATGGCACGTTTCGCAGCACCCCTCCATTTGCATGATATTTGACCCAGCTGCCTCCGCTGGACTTATGAGCAAAACTTTTATGCCACCACTGCACCCGTCACCATATCTGTATGGTGGCAGGGCCTTCAAGTAAAAGGCCTGTATTCAACATTTTACTTAAGTATCGGTACCAAAGTAAAAGTACCGGTACTCCATTTCGATATATAGCCGGTGCACAAGCTCACAATGCGGTGCAATGCGTTGTGAGTTTGCAGATCAGCAATTTTCAAATAGCCGAAGTATAAAATAGCTCTTTGATACATAGAAAATATATGTTCAGGTGGATTGCCATTCAGGAGAGTACCCATAATCAGCTTCAGTTTTATAGTGTTCCATTTTAAATTTTGTCTGCTCATTTCTTTGCGTCATCTCTTCCAATTTCACTTGTTTATCCTGCATGAGTTCTCTCTCCTGATTGGATAACTTTGGTATACCGACCCAAAACTGAATTTCTTCTGTTTACTGAAGAACTGGAGAGATGGAGAGAGACTCATGTTAATGAACTAACACTCTACAGCAATGATTGCTATCAGATTACAGAGCTATTTAACACTTACACACAAAATATATCACTTACTGCACCTTTAAGAAATAGACGACATGGAACAGACTCAGCTGGCGGAGTCCATCTGAAATGACATCATGAAATGAATGACATCATTCCTCAAACCAAACGCCAGTACTCAATGTGTCCCTCCGTCTGTCTCTCATTGTTCTGTTATGAAAGCAGACGGCAGCTCAAAGAAAACACTTATGTCTCCAATTCCTCTCCGCTTCTATTTAGTCTTTATTCATCCTACATTTGATCAATGTTAATGCAACACAGAGAGCGTACAAATGGAACCAAATGGACCCGTAAGGGTCCATTTGGTTCCATTTGTACGCTCTCTGTGTTGAATTACATGTGTACACTCTCTGTGTTGCATTACATGTAGGATTTTAAGTGTAACAGAGGCTGACAGCAAAGCTCATTGTGTTGAGGCACCTCACCTGTCAGTGGGGAGTGTTAGGCGGGAGGAGTAGGACGGAGGCTCTACTACTGCGTCCTCCCGGTGGGGGCTCCTCACTGGCAGGGGAGCCAGCAGCATGTAAGAGCAGTGACAACACACAGAAATGTGCGTAGGGAGGAGTTAACCCATTCAAACCCGGGAAAGCCTCTGTGTCATTTTCGATTTTAGCTATATATCGTCTCTGTCGGGTGGAAACCTCATATGTCCAAAACTGTTACTTTTCAGGATTCAAATTCAAAAAGCATCAAAAGTAGCAGATCGACAATCTTGTGGATCTGCTGCTTTTGATGCTTTTTTTGTAATGCTGTTGTATGAAGTAGGGAGTTAATTTGGAAAAAAGACAAAAAGTTAAAATACAGAGATAATATATAGCAACACAGGTTTTTCAGAAAGCTGTTGGGATTTAGAAGGCATTCGTAGAATCGGCCTCAGGTCTTAATGGGATAACGACTAAATTGGGGGGAAAAGGGGTAAAAGGCACACAAAAGAACAACACTTTGAGTCTTTGACCATCCCTCCTCTGTGCTCTCTCTCCATGCAGGTCACCCCACATGTCTGCAGTTCACAGACAACATGATGCAGGCTGTGAGGACCTACCAGTGGCAGTGCATCGAGTGCAAGTCCTGCAGCCTGTGTGGAACCTCCGAGAATGACGTATGTCCACTTCAAATATAATGTCTGTCTGTCTGTCTGTCTGTCTGTCTGTCTGTCTGTCTGTCTGTCTGTCTGTCTGTCTGTCTGTCTGTCTGTCTGTCTGTCTGTCTGTCTGTCTGTCTGTCTGCTGCACTAGAGCGCCTCCTACAGGTTGGTGGGTGTGCCTGGGAACAGGGAGGGGTAGAGTGTTCCTGCTGACTGTAGTTTGTGCAGACGATATCAGTATATCATTCAAGTATAACTCAACATAAAAGGACAATGCTCTCTCTCTCTCTCTCTCTGTGTGTGTGTGTGTAGGACCAGCTCCTGTTTTGTGACGACTGTGACAGAGGGTACCACATGTACTGCCTGAAACCCCCCATGACCCAGCCGCCAGAAGGTATTGTACTGTACTGTATGTTACTGTGTATAAATGACCCTAACCCTAACCCGCGACCCAGCCCCCCAAAGGTACTGTACCCCCCCCCCCTCCATGTTCTGGTGTATGACCCCAACCCTAACCCATGACCCAGCCCCAGAAGGTACTGTACTGTACTGAACTGTGATAATGATACAAATCTCTCTCTCTCTCTCTCTCTCTCTCTCTCTCTCTCTCTCTCTCTCTCTCTCTCTCTCTCTCTCTCTCTCTCTCTCTCTCTCTCTCTCTCTCTCACCCCACCCCAGGGAGCTGGAGTTGTCACTTGTGTCTGGAACTGTTGAAGGACAAGGCCTCAGCCTACGAAGAGGCATAACACACACACACACACACACACACACACACACACACACACACACACACACACACACACACACACACACACACACACACACACACACACACACACACACACACACACACACACACACACACACACACACACACACACACACACACACACACACACAGAGTGCATTATCAGGCTCAGGGCAGACCTTCAGTTTTTCCAGTGAGGAACAGAGATCCCCTACCTCTCAGACAGCCTACCTGTTCTGCATAATATAGATACGTATATATATTTCACAAATTGTCCATATTTATGTTTCAGAATATACAAAAAGTGGCAAAATAAATGTTTGTAAAACAAATATTTTATATGAATTAGGTTTGTTATTTTTGTTTGTTTTCGTGTATTTTCTTCTATATCCAGTCCTGTATTTTCCCCATAATACATAGTGTTTTGTCCAGTTTTTGTGTCATTTGAAACATACGTTTTGGGGTTTTTTTGGGTATGGAGGCTGTTTCAGTCATTAAAGGGATAGTTCAACCCCCAAATGACTTTTTTTCTATCGATTAGTCACCCCATGGAGACTTGAATTCATGGATATTGTTTCGCTTTTGTCAAGCCAATAATTTGATACCCGGCAACGGTTCCGGTAGGAGACACAAAGAATCTCCTTTGGTCTCCTACCGGAAACCGCTACCCACCGGTCCGCTGGTCATCAAACTATTGACTTAGGAATGCGACAAAACCAAAAAAATATCCATGAATTCAAGTCTACATGGGGTGACTAATCGATAGGAAAAAAAGTCTTTTTGGGGGTGAACTATCCCTTTAAGTCACCCCTCCCTACCTCACAAGTCCACTGTAATCCCTCTAACCAAACCATTCAGAAAGATGAGGAACATGCTTTATTTTTACATCATTTGGAAGACACTTTCAGAAGGTTTTATTACACACTAAAATCCTCATAAAAATCCAGATAATTATCTATATCAGTGGTTCTCAAACTGTGGGTCGGCCCCCCAGATGATTTGCTTAAGGTGCAACATTGTTCTCTCGCTCAACAGTAAACAAACCAACATACAGTATAAGTGCATACAGGGTATCTGCACAATTCTAAAGTGACAATTTAAGGACTATTACCACCCAAAAATTACTATTACTAAATAATTATAACCGAGTCAAACCAAATTTTATGTCTCAACTCCTAAAATTCCAAGTGCTTGTCAGGATGGCGGGGTCCCCCAGTTCAATGATATGATTGTTTTCGGGGGTCGTGGCCGTAAAGGTTTGATAACCACTGATCTCTATTGAGACCCCAGGGGAGTGTAGTCGTTCTAATGAACAAGCTTGTAACAGGTGCTTCCAAGCGGTCGTATGTTCTTGTTGGAAGGAGAGAGTGAGATTGAGCGTTTGTTTGAACTTCACTTTCTATTTCCAGTCCTCTCTCTCTCTCCCGGTGTGTGTTTAGACTTCACAGCGACATTCCATAACTCGTCGCTGTCGGGGGGGAACCTTGTATGTCCAATAAAACGTTCTTTTTTTTATTATTGTTTTAAGAACGATTTAAAATAGTGAAAATAGCCGTTCTGCAAGCTACCAACGCCTCTACCGCGAGGCGTTGTGAGCTTGTAGATCTGCTATTTTCATTACTTTTCTGCGACACTCCTGTGTGACAATGTAGGGTGTTAATTTATGAAAAACCAAAACATACAAAGTTAAAATATGGAGATAAGAGTTTTTTTGTCCGACGACAGCAAGGATACCTTGACTTATTGGATGTTAGTAATAATACCATGGCTCTGGGGGTTTTGTCAAGCATCCTGGAATTAAAGCTGCACTCTGTAACTTTCCTCTTCTACCCCCATATTTGAATCCGGTTTCCTGTCCTGACAAGTGGTGCTATTTTTACAATTGAGCTAATAGAGCCTGCATGCTTGCTCAGGGGATAAATTGAATCTTGACCATCATCAGGTCAAAATTTCGTTTCAGATCCTGTGTCTAGGTGAGATATGACCTTTGACACGATCTAAATGTCTCAGTAGAAGAGCAGGGAGACACAATACAACCACCCCAATTGTATAAGTTACATCGTATAAACACACTCTACCATACAGATTGGACAAAATTAAAATGTATTCATTAAAACAGTTTCATAGTGCAGCTTTAAAGAAGTAGTTCACCCAAAAAATATGCTTATTTTCTATCAATTACACACCCCATGAAGCCTTGAATTCATGGAGATTTTTTAGTTTTTGCCGCATTCCTAAACCAATAATTTGATGTCCGGCGGAGTCTCCCGTGTGTATTTTTGGTGAACTACTCTTTTACTGTGAGACGCAGAGAGAGGAAGCTTGGGGCTAACAGCGTTCAGACGCTTGTTCCTCTGAACTGCGGTCGTGCGACAGGACAGACAGCAGTCCTATAATCCACGTCTGCTTTCTGTATCCTGCTTCTGAAAAATAGATGTGACACTTCCTCCAGGATTATACTAAACATATCACTTCAAGTGGTTCTGAAACGTTTTCTTGTCAAGGACACCCCAAATTAATATGTGTTTATCTGCGGACCAGACCCAAATACATACATAAAGGCAGACAGACAGAATATGAAAATATTGTGTCAAGACTTTTAGAAACAAGCAGATCTAATAAGCTCTCGACGCGTTGTGCACTTATAGATCGACTCTTTTCAAATATCCGATCCGTATGTGGGTATTTAATATGGTTAAAGAGGTTTTAACTGATTTTTATGCTACACATTTAGCTGTGGACCCCATGGGACCCCCTCAAGGATCCCTGGGGGTCCCCACCTTGAGAACCACTCATTTTAGTATACTCTGTTGATAGTGTCACGGGCTGAAAACAGCAGATCTACAAGCTTACAATGCCTTTTTTTTTAAACTATATTTTTGCCACATGACGCTGCCATACAACAAAGTATATGAATCAGGCATTTAAGCACTTAAACCCCATATGGTTGACCGGAGTCCCTCAGGGCTCTATACTAGTGTCTTTTCAGTTTTCTGTTATTGTTTCGCAGGAAAATAGCCGATCGACAAGCGCGTTGTGAGCTTGTCGATCTGCTATTTTCTGCGAAAGCTTCCCCCACAATACGGATGCTGGCGTATAGGTTTAAGTGCTTAAGCATTCCCCAGTGATTATCTGCTGCTGTTTTCAATAACGTCATTCTTTTTGGCTAAACAATGCAAAACAATAATGTCCAAAACCCCCAACTCTGGGATTAAGAGGCCTGTGTTGTTGTGATTATGTTACATATCCACAGAGAAAATGAATTGAATTTGGCAAGGCCTATCGGAGCGCATACCTTTTGAGTTGATTGGATCCATGTAATGAGAAATGACACATGGTTATAAACACGCGCTTTCAGAAGAATATTGTTTGCGTTTCATGTTGCGAGTGAATGAATGTCGCTGTGACTCGACCTCCTCCTAAAAATCAAATCTTGGACCCTGACTGGTTTCTTTATTACTGTAGGCTATGCGGTGGTGGACAGCAACCAAGTTACATTTCATTGCTGTCTGGCAGAAACCTCTTATCTCTGTATTTTAACTTTTTGTGTTTTTTTTCTCCTGTAAATGAATGCCCTAATTGATCATTCTACAGCATCACACAAAAGTATCAAAAGTAGAAGATCTACAAGCTCGTGTTTTGAGCTTGTCGATCTGCTATTTTTGATACTTTTGAATTTGGATCCTGAAAAGTAACAGTTTTGGACATTTTTGTCGAGGTTTCCACCCCGACAGAGACGATATCAATCAAACCCTGTCTGGTTTCTTTATACTGTATGCAGTGGTGGACAGTAGCCAAGTACATTTACTTGAGTACTGTACTTTTCTTTTGCTAATTATCTGTACTTTACTCGAGTAATGTGTATTCTTGGATACTTATGACTTTCACTCCACTACATTTCAAAGACAAATATTGTACTTTTGACTCCACTACATTTCTGGGCAGGGATAAAAAGTACAATTTGAATTAACCATAAAATCCCTATTTCAAATATAACGAAAATTGCCGATCTGCAAGCTCACAACGCGTCGCATCACGCAAAATACATCGCAAAATACATCAGACTCAATCTGATTATTTTTGCTTATCCAGACTGGATACTCTACCATACAGATTGGTAAAAATAATGTTTTAGTTAATTAAACAAAAGCTATGATCACAGCTTTTTAATGTCCTTAATGCTGTCTGAGAACTGGAGGTGATTCTTCTTTTTTTTAATAGAACACAGAAAGCAAGGTTACACGTCCTCATAGTACACGATGACAACAGTGAATACTTGTTTTTTAAACATTAGATGGTGATTATTTTTGTATCCCCGTCGCAGGATATCTCATTCAACATTTCTTTGTTTTTGTTTTGTGATTTGATGTTGTATTTGATACTGCTTTTGTCCAAGGACAATCAGGAGCTAGCTTAGATGCATAATGATATTGATCTGTACTAAAGAATGTATTGTAACATCCTCCAAAGCCCCATTTATACTTTGCTCATACGATCGCGTGCTGGAAAATAGCCTATGTATGAGCTCTCTTGTACGTCGGCTATTTTCGCTGCACGACACACCACAGTACAATACAGAGCATAATTTAGGCATTACACTCTTAAAATGATTCTATACTCTCACTACGCATATGACCCCAAAATAAATTCCATATGGAAACATTTATTACATTCTCTATTCTGAACTTGATGATTGAACTTTATGAATGAATGTGAATTAGATTTGCACATAATGTGTAATATGCGTCTACATAGTAGAACCTATATGACGCAGGTGGTATAGGAACTGTATCTGTTGTTCGACATATAGAGCCCTTTCTAGTAAGAGTGTGCAGTCATTATAATTTACCTTCTGAAAACACCTTTTTAATGTCATTCTGTTTTGATAGCCTCCCTTAATTCAACATCAAATATACAGTATGTTGTATTTTGGTAATAATTGATGTTACATTTTGTGTAAAATAAATATGTTTTTTCCACAAACTACACCTCTTGCCTTCGTTTTTGAATCTGTATTTGATTTCTTCATAACGTAAGCCCTATTTGTGAAAATAAATTACCAAAATAGCAGATCTACAAGACGCATTGTTAGCTTGTAGAGTTGCTATTTTTCGAATATATTTTGTGGTTTTATGTTTTCAGCCTAATGGACATACTGTATTAGTGTCAATTTCACCCTCATGTAAACCCTAATGATATGGCTGCTCTATCTAGTCTCTGGTGACAGCCAGATCACAACACCAGTGTTGCCAGATGGGAAATGTTGAATTATTGTACCGGAGGCTTAAAATTATTGTCCTCCACAGATTTCCTGACTTATTTTGAAAAGCCAAATCGGATCCCGAATCAGCAGCCGGGGAATTTGTGAAATGGCAAAACTATCGTACATTTGGGCATTTTTTGAATTATTGATCGTACAGAGGGTAAAATTATCGTACAAATACGATAATTATCGTACATCTGGCAACACTGCACACTGATGCTGTGTACTGCAAAGCATGATGGGATGTGAATACTACTACTAGGCCATCACACGTTTAGCACTCACAATAGCAAATGACCCTGATCATCCCTTATCGTCACAATGACTTATGCCATCTGGACGAAGATTCAGAACTTTAAAATGGGACAAAGTTTGTTTTGGTAGCAGTTTTGCCAGCCATTGCTGCACTAAACAAACTGCCTCACTGATGTGATGTGATGGTTCTGTGTTTATGGGTCTGGTGGACTTCATGTATTGTCTTGGTGTTATGTTGTTGTGTGCTATATGTTTTCTGTTGGAACAGACAGTGAAGATGTACATCCCTGAGGGAACAATAAAGACAATTATTATTATTATTATTATTATTATTATTATTATTATTGTTAAGTAATAGTGCTTCAGCCAAATACCAATATTGCCTATAGGTTCTATTCTATAGGATGCCAGCCCCGCAATAACAGTCAGTACATTGCTCTGTTTTACCTCTTAATAATGGACTTTTTAATAGTGGACTATAGGCTCTATTGATTCAATAACCAAATGTGACACATTGGAAGCTTGCATTAGTGCAGAACACTTATGTAATGCCACAGTTCGGTTACTGCATCGTCTATTTCTCGCTTCAAATGTTTTCAAAAACATTCTTGAGAGCAATGTTTAAAGGAACCATGCTGAGGGTACCTGGACCACCCCTTTAAGACCCACTGGTGTTGCAGAGTGTTTCCAGTGACTCACTGGAAACACTCTGCCACTCTGCTACACCAGTGCAGTGGGAGAGTCAGGGTGCTGATGTTGTGCATTGTGGCTCACTGGCAGTGAGCCACAATGCACAACATCAGCACCCTGACTCTGTTTGACCAGAATGGAACAGAGCCTTCATTAGCATCATTGGTAACACCTTTGAAGGAAGAGAGGAAGAGGCTCCAATTTCTTTCCAATTTGGCTGCTGTGCATACTAGTGCCATTGAACCCAGGGTTGTTAATCCCTCTGTTTTTAACCTGGTTAACCTTTAAGTCCAATGTCCAGACTGGAGGGGGAAAGTTGTTCAACGGAGACACACGCCGGTTTCCTGACCAACGACGACACCATGGTAAGGTCTTCTTGCCTTATTTAGCCTATATTCCTAATAATTGGTAACTTCATTATGTGTTAAGAAACTTACATTTACTGTACTAATATTTGGACATTGTTTCTGCAAAGCCTCAGAGTGATGAGTGGGCGAAAAACAATGGTATGGAGACAAATCTATGTAAAAGTCTAGCCTTAGTCTAGATCAATCAAGACTATCGTAGATGTATTTTATCGAGTCTGACTTTTACTTTCTTATCTACGAGTCTAAGTCTTAGGACCCTCCCCCCCAGTTTGCCCTGTAATGTCACCAGTAAAGCCCGTATTTCTCCAAACATGTACAAATGCAAGAAATAAGGTGCTTTCCCGCTTGCCCCAAATGTTAAATAGGTGTCCGGAGTATTTGTGCAATGTATTAATCCATGCTTTTCAATAAAGAAGTGTTTTAATCCCGTCTGTGGCCGAACGCCGTTTCTCCCCCTCGTTTACTTCCATGTTTACATTGAGTGTAATTCCGGCTATCACCGGATGCGCCCCATCACTAACGCCCATTGGGAACTTCCGACAGAATCGTCCACAGACGGGATTAACAATTCTTTATTGGAAAAATATGGACTAATACATTGCACAAATACTCCGGACACCTAGTTAATATTTGGGGCAAGCGGGTAAGCACCTTATATTTTGTATTTGTGAGAAATACGGGCTTTACTGGTGACATATATGTATATATCCTATGGGCAAACTGTGGTCGCTAAGACTGTCGTAGATATAAAAATGTCAAAATCGATCAAATACATCTACGATAGTCTTGATCTAAGGCTAGTAAAAGTCCTAAAAACCTTAAATTCCTCATCCCAGGTGTAGCCTTTTTATTCACTATTGTGTGTAGCTGTCTATTACGCTTACACTGCAGCATTAGTGTTGTGATGTGAAGTATCTTGTTTTGAAATGTAATGCAGACTGCGTGCGTTTGTTCAATGAATGTTGCAACACCATTTCACGCATGCAGTTAACGATTATTCTCCACCAGGAGGCGCAAAAGCCTTATTTGTTGCCAAAATATGCTGGAAACGGAGCACAAAGGCTTAGTGCTGTACAGAGAATGAATTTATAATGTTATAATAGCCACCCTAATGTGTGAATTAATCCCTTATCGTTTTGTTTATTAGAAAATATATTCTACTCATTCCATTGCTTTAAACGGCATTTTGATCATTCGGATCCATTCAAAGTGGTTATTGGTTTCTGGTGGTGAACCACGTGACCAGGAAGCGGCGTTGCGTGACGCATGCCGGAAAAGAAAAAGCAGACCTACAAGCCCACAACGCGGAGCATCGGTAACTCGCTGTGGTCTTGTAGGTCTGCTATTTTTCCGACGAACGACACCGTCGTGCAACGAAGTATGAATCGGGCTTAACAGTTTTTAACTCTTATTTAAAATATTCGACTCCACGACGTCATTAAACCTCCCAATCGCAGAGCGTTGTTGACATTAGAGTGTAAAAACACAAACATGACGCTTTTCAATATTAGATAAATAAACCACAACGGTGACTAGTATTGCTGGTTATCACTACCCTAGTCCAAACACATTGTGGGTATCGCTTCTCGGCCTTTTGGCTAAGATCAAGTGTAGTATCTGTTCTTATCAGTTTAATATCTGATACGTCCCCTACCCGGGGACCATATATTAAATTGATTTTTGGAACTGGGAGATGGAATAGGGGCTTGCTCCGTCCACTCCACGCATCGACCTGGTATTGCAGTACCTCCAGGAACGGTGCACCCCCCTCTACTTGTTAAAAGAAAGCTACATAAATACTATGTGTCTCTTATATATTCATTTTTATACAAGGATTGTAAATCCCATATTATATAAGTCTGATTGTATATAAATAATTTCTCTCTGAATCTGAATACATTATTTATTTTAATAAAAACAAGTTTTCTTTCATTTATTTTCACTTATAAATGTGTTGAATTAAAGGGATAGTTCACCCAAAGAATAACTTCCTATCGATTAGTCACCCCAATGGAGACTTGAATTTGTGGATATTTTTTTTGTTTTTGTCGCATTCCTAAGCCAATAATTTGATGACTGGCGGACCGGTAGGCAGCGGTTCCGGTAGGAGACACACAAAGGAGACTTATTATTATTATTGGCTTAGGAATGCGACAAAAACAAAAAAATATCCATAAATTATAAGTCTCCATGGGGTGACTAATCGATAGAAAAAAATGGGGGTGAACTATCCCTTTTAAAATGACAAGGTAGGCCTTAAGTGTTACTATTGCTGCTATAGTAAACACATGGTTTCTGCACATACGGTTATTATGCCATGCTGATGTTGCAACTGCTGAAGGCTTCTTCATATTTTACCTTAGTAGTTATTATTATGTTGTGACAGTGACACAGTATGTCTTTGAGGACCTCACATACTTTCATTTCGCTGAGAGGCCTGGTGACAAATAAACCTCAATTGTTTTAAATGGTGATATAACAATGTCATTTTATTATCGTCAGTGTTTCCTTTGCTTGGTGTTTTGTGTAAAGCACATTGAATTGCCTTGTTGTTGAAATGTGCTATACAAATATAATTGCCTTGCCTTGCTGCACTTTTTTTTTAAGTAAAACACATTCTTCCACCAACTGCTCCCAGTGGAAGGCAGCGGGCAGTGGTGGTTCTGCTCTGCAGGTCCATGTGGTCCGGTTTGGACCGGGTCAGGAGCTGCTGGAAGGCCTGCAGGCCTTTGTGGAGGAGAGGCGTCTCTCTGCCCCCTTCATCCTCACCTGTGTGGGCAGCCTCACCAAGGCCACGCTCCGGCTGGCCAATGCCACGGCCAACAATACTAATGAGGTACGTATTTCTCTTAACAAGCCTATTATAGTCTTATCGTCGTTTAGGGGCGGCCATAGCTGAGTGGTTAGTGAGCCTGCCTAGGGAGCCAGAGGCCCTGGTTGCCCCAGGTACGATTCCAGGCCAGGCCAGCAAATTGTCCCTGAGCAAGACTCTTAACCCCTAATTGCTCACAGGCCCTCATTGGAAACAAGACCGCAAGGACTTTCATGAACGGACCTGTTAAAGGAATTATCCTTATCGCCTGTCCTATTTTATCTGTGATTCTCAACCTTTTTGAAGTTCAAGGACCCCCTAGTGGGATTGATATGCATTAGGCCACGGACCCCCATTCAATACTATATATTGTTGCTGTTGGGCAGAAACCTTATTTCCATATTTTAACTTTTTGTATTTTTTTCGTAAATTAACGCCCTACTTGGATCACACTACAACGTCACACAAAAGCATCAAAAGTAGCAGATATACAAGCTTGTGTCAAGGACCCCCAAATTGATAACGTATTTGGCTGTGGACCCCCCCCCCCCCCCCACACTCCTCATATGAAAAGGCGTTGTGCCAGCCTGGGACCCCCCAGAAGAGAAGATTTGTTACTTTTGTCAAATGTTCCAAAATAGCAGATGTACAAGCTCGCGGTGTGAGCTTGTATATCTGCTATTTTTAAATAGCCATGATAACACATTTTGTCACTTTGAGAACCACTGATGTACAGGAACTAAACATATCAGCTAATGAACTCATGTGTCCAGGTCTTGGAGCTCAACGGGCGCTTTGAGATCGTGTCACTGGTGGGAACGCTGAACAAGGAGGCCCACCTCCACATCTGTCTGGCAGACAAAGATGGCCGCACGGTGGGGGGCCACGCTCTGGGCGACCTGGAGGTCTTCACCACGGCGGAGGTGGTCGTTGGCGAGGCCATCGGCCTGCAGTTCGCCAGAGAGATGGACCAACAGACCGGCTTCCCTGAACTGGTCATCCACGACCTCGCAGGAGGACAAACTGATACTAGCGTTCCTGTCGCATTCCTGAGCCAATAATTTTATGACTGGCGGAACTATGCTAATGTACGCGGTACTGGAGAGACTGCCAGTCATCAAATTATTGGCCTAGGAATGCGACAAAAACAAAAAAATCTCAATGAATTCAATGCTTCATGGGGTTTGTAATTGATAGAAAATAAGTATTTTTTCGGGTGAACTACTCCTTTTAAAAGTACTACTTTTTTTTTTAGAGCAACGTCGAATCGTTGATATAATAAATAAATGAATCACTGAAAACCCTGCTCTTGATTATTCAATTAACCTACATGAGCCAGGATTAAGTCGGTGAGAGGTTCTATACATTACGGTTTTGCCCCAACCATAGTACGGTATATGTACTGTATTTGTATGACGGTTATAACACGAAAGAGGTGGCGATGTGCCATAGGAAGTGTCTTTGAGCAAGACACTTAACAATTGTAATAGTCCCTAACCTATTAATTAAGGGTTCCCAGTGCTCCTAATAGTTGTAAATGCAGCGTGCAGAATGTTATGACACTGAGTGACTAGATCAGGGGTCTTCAACGTTTTTCAGCACAAGGACCCCTTAGCTGAGAGATGAAGCAGGGACCCCCCACTACATACTGTATAAAATATAAATAAAATAAAATATATTTAATTGGTGATGGGGTAATATTTTCCATCTGCAAATCAAACTGTAGAATGTACAGTAGCCTACTGTATGCGAACATGAACATGTTCATTAAGGAACAAAACTTATTATAAATGAATGACTGCTTTAACTTGTTTTGGTTAAGACAGAGACGTGTAAAAGATCACTTTGAGATTCTCCAGTTTATTATATGAGCATATACATGAAAACAACAGAAATTCAGGCTGATATATCTGTAATATTTAATCGCTGACCTAATGGGATGAAAACAATCAGTGTGAGATGGAACCGTGTTCCAGGGCCAACCTGCCTTAATCCAATAAAACCGTGAGCGCATCTGTCATTTTTAGATTTCTTTGGATATTAACAAAAATAGCAGATATACAAGCTTGTAATCTACTATTTTTTAAAATTGGTGCAAATCTTTGAATATATATATATATATATTTGTTTTTAAAAGCGAACATTTTAACTCAAATCTTTGCTTCTGGGGATTCTACAAATATCTTCTAAATCCTAACAGTTTTTTGAAAAAACTTATGTTGCTATAATATCAGTTATCAGTGTTTCTCAAACCTTTTCATGTCAAGGAGCCCCAAAATGATATGAATTTGGCTGCGGACCTCCATCTCAAAACCTGTTGTTCCAGGGTCCCCCAGAAGCAAAGATTTGAGTAAAAAAAAGCCTTAAAACATATACTGTATGTATATATATTCAAAGATTTGCACACAAAAAAAAAATCGCAATTTTTCTAAAATAGCAGATCTACAAGCTCATAGCGCGGCACTAGGTGCCACGCTATGAGCTTGTAGATCTTCAATTTTTTTAATAGCCAAAGTCTAAAAATGACACAGATGCGTTCCCGGTCTTAATGGGTTAAAGTAGTTAACTCATTCTACAGATGTTGCTTGAACTCCCTCAGATAAAGAATAATAGAAAAAAAGGTTTGGTTGTTTTATGGGACGTTTCGCTGCAATATGAGACCGACCTGGTCAAAGCAGGTCACAGTTTGTCGAGTTCAGTTAGTTATATATTTGTGGTGTGATGACGCATGTGTGAGTCACTCTGCTGCTGCACTTTGCTAACCTGACACCGTCAAATGGAAGAAGCTTGCGACACACATTTGTTTCACAGCCTACTTCCCATCTGAGACTTCGGTCGCAGAATCGATGACAGACAGTTTTTATTTTTTTCAAGCTACTAGGCAGCTGATTGGATGATCCCGCCCCTAGCAGCCGCTGATTGGTTCGAACACGCAGTGTTCGGGCATGCTTACTCCCTGCGCAATCCCAGACCTCCCTGAAATCAAATGCAAATGAGATTTCCGGAGGGAGGGGGTTTACCAGGCTAGCACTTTGCTGCAATACAGGCAACCTGGAACATAAAGGGTCGCTGTTAGCCAGAAATCTCAATTTTTCTACTTTATTTTTTTCCCCTGTAAATTAATGCCCTACTTCGTCATACTACAGTGTCACACAAAAGTAGCAAAAAATTGTGATCTACAAGCTTGTAGATCTGCTATTTTTGAAACTTTAAGTGAAAGTGGCATTTTCAAAGTATCTATCTACATATAATTAGTCTAATATATATATTATAATATGGTACCTACTTGGTTTGTGTCTCAGAGTAGGGCCGTGGACAGTTCAGAAACCCGCCTACCAGTGACCTCATCGATGGGGAATCCAAGCCGATAGAAACGGCAGGCTTTCTATTCCTGGAAAGTTAGCATGCTATAATGGAAGCCATTGTTCTAGCGGCTCTCGCCTTAATACAAAATATTATAAAACATTTGAAATCTTAGCTTGAAATGACCAAACCGATGATGTCACCGGTAGGCGTGTTTCTGAACTGTCCACAGCCCTCCTCATGAGACAGACCCAGTAGACAAAAATGGTACCATATTATAATGAGCATTAGTGCAAATGGTTGAAGTCATCCTTTAAGTGTGTCTGTGGGTTTTATCAGTACCACTGAACCAATGAAAAGTATTGTGACTAATAATCACTACATTGGATCCATTGAAACACTGGTCCTTTTTTCCATTTCCTGAAAAGTCAGTATTGGACATACAAGGTTTCCACCCGTCAGAGACGATAGAGGTCTCACCATGGAAGAGTGCACACAGAGGCTGGGTCTCAGTTCCTTAATCGTTGCTGTCGGGCAGAAACCTCTTCTCCCCATTTTCTAACTTTCTGTGTTTTTTCGTCACAGAAAAAGCATCAAAAGTAGCAGATCTACAAGCTCGAAACACGGCGCGAAGCGACACGTTTTGAGCTTGTAGATATCACACACACACACACACACACACACACACACACACACACGTCACACGACACACGACACACGACACACGACACACACACACACACACACACACACACACGTCATCTGAATTTGATGTCACACAGAAAAGTGAAGTCACAGAAAAAACTATTTATACACGTAACATGTAGATCGACAAGAATTGTTTATTCTTTGACTTCAAATGTAAATTTTACAGTATGTGTATGAACATTTCATGCAAGTGCAAATTTACACGTGTAGATCGCGTTTTACGAGCACTCAAATGCTCAAATCAAATCTACAAGCTCTTGAATTTTGCAACATATCTACCTTCATAATAATACATTTTATTTATATTGCACTTTACATTTAAAACAAATCTCAAGTGCTACCATACAGATCCCATATAGATGTCCTTTTACTTCTTTACATATAAGCCTTATTGGAGTGAGATTGGAGGACCTGAGACGCGGCCAGAGAAAACGATAATTTCCTAACATGAATTAATAGGTTTTGAGGGGCCAGCCTCAAAGAGTCTTGTTTTCATCTCAGACTTTTATATTCCACAGTTCCCCTGTGAGGCACTCAGTCTCTGATAGCAGTTCCTGATGCGTTGGTTTGGATTGCAGTCAAATTATGTCTCGTCAATAGTGGTGATATTACAGTCAGTTCAAAAACGCACAAAGAGGCCATTTATAAAATCTTTATACAGTAGCACAGTAGAAGACAAGGAAAGGAATTAGGAAGAAGCTTGCAGGGCTGAAGGGAGGACTGGAGGAAGTGGGCTGAGGAGGGTTTATTTTGATCAACCTTTCCATGCTTTTCCAAGTCCTATAAAAGCCATTGTTAAACTACCTAGAACCTCACACAAAGTAATATTTCGTCTGTCGGGTGGAAAGCTCATATGTACAAAACTGTTACTTTTCAGGATTCAAATTCAAAAACAGCAAAAGTAGCAGATCTACAAGCTCAAAACGTGTTGCTTCGTGCCACGTTTCGTGCTTGCGGATCTGCTACTTTTGATGCTTCTGTGCGACGCTGTAGTATGATCAAGTAGGGCGTTAATTTACGGAAAAAAACACAAAAAGTTTCATTATGGACATAAGAGATTTCTGCCCCGACAGCAACGATTTAATAAAAGTGCTTATCCGAGATAAGTAATGCAGTCATGTGTGGAGAGAGTCATACATCGGCTTCTCCACATCAACAGATGCATTGAGAAAACATTCAGTTTAAAAAGACAAAATAAAAACAAAAACCTTTCTTTCGAAAGTATAGCATTTTTCCACATTGTTAATTAAAGGCCCAATCAATGATACAAATGTAAACAGAGGGGGGAAAAACCCACCACCGAAAAGGAAAAATGACAGACATTGTTTTATTTTCCAGATGACTGACACAGTATTTGCTGTATTTGAGGGCTGTTGTATGTTTGTTCATGTTGATGGAGAAAAAATATGGAGAAAAAAAAAAGAACTGACCTACAGTATTCTTTGATTTATGATGGGGTTAAGTAGCATTATTCTCCCTCAGCAAATGAAAGTCTAGAGATTGATTTGTTTGTGAATGTAACCCTCATTTATATGTTCAACAGATTGTCAAAAAGGTTACCGTGGTTTCATACAAAACGGATGAGACGGGACGGAAGTGGTAACGTCAGAATTATCCCAAAATGCACTCAACAAGCATGTCTGATACACACGCATCAATTTATTGTATATACTATACTATACTCTAAATCAGTGGTTCTCAAACTTTTTTATTTCAAGGAACCCCCAGTTTGGTGTGCATTAGGCCACAGACCCCCCCATAAGTCTTGAGAGTGTACAAATGGAACGGGTCCTCTTGGTTCCATTTGTACACTCTCAGAGATGCAGACCTGTGAAGGTCCATTTGGTTCATCCAAACAGTCAATAATTTGCCAGGGGGACCCAACTTTGAGAACCGCTGCTATAGATCCAGGGTGTCTGTCAGCCCTTCTGTTCTGTCCGGCTCTTAAGGTACTCTCCGCAGTCTAGAAGGTGTATTCACACCGGATGCAATGACCATAATTGTGTCACTTGAATCGCGGAAGCCGCGTTGCTCGACTGACATTTTATGAATTTAGTCGTGGCAGCATCGGCTATTTGTACTGTTATGTTCACCAGTGTGTTTGTTAATCGTTGCCTTTTTTATAAGCGAGCACAACGTGTGCTTAATGTTATGTGTTGTATTGCTTTGTTGTTGAAATGTGCTTTACAAATAAAACTCGCCTTGCCAGAGACAAGACAAATCTCTTCCTCACTAGTTCCATTCACGCACAGCAACAAACAAACCACTTCTCCAACTGGATACTTGCGTCGGATGCCACTCTTTGTTTGCCTAAAAAAAAAAATGCTTCAGTTGAAAAACGTTTCAACTTGCGTAGATTCCCGTAGGAAGCGAAATACATAGCTTGATGTCGCCTTCTTTACGTTGAACATCGAATCGCCTCGCTCTGGGGGAAAAAATCGCGCCACGTCTGAATGCACGTCAACGTGTTTAGGCAGATACATGTATATAAGAGTGAAATAACATAAGGGGGACTGAGGTGTTGAAAGCCAGATTCATACTTAAGTTACGCATTGAAAATAGCCGATCTACACGCTCACAACAAGCTTGTAGATCTGCTATTTTCAATGCGAGACACGACCGCGCAACTATACATTTAAATCAGGCTAAACAACCAACCAACCAACCAACCAACATCAGCTGAAGCTCTTGGAAGACTGGAAGCTGCAATCCCCCCCCCCCCCCCCCCCTCCACCCCTTAACCACTTAAACCCTATATGGTTGACCGGAGTCCCTCAGGGCTCTACACTAGTGTATTTTCAGTTTTCTGTTATTGTGGGGGAAAGCTTTTGCAGAAAATAGCCGATCGACAAGCTCACAACATGTTGCAAATCCTAACCACAATACGGAGACTGGGGTTTAAGTGGTTAACAGGTGGTTCTTCTGGACTGTGACCCGGGTCTGGTCTGGTCCGGTCCGGTTCCGGTTCCTGCTAGAGCTCACCGGGTTTCTGGTTGCACCCGTTGCAGACCCTGACAGGGTGGTCCCAGCCCCGGGAGGGCACGGCCCGCCGCTCCAGGGAACACTCGTCACACACGCCCTGGCCGCAGGCCCGGCAGTGGTGGATGGACAGGCGGGGGGGGCAGAACTCTTTGCGACACTCGCAGCACGACTGGATGTCCTGGTCGGGCACCCAGTAGGCCGGCCGCGCCGCGTCTTTCACCAGACCTGAAGGAGGGACGGACAACGACAGGGGGACGTGACGGGGTGCAGTGGTGGAAAAAGTACTCACATTTTTTACTCAAGTAAAAGTATCAATACTGCAATGTAGAAATGATCTGTTACAAGTCCCGAATTCAAAATTTACTTGAGTAAAAGTGCAAAAGTATTGGCATCAAAATGTACCAAAAGTAAAAGTACTCGTTATGCAGAATGTCTCAAGTTCTCCAAGTTTAAAAAAAAATATATTATTTGAAATAAATTTGAAAATAGCAGATCTACAAGCGACGCATTGTGAGCTAGTAGATATGCTATTTTCAAATGGCCGAAATGTATATAAGGCTGAAGTGGTTAATTTATGTTTTGTAAAAATAATCTAAATCTACAAAGTAACTAGTAACTAAAGTTTTAGAGTTTTATTTTCAATATTTGCCTCTGAGATGTAGAGGAGTAGAAGTAAAAGTACTAAAAAATTGGAGATACTCCAGTAAAGTAAAAAAAATGCCCTGACACCATCCATTAGAGCAGTGGTTCTCAAACTCTTTTGTGCCAAGGATCCCCAAATAGATATACATTTGGCCGCAGATCCCCTATCTTAAAGGTCTTTGTGACAGTGACCCCCAGAAGAGAAGATTTGTGCTAAAACAAATTCAAAATGATTGAACATTGAACGCAATAGTGAAAACTAGAATTGAACTGAAATAAAAAATAAAAACATGGCTTTACAAAAAAAAGATTTACAAAACCAACAAAAAACTAAGATCATAGAGAAAATGTAAATCTATGTTCCAATGTTTTTTTCTGTGAATATGTTTTTTTTTTTATCATCTCTGTCGGGTGGATACCTCATATGTCCAAAACTGTTACTTTTCAGGATTCAAATTCAAAAATAGCAGAAGTAGCAGATCTACAAGATGAGTTGAATGAAGTGAAGTCTCACCCAGAGGGATGTCTATGGCTCCCACCACAGCTCCCAGTGTGTTCTGAACACACTCTCCCACCTTCCTGGCCATCAGAGTTCCTCCTTCCTCCTCCTCCAACGCAGCATCCAGCAACTCTGGTGGAGGGGAAAGCACGCACGCACACACAGAAAAACCAAGCATACCTTTAATATTCTGTTCTTTATAGTGCAGCACAAGTATAAAACAGAAGTATATTGTATGTACAGTAAATGTACATCCATGTCTTAACCACATCAAAAGTTTCAAAAATAGAACTACAAGCTCAATCGTCAGAAATTCAGAATTAAAATTGACTAATGAATTTGTGTGTGTGTGAGGCGGGGGAGAATAATAAAAAGCCTTTTGGTCCTTTCCAATTTGCTTCCCTTTGTGGCCACCACAGGGTTAGGGCAGCAATCTTTTGACCAAATACCCAAATACAGTTATTTGAAGCAGAGGGCACACCAGATAGAACAACACTAGATGCACAGCCCTCTTTATTGTAGTTCAGACATCATTGCAATTATCTCTCTCCTTAAGGAGAGATACAGACAACGGACATAACACTTACACTGAGTGTAGCTTTAAAAATCTGAAAACGCTATTGCGTTACTGAGTGACTCCGTGCCATTCCGTAACGTACCGGTGGAGATGCCTCGGTTGTGGAAACAGGCGTCACACACCCTGACAGGAGCCAGGCCCCAGCCCCGCTCCGGTACGGGCCGGGTCTTGGAGGAGCAGGCGTCACAGAAGCCTTCCCCACACGCACGACAGTGGTGCTTGGTGTCGTTGTGCAGGAAGTCCAGCTCACACTTGTGGCATTTCTGCAAACACAACAACAAGATCATCAGCATCATCATCATCACCACGGGTTGCACCAATGGCCTAGTGGTTATGGCGCATACCACATGCTCTAATGTAGCCCGACAGCGAGTCGCGGGTTCAATTCCCGAGCCCGACGACCTTTGCTGCGTGTCACTCCCTGTCTATATTCCCTGTCCTATTTCCTGTCAGTCTTCACTGTACTATCCGATAAAGACACAAAAGCCCCAAAAATGTAAAAAATAAAATAAAATAAAAATCTTAGATTGCGTCATATATTAAGAACTGTGTATCAAAAATAAACAAATCAGCCTGGCGATTTTGTCAGGTATGTGACTCTGTGTTGTTTATGACATTGATTTACATTTGATAACGTCTGTTTGGAGATTTCTTTTAAAAATCGTACTCTTTGGATAAATTAGTACTTTTCCACCGTCAGTTGATGCTTGATATCCATATATATGAATAAATACCCCCATCATAACAGGATGAGGGAGTTGGGTTTGGTTATACGTACCAGGATGAGGGAGTTGGGTTTGGTTGTACATACCAGGATGAGGGAGTTGGGTTTGGTTGTACATACCAGGATGAGGGAGTTGGGTTTCCAGTAGGCGGGGGCGATCTGGTCGGTGAGCCAGGAGGTGACGGCTTTAGCAGGCTTGACGCTGAGCTCAGACACAGACTGGGAGATGTAGTTCACTCCGTCCAGCAGCCTCTGAGCTGCGTTGTGGTTGTCTTTCAGAAAGCCGTCCGACTGCAGCCAGAAACACAATGAGATGCGATGTTAACAAGCGATGCGCTTCATTCCTATTGGTTTACACCCGATCAAACTTCACCAAATGTCTCACAAATGCATGGGAACCACAGCTTGTAAATCTGCTATTTTGCCGGATGTTCACCAACGTCCCAGCCTAGGGACGCTACAGTATGTTGTTAAAGACATTCTATCCTGTCTTGGATCTTTGTCTGACTGGTTTCAGCTGAAGCTGGTCTACATTTGAGCATTGAGGACGGACTAACCCCTGGCCAGATGTGTTGGATCTCGGTTCGGACCACGGTGTCGACGGGGTCCTGGTTCCCGTACCAGTACTGCCTGCTCCTGTAGATCACCCCGCAGTTGGGACACTCGATCACATACCTGGACAAACCACAAGATCACACAGGTTCCCATGTTGACAAGTTGAATCCAAAAACCTACAGTTTGCTTTGCATGTTATGAAGTGTGAAATATCGTCACTGTCAGGCGGAAATCTTGTATCTCATATTTAATTTTTGTATGTTTTATTGTAAATGAATGCCCTACTTCATCTTAGGACAGTGTTGTGCAAAAGCAGCAAAAATAACTGCTCTACTGAGCTCTACAAGCTCACAACCTGCGGCATATTGTGAGCTTGTAGATCTACTATTTTCGCTTGATTTAAAATATTTTCTATTGACTTAAATCTGTGTGGGTTTTATAAATATTGAACCAATGCAAAGCATTAACAAGAGCTTGTGACTACATTGGATCCATTGGAACACATGTTCTTTTTTTCCCCAATTCCTGAAAAGTGAAAGGTCCGCCCGACAGCAACGATATACGTATATTTCTTTAGTGTGTGTGTGTGTTCCGGCAAACGTACCCTGACCAGGCGTAGATGGCGAGACCGAACCACGGGCTGTCAGACGAGGCCGTGGTTTTAGGAACCACGACCACCTCCTTCCCTCCTTCATAGCAGGCCTGACGAAACGAACACAGATACAACCACACATATGTATTGTTGTGTACATGTAGATGTGTGTAGCTGGGAGTGAGTGTTTGTGTGCTAATGTATTAGGGATGCAACAGTTAATCAAACTTAATTCGATTTAATCGACTATGAAGACATCGATCGATCGATTTAATACAATAATCAATCTTGGGGGAAAATGTTAATGTTGTCTTTCTTTAAAACATAGTGGATCAGCTATTTTCGTAATTCTTTTCACAACATAATTGTACATCAAAGAATAAAATAGAGCTTAGGTGGTATTAGACTCATCAATTTAGTCGATTATTTAAAAAAAACTATTGCAGCTCAGTGTGTGTGTGTGTGTGTGTGTGTGTGTGTGTGTGTGTGTGTGTGTGTGTGTGTGTGTGTGTGTGTGTGTGTGTGTGTGTGTGTGTGTGTGTATGTACCTTGCAGGTGTAGATGCGGTTGTCGTACTGTACGGAGTAGCGACATCGATGTTTGGCTTCATGTTTAACGTCCTCCTTCATATGGTTCATACTGTTCTTACAGCCTGACCTGTGTACACACACACACACACACACACACACACACACGCACGCGCACACGTTAGAATATGGAGATAGGAGGTTCCTGCCCGTCAGCGACGATCTATTCTATCCATTGCATTTAGGCAGAGCATGGCGTTGAGATGAGGCTGTTGTGTGGTGGTGAGGGGGTGGATGGAGAGGAGACACACTCACCCACAGCTGAGACAGATGCTGGAGCAGGTGAAGTATTCATCTGGAAAGAAACAGTTACTGTTCACGTGTTCATCTGGGATGTCCCCGCTGAAACGCTCACTCAATGCCTGTAGGGGGCGACACAGAGAGAGAGAAGTAAGGTAGATCAAAATCAAACAAAACATTTGATAAGTGAAAATAGCCGATCTACAGGCTAGATCTGCTATTTTCACTACTTTTGTGTGACACTCTAGTATGATGAAGTAGGTCATTAATTTAAGGAAAAATTAAACGTGTAGATATGAGGTTTCTGCCTCACTGTTCGCTGCATCTAACACACACCCACAGACACACTTTTCACTAGCTGTTATGCTAGTGACAAGTATGTTGGTGCTCCATTATCCAAAAGACAAAGATCTCCTCTATGTGTATATCATGAGTCAAAAATGATTTAATAGGTGTAAAAACCTAGATTTGATATGGTATTTGACTGCCAGAATTATTTCATATTTCTTTAGCCAGTGCCAGAGTTTTTCATTGGAAAAAAAAAAGTACTCAGGAGCCGAAATACAGCATTTTTAAGTTTTAAGTTAACAAGGAAGTGGATAGGAGTCTAGATCTTCAACTAATCATATCTCCTTGGTCTTTGGGTGAAATTGGAAAAAATAAAAGTAAAAAAAAAACTTCACGTAGATCTACGCGATTGGCACGTGGCGGCTTTAAAGCGTTTCGCGTAGATCTACGTGATTGGCAGTCAATGTGTTAAGTGACAGAGAGATTTTTGAAAATAAGATATTCGCACTTGCAGAATATTTAGAGAAAGCATGGGACAAACAGACAAAGAAAAGATATATGTGATGTATTTATTTTAGTTTTTGGGTATTAACCAAATATTTTCTTTTTTATTTGAGCAGTTTCCAAGAAGTGAATGTGATATTGTTTATTGATGTTTTTGGAGTCTTATAATCCCGTAAGGGATGGGTCTTATGACGAAACAAGAAAAATAAACAAATCATTCAGCCAAATATATATCAATTTGGGGGTCCTTCACACAAAAACGTTTGAGAACCAGTGTTCTAAAAATAATTTACACACCTGCATAACATTCATATAGTTCCTGTTCTTCACTCTAACACCTCAACCTCCAGTGTACCTGCAGGGCCTTGTAGATGACGCTGGCGGAGCGCGGCGAGCGGGTGGTGTTGTTGTCCAGCAGCAGCTCCACGTTGTTCAGCAGGGCGCTGAAGTCTGTGGGAGGGTTGTAGGTTCGAGTCCCGCGGTACTGGACCGAGCTGAAGGCCTCCGGGAACAGACCCAGCTTCCTGAAGCGCTCCGTGAGCAGGCGCTCCGCTGAGTCCGAGGGCTTGTCTGAGACAGAGAGAGAGAGAGAGAGAGAGAGAGAGAGAGAGAGAGAGAGAGAGAGAGAGAGAGGGAGGATGAGAGAGAGATAATGAGAGTGAGGATGAGAAAGGGAAAAGGGAAAGAATGAGAGAGAGAGAATGAGAGAGAGAACATCATATAGACATAATGAGAGATAGAGAAAGATAAAAGGGAGTTAGAAGATAGATGGTGAGACACAGAAAAGAGTGATTCTGAAGGTATTGCTCAGATTCCAGGGGTGTGTGTGTGTGTGTGTGTGTGTGTGTGTTACATCAACTTTACAATCACTACAATCTATATACTAAATAAAAAAAAGAAAGATGCAATAAAAGTAGTACAATTAAAACCAAACTAGCACATTCAACTTTTCTCTTAAGGTACATTTTGTGTTTGTATTGGTTATGTAATCAGGCAATGAGTTCCATCCTATTACAGCTATATTAGAAGATTTGAGAGGAGATTTTGAGTGTGTGTGTGTGTGTGTGTGTGTGTGTGCGTGCGTGCGTGCGTGCGTGCGTGCGTGCGTGCGTGCGTGCGTGCGTGCGTGCGTGCGTGCGTGCGTGCGCGCGCACGCGTGCACTTGTGAGTTCCTCTGGATAAGAGACCATCTGCTAAATGCCTTAAATTGAAGTTGTAATAATTGTGTGTCCTCCTCCTCCTCCTTACCCGTCCCCAGCAGCTTGGTGTGGACGGTCTCGTGGAAGATGATGACGGCCGGGCCCAGTGTGGACAGAGGGACGTCCAGGCCACAGCGGGCCGTGGTGGCCTTCAGCTCCCTGGTGAAGTGCTTCAGGTAGGCCTCGGACGCGTCGCCCAGGAACTTGAACAGGTCGTCGTGCAGCCGGTCGGCGTGCGTGCGGTAGATGACCAGGTCAGACACCGCCAGCACCTTGAGGAGCAGCCGGGTCTGCTGGCCCTGGTTGGCTCCTGGCAAACAAACCACAGGGGAGGGAGAGAGGATGAGCGAACCGAACATTAGAAGAAGCTATTTTGGTCTACACAACAGTGGTTATCAAACTTTTGAAGGACCCCCATAACTCTGATAGTGTCCAAATGGAACCAAATGGACCCGGAAGGGTCCATTTGGTTCCATTTGGACACTTGTTTCAGTTCTGAGCTTGCAGATTGTAACTATATTTACTATTTTTGTAAGTAGAAAATAAGGAATATACCCCTACCACCTCCTTCAAACTTTTTTTCTAGAACCAAGAAAATGTTTACTAATTTTATTTGGAATAATAGACGTGCTAGACTTCGCTTGTCCTTACTCCACTTACCCTATGACAGGGGAGGGTTACAGTGTCCTAACTTGTTGTGGTACTTCTGGGCGGCCCAATTGAGAACTCTAATGTTCTATTTTACAGTGGAGAATGCGCCAGCATGGAGGGATATGGAGTCAAGTTCCTTGAAGCTACCTTTCCCTACATATATCTATTCAGATACTCTTAAGAACCTAAAGAAGAATACACACAATCCCATAACTAAAACTATGATTTCTGTCTGGCATGAGGTAAACAAACACCTGGGCGAACCATCTCGCCTCTCCCGTTTTAGTCCAATTTGGGGCAATAAACAATTTGTTCCAGGGAGAGCGGATGGGGGTTTCAAATTGTGGGCTGATAGGGGAGTGGGGCAAATGAGGGATGTTTTTGGTGCTAATAGGAGCTTGCTGACTTTTGAAGAACTCGTTACGAAAAATAATATTCCTCGCATTCATTTTTTCAAATATCTGCAATTGAGGGACTTTATTAGAGCTAACCAGGATCAATCCATGCTGGCCCCTCCCTTATCTGTGTTGGAGAGAGTTTTGGTTAGAAATCCATTCGGAAGGGGAATAATATCAGAATTTTATGACCTGCTAATGTCATTCTCTCCGGAATCCTCTGAGCATAGGCTTAATGCCTGGAGAGCAGACTTACAGGAGGACCTAACAGTGGAGCAATGGAGTACAGCTTGTAAACTGGCTCAATCCCAGACTGGGAATACACGCCTAAAACTCCTTCAATATAACTGGCTCATGAGAGTGTACATCACACCTGTGAAGCTCAATAAGTTTAATAACAATATCCCGGATCTATGCACCAGATGCGGTGAAGATAGAGGCACATTGTTCCACTGCTTATGGTCATGCCCAAGATTGAAGGACTTTTGGAGGGAGATTGGGCAGGAAATACAAACGATTCTTTCAATTAACATCGTACCAGAACCTAAGTTCTTCCTGCTAGGCCTCTACCCAGTTGGACAAAGAATTAGGCGTAGTGACAGAATATTCATAGACATTTGTCTCTTACAAGCTAAAAGAGTAATTGCATTGACCTGGAAGAGGCCGGACAGACCAAGCATTGCACAGTGGTTCAGGGAATTGTCTTTATGCCTACCTTTAGAAAAAATCACATACATACTTAAGGACAAACAAGAGATGTTTCAGGAGGTGTGGGGTTGCTTTATTCGATACATGGAAAATAATAATCTGCCACATTTAATGGAAGAATCTGGAGAGGAGTAGTGTTGATGCCTATGTATGTTTTTCTTTTGTCTTTGTTACTGTTTTTGTTTTTTGTCATTTCAATAACTGTCTTGTATAATTTAATGTAAAAGTTCATTTTTGCTTTCTGTATATTTTATTTTTATTGTATTATAAGTTGTTGTAATGTGTGTAAAAGAAAATAAATAAACATATTGTTGGAAAAAAAAGTAGAAAATAAGGATCAAGTGGTTAATTGATTTAGCCAGTCATAAAAAAAATTAATCGTATTTTCTTTTCACGTTGATTCGTTGATTCCTCTCGATTATTTGACTAATCAGAAAAGTAATCGATTGAATAACCGCTAAGAAGATCATCGATAGTCGTAGCCCTAATTGTTCAGCATCCAGACCAGCAATGGTGGGAAGACATACTCAGAGTGTGTTTTACTTTACAGACCTGAGGCCCATTGTACAAATGTCTTCTAAATCCTAACAGTTTTCTGAAAAACCTATGTTGCTATATATAGTTGCTGTCGGGCAGAAACCTTTAATCTCTATGTTTTAACTTTTTGTGTTTTTTCGTAAATTAACGCCCTACTTGATCATACTACAGTCACCGAAAAGCATCAAAAGTAGCAGATCTACAAGCT
This sequence comes from Gymnoscopelus braueri, assembly GCF_963280865.1. Lineage (NCBI taxonomy): Eukaryota > Metazoa > Chordata > Actinopteri > Myctophiformes > Myctophidae > Gymnoscopelus > Gymnoscopelus braueri. Next base: position 7,614,407 of record NC_137616.1, on the reverse strand, counting down.
GAAAACGCGTTGCTTCGCGCCTCGTTTCGAGCTTGTAGATCTGCTACTTTTGATGCTTTTAAATTTCGAATCCTGAAAAGTAACAGTTTTGGACATATGGCAGGACAAGACATTTCATTGTCGGTTTCCTTACCGGCCCCCAGCAGTCCCTCCGTGTCGATGATCACCACCCTGTGGAGGGGGTCCATGGCCGCCCACACGCCCACGGTGCAGGACTCCTGGGTGGGGGAGGTCTTGAACACCTCCCTCCCCAGGAAAAAGGTGTGGTTGAGGGTGTGCGACTTGCCCTCGCCGGTGTTGCCAAAAATAGAGACCACCTTAAGGAGTTGATCTGGCTCGCAGCCCAGCCTGCTGACAAAGGCGTCCTCACCCTTCACCTGAGGAGAGAACGAGAAGGAGAGCAGATATGAACCACGTTACTATAGTCTCGCTATAGCCAGACTGTTGCCTCCCACAATTTTTCAAATGCTTCCGTCATACAGTCTGGAGCAACGGAAGCTCTGAAAATAATCACCCGCTTCCGTTTCGTCTTTACAGTCGTGCAAATTTGTCCTAACGTAAATCAAAAATAATCTAAGCATATATAGCTTGCTGCTTATCAGAAATGGAAATTCTAAAATAAGTTTAAAGTATATTTTCGTGAATGGAAATGACGAACAGATGACAGCTTCCGTTCTTAAATTTCGGGAGGTGTAGTTCCAGACTCTATTTAGCAGTGGTTCTCAAACGTATACATTTGAAAAAGATATCTAAAAATGTTCGCAAAACAATTCAAAAATAGCATATGTACAAGCTTGCAGCGCGGCACTAAGTGATGCACTGTGAGCTTGTAGATCTGCTATTTTTCAATAGCCAACGTATAAAAAAATATATAGAGATAAAGTGGTTAAAATGAGTGTGATGCTATGTTAACTACTTTTGCTGGGGACCCCTGGGGGGAACCCACTTTGAGTACCGATGCTATATAGCATTCAGAGATTGTGGAATAGTTATCTGGCTCCGCGAGATTATGTTACTGACACCCATGGAGTTAAACCTCTAGCCCCTTGCACAGGTTATACTGACACAGTAGCATTGCAGACTGAGCACCTTCAGCCAACGGCTCATCACGGTGAGGAGCTCCACGGGAAGATTTGAGCCACTCTGTTGCTTCAGCTGTCGTCCCGCATTGCAATGATGCACTGGGCTCCCTAAAATGGCTCGTAAAAGGTGACTGTTTTTGACAGTTGTTTTTATTTTAGAGTTGTTTTCTCTATTTTAATTAAGAGCTAAGAGATGTGATTGTTTTTTTTGACAATTGTGTTGATCTTGATGGTGTTTTTTTTTGTGAGTGTTCTTTTAGTTACATGTCAAATTACTTTAGGGACTGGGGTAGAGTTCTTGTTATGTGTGTTGTGTTGTATACTGCGTGTATACTACTTTTGGTCCTATTTTCGCTGGTGCCTTACCCATTATCCCTAAACGTCTTTGCCATTTTTTTATATTTTTAAAAATAGAACAAATAGTTCAAATAGCCAATCTACAACCTCACAACATGTCGATGTAGTCGAGTTGAACTATTTGAAAATGTTTTTAAAAATAGTAAGAAATGGCAAAGACGTTTAGGGATAATGGGTCAGGTACCGGCGAAAATATGGCCCATATGTTCTCTTCTATCTGTGTTTCTGCATGGCAACCACATTTCCCCCCTGGGACCTACAGTATAAAGTATCTATAGCTACAGCACCTACATGTAAACAAGGATCAAAGGGGTGATATGACTTTCCTTTTGTACTTGTTCAAGGATCTAAGGCAGTGTTTCTCCAAAGTTGGTTCCAGGGACCCTCAGGGTTCCTTGAGGGGATTCCAAACAGACACAGGTCTGTAACTCTGAGAGTTTAAAAAAAGGTTGAGAGCCCACTGACCTATAAGGGGGGTCTTCTCGGTATAGTGCTCACCTGCATCTCCTCTTTCTCGTCCACCAGAAGGAAACTGCTCACTTTCTCCAGCTTGACCCTGAGCGCCTCCATCATCTCCTCCTCCAGGGCCAGGATACTGTCCTGCGGCGACATGGCCGGCGGCGGGTACGGAGTCATCGGGTGCTTCCTCTTGTTGACGCCGCTGTGTGTGCGCTTCTGGCAGTCCACGCACAGGTTGATCTTACAGCCTTGGCAGCGCACCACAGCCCTCAGACGACCGCCGTTGGAGGAGCAGCTGCTGCTGCCGCCGTGTGTACCGCCGCCGTCTCCTTTACAGGAGTCGCAGAAGGGAACGTGACCCGGTGCAATCCGAACCCGGTCGTGATTCCTCATCCGCTCCTGCCGGTGGAGCTCCAGTTCGCAGCGGGCGCACTGCAGGCTGCCGCACTCGTCACACTCGAAGGCGGCCTCGTCTGAACCCCCGCACGCATAGCTCTCCTGGCACACCAGGGCACTGTTGTTCGTGCCTTTCTCCACCGTGGGAGGAGGAGCAGGAGGAGGAGGGCCCGGGGCGCTCATGTCAACACCTGTTCAGCATCCAGCAGTGGTGGGAAGAAATACTCACATGTGTTTGTATATATTTGCCTCTGACATATGGTGCATGTACTTTATTCAACCCATTAAACGGATAGCTCACCCCCAAAATTACTTTTTTCCTATCGATTAGTTACCCCATGAAGACTTGAATTCATGGATATATTTTTGTTTTATCAGCAGCGGTTCCGGCAGACACCAAGAGTCTCCTTTGTGTCTCCTACCAGAACCACTGCCTACCGGTCCACTTGTCATCAAATTATTGGTTTAGGAATGCGACAAAAACAAAAAAATATCCATGAATATACGTCGGTAAGGGGTGACTAATCGATTGAAAAAAGTATTTTTTTTTGTGAACTATCCCTTTAAGACCTGAGGCTGATTCTACAAAATGCCTTCTACATCAGTAGTTCTCAATCTTTTTCGTGCCAAGGACCCTCAAATTGATATAAATTGCCCACAAAAAGTTCGGAAACTTAACTTTGGGTGATTATTTTGACCTGGGTGACCTTTAATAATACCAATTGGTATTGTATTTTATATTATTTTTATCGTTGATTAGTCACCTTTACAACAAGGTACAGATTGTAAGGATTGTGCAATCGTGGAATGAGCAACACAGCTAAACGTGTAGGTAGCGCCCCCAATAAATGTGCCAAAATTCCCCAACATGCTTCTGTTGATAATCGCTCTTGTTTTGAGGTGACTGGCACAGGTGTGTGACTGGCACCTAAGCATGGGTCATGCAACTTTGTTTGTTTATGCTCCAAGCAGCAGCACTTAGGTTTTAATGGGTTAAGTAAAAGTGGTAATAACAATGTATACATATACTCTTATACTTTTTAAGCCTGTGTTCAAAATGTTACATGAGTAAAAGGGACAAAAGTATTCCATCAAAATATACGTAAAAGTAGCTACCAGAAGTAAAAGTACTTATGATGCAGAGAAGGTACCATTGATTTCATGTTTTTTCAAAAGCTTGAAAATAGCCAATCTACAAGCTCAATTTGGCTCATTTCAAATAGCCTAGGTATAAAATAGGGCTTAATTGGTTAGTAGTGTATTATTTGTAAATGTAATCATCTAAATCTGCAAAGTCACTGCTAACTAAAGTTCAAATAATAGTGTAGTAAAACATATTTATTTGCTTCTGACACATAGTGCAGTAAACAGTCTAAAGTATTGAAAAATGGAAATACCAAAGTAAAAGTACCTCAAAATTGTGCTTAAGCCGAGTACTCGAGTAAATGTACTTGTAATCCAGGTCTCCTTAAGGTGCTGATTCACTCCCCACAGCTGTGGCTTGAAATTTCAACACAGTAAACAGTGTGGCAGACACACTATGGCACAGATCACCCCCAAGTCACTATAAACACTAATAATATCGAATAATATATTCTTCAATCTTCCAAAAGTTCACTTCTCTCCATTACAACTCAGACTATTATGGAATAAACCTCCAAATCACTATAAACACTAATTATATCAACTAATGTCTTCTTGAATCTTCCAAAAGTTCACTTCTCTCCATTAGGTCACCATAAAGACTAATTATATCAACTATTAATATCTTCTTCAATCTTACAAAAGTTCTCTTCTCTCCATTAAGTCACCATAAACACTAATTATATCAACTATTAATATCTTCTTCAATCTTACAAAAGTTCACTTCTCTCCATTACAACTGTGACTATTATGGAATAAACCTCCAAGTCACTATAAAGACAAATTATATCAACTTATAATATCTTCTTCAATCTTCCAAAAGTTAACTTCTCTCCATTACAACTAAGACTATTATGGAACATTAACAACAAACACACCCTGACTGGCTGACATATGATACTGTATGACAGCTCCAAGCAGCAATAACTCTTTAATCATACATGACCCAGCATTAATATAAAGCTACCACTACCTACATGAAACAGAAGCTCATCCATTTAACGTTGGGCTGTCAATCATCCTTTTAGCTTTGATCAGTCTTCAGCCGATGCCATTTTTGTTTTTGTTTTGGTCAATAAATAAAAGAAATATCCACCAATCTAACCCGTAATACTGTAAAACTAGAAGGCACTGAGGATCCTAGTGGATCTGCCACCATTACACCAAGTGACACACTTTTAGAAACACAAACGTAAACAAACAACCTTCATTAAAAATTGACCTATAGGGAGAAACAGGCAGCCGGCTAGACGACAGTATAGTAATAATAACACTGTTATTATGCTGTTATAATATACATTATAATGTTATAAATAACGTCGCTCCCCACGATTAGCACAAACCCAGCGATAATGAAGGATTATTTGATCAGATCTCCTGCTGTTAGATGCTTGTTGAGGCTAGTTTACATCAGCTGATCCACTTGTTTTCATCCACAGGGGTCAAAGGTTGTTATGGAACGCGTGGCATTGTGGGAGATGTAGGATTTAATGGCTTGTCTTGTAGTTGGGTGGAATCTTTTTTTCCCCCCTACATGATAATGTTGTGTAATTTAAAAGAAAATGTGTGTTTTCGTATCTCAATATCAAGAAATAGGTTTTATGTTTTTATTCAGAATTCTTCCAGTTATTTATTTGTTTTGACCAATAAATAATGTGATTCTTTTTTTTTATTTATTTTTTACTTTTTATGACTATTTTTGTGCATTAAAAAAATACAAATAAACAAAGGTAATTTTATAAATGAGACTTGTCATATGCAGTGGTGGAAGAAGTACTCACATTTTTCACTTGACTAAAAGTATCAATACCACAATGTAGAAAATACTTGGCATAAAAATGTACTTAAAGTACCAAAAGTAGAGAGTACTCATTATGCAGAATGTCCCATTTCACAAGTTTTCAAATGTATAAAATGTATTAAAATCTTTTGAAAATAGCAGATCTACAAGCTCACAATGCGTCGCGATGCATTGTGAGCTTGTAGATTGGCTATTTTCAAATGGCCAAAATGTATATAGGGCTGGTTAATGTAGGTTTTGTAATAACAATCCAAATCTACAAAGTAACCAGTAACTAAAGGAGCAAAAGTATAATATTTGCCTCTGAGGTGTAGTGGAGTAGAAGTAAAAGTACTGAAAATTGGAAATCCTCAGACTGGTACTTAAGTAGTACTTGAGTAAATGTACTTAGTTACTTTTACTGTTTTACGCCACTGCTTGTCATATGACATTTTCTAAAAAGACACTTGCATTGAGGTTTAGTGAGAGGAAACAAACTCCATCCCCCATAATCCATTGCACATTCCAACAGCTGTCAATGAAGAAGCCAGATTGTTTTTGGGGGCATCATTCATCCTAGTATAGTTTTAATATTCAGTATTTCCTCCAGGCTCTCCTCTGTTGATCTCTGCTGTGTCTATGTACGTATCTACGACCTTATGACACGTTGTGTCTATTTATCTGTTCATTATTTATCCATTACTTTATATGTTTTAGCCGACTATGGCTACCAAGCTAGGTTAGCGTGTTGTCGTTGCTATGCTAATGCTATTCAACATTTCCAATGTTAAGCACAGCGGTGGAAGAAGTACTCAGATGTTTTACTTAAGTAAAAGTATCAATACTGCAATGTAGAAATACTCTGTTACAAGTGAAAGTCTGGAATTCAAAATTTACTTGAGATAAAGTACAAAAGTATTATTAAAAAAATGTACTTTGAAGTACCAAAAGTAGAAAGTACTCATTGCGCATAATGTTCCATTTCACAAGTTTTCAAATGTGTAAAATGTAAAACAATCTTTTAGCAGATAGCAGATCTACAAGCTCACAATGTGTGGCATTGCGAGCTTGTAGATCTGCTATTTTCAAATGGCTGAAATGTATAGGGGCTGAAGTGGTTAATGTATGTTTTGTAATAATAATCCAAATCTACAAAGCAACTAGTAACTAATGTTTTCAAATAATTGTAGTGGAGTAATGAGTACAATATTTGACTCTGAGATGTAGTGGAGTAGAAGTAAAAGACTGAAAATGGGTTCAGTTATTTCATCATGCTCTACATTCATTTATTTATCGATTGGTGGATTGATTGGTCCATTTAGCTTGACAGATACACAGTGGTGGAAGAAGCACACAGATTGTTTTACTTGAAACACATACCATAACATAAAGATACTCTGCTGTTACAAATAAAAGCACTGTATAATAAATATTTGACCTGAGTAAAAGTACAAAAGTGTTGTCATCAACATATATTTTCAAGTACCAAAGTAAAAGTAGGCTCTTAAAGCATTTTTCCAAATTTCGAAAGTAGCTGAGCGTGCCGATCGGCTATTTTCAAGTAATACAATAGGGCCAGAGTGGTTAATGTATGTTTTGTATTAATAAATAACCAAATAATCATAGTGGAGTGAAAAGAACAACATTTGCCAAACAAATACTAAATGGAAATACTAAAGTAAAGTAAATGAACTCAAAAGTGTAAAAAATACAGTAGTTGAGTAAATGCACTTAGTTTATTTTCCACCTCTGTAGATAAATCAAACTGTGGTTTTGATGTGATGTGACAGACGCTGCACTGAGCTCCATGATGGAAGAGGAGCCGGTTTTCACGGACATCGACGGCAGGAGCATCTCTCTGGACTGTCAGAGTCACTCCAGCTTCTGCCGGGAGTTCACCGTCAGCTCGGCCAAGCTGTCCATCAGCAAGGTGCTGGTCTCCACCTGCTGTGTGTGGCTTCTGGCCTACACCGTGTTCTTCTTCACACAGGTAGGCGGTGGTGGAAAAAGTACTTATTTTTTTACTTACTTACTTATGATTGTTGTTTTGGTCGCATTCCTAAGCCAATAATTTGATTACCGGCAGAAAGATGCTAATGTATTCGTTAGGAGACACAAAGTATTATACTCTTTTTATGTCTCCTACTTTAAATACACCCCGTTATCAAATTATTGGCTCAGGAATGTGTCAAAAACCAAAAAAAAATCAAGGCTTCTTGGGGTGTGTAATTAACATAAAATAAGTACTTTTTTGGGTGAACTACTCCTTTAACTAAAAGTATCAATACTGCAATGTAGAAATACTCTGTTAGGGAACGGCCACACGAAAATATGGTTGCCCGCTGTTGAACTCAGGTTGTGCACGGCCGACAGTTTTTTGGGATGACTTCATTTCTGCTTCTATCATTCTCTCGCTGTCAAGGGATCATTCGAAGAGCACACTCTAGCGTAATAAAAAAATTAAAAAAAAGTAATAATAATAATTGACGGAGATCTCCATCGATGGCAGGGAATGTGTTAAGTATATAAAAAAAATGTTTCAAAGTCATGAGAAATAAGCTTTAGTTTTCTGCTAAGGGCTGTGGCGATGCACTCTAGGGTATAGCATCATAAGACTGGTGTACCTTGGCAGAAGACTGGTGTCGTTAGAAATTATGCCATCAGTGACTGATGAAATCACTGAAAACCTGAGCGTGTCATTGGGTGAGGTGTTTAGCGCTGGCCAGAAAAACTGCTCTCAACAGGAAATACCCAAAACAGGGCATTTCCTGTTTACAGGCTCTTTAAAGAAAAAAATACCATGACCCTTTTTTATAATAATAATAAAGCATTGTATGGTAGGACTATATTTGAAGCAAATCTCAAAGTGCTACAGGTTAAAAACAGAAAAAGAAAGAAGAAAACAATAATAATAAAACAGTGAAATGAATAAACTTCAAATCAAGTCAGCAAACACAGTAGAAGTTTAAAAAGATAAAACAACTACATCTCTATCTAGGCAAATGCCTTGTTAAAAAGGAAGGTTTTTAGTCAATCGACTGTGGTGCTCTCAGATGGTCCGGGAGAGCATTCCACAGTCGAGGAGCTGCTGAGCAGAAGGCCCGATCCCCCATGGTGCGGAGATTTGTTGTGCGGGGCTCGAGTGCGTTTGAGATTCTAGAGCGGAGTGAGCGGGTGGAGTTCGGGGGTTTGAGGAGTTCCTTTAGGTAGGAGCTGTGGGCTGAGCGGAACCCTGATTGAAAAGTTTCGAAAAGTTTATGTTGGAGATGTTGTTGAAGTTGAGTGGCGACAACCTTTTCCAGCACCTTGGAGAGGAAGGGCAGGTTGGAGATGGGTCTGTAGTTGGTGAAGACTTCCGGGTCAAGGGTGGTTTTTTTCAGGAGGGGTGTAATGATGGCTGTCTTTATCATTTAATCTATTAGTGTTTTGCCAATCATTCGAAAATAGCAGACCTACAAGCTCACAATGAGTCGCATCGCGGCGCTTTGTGAGCTCGTAGAACGGCCATTTTCACTATTTGTGTACGCCACCATTGTACAACAACACAGGGTTAAGTGGTTAATTATTAGACTAATTGATTTAGTCGATTATAAAAAAAATCTATTAGTTTTTTCCGTGTCAAGTCATTGATATACTATGAGAAATAAAATAAAATTACCCCACCCCCACCTGCTTCTCGATCATCCGATTTAACCTACATGAGCAGCTAGATTACTTCAGTTATTGGCTCTAAATATTGGTTTAATGCAGAGCCCTGTGTCCAAATATGGAGTGCCACACAGCTCCATATTTCAGCAAGACTGACATATTGATGTAGCGAGGTTCTCTGGCCGACATATACGCTCCACTGAACAATCTGTTTGTTCCGAGGTACTTCACGGTGGAGATAATCCAGGTCAAACGTTACTCCACTGAAGGTTCAAGGTCTACCTTGAGTTAAAGTACTGGAGTAATTCCTTTTAAAGAATATACTAAAATATTCAAAAATACATTTCATCCTCCTGTACCCCCTGCTTCCCTAGCATCAATCTCCCACCACTGGCATTCTGGCACCTTCTTTGGTGTTTTAACCAGGTAGGGCGTGGTAATATTTCTGTAATATATCTGTATCCCTAACCTCACAATAACTATGTGGGCCAATGCTTTCCATGTTTCCAGTTTGAGCACGATTCAGTAAGAGAATGTACTTCCTTAAAAACGACCGGCGCCATGTCCAGAGGGAGCCTGAGAAACGGCTACCACATCCAAGGAAGGCAGCAGGCGCGCAAATTACCCACTCCCGGCACGGTGAGGTAGTGACGAAAAATAGCAATCCAGGACTCTTTGGAGGCCCTGTAATTGGAATGAGTGGACTTTAAATCCTTTGACGAGGAGCCATTGGAGGGCAAGTCTGGTGCCAGCAGCCGCGGTAATTCCAGCTCCAATAGCGTATCTTAAAGCCTCCGTTCAGAGGGAGCTCAATAAGTGGCAAGAGCACGATGACTTCCTGCTGGCACTGCAGGTCAATGAGGATGAATATAAAATGGACAGCCAGCAGCTGATAGAGTGTGGCTGCTGCTACGGCGAGTTTGCGTTTGAGAAGATGACCCAGTGTTCGGACGGTCATCTCTTCTGTATAGAGTGCCTGGTCAAATACGCTCAGGAGACTTTGGCTCTGGACAGTCGGAGCTGAGCTGCATGGAGGGCGGGTGTTCCTGCTCGTACCCGGTGCGCGAACTGGAGAAAGTCCTGCCGAAGAAGATCCTGTGTAAATACTACGAGAGACAAGCAGAAGAGGCGGTCGCTGCCGTTGATGGTGACGAACTAGTACGGTGTCCGTTCTGCAACTTTCCAGCCTTGTTGGACAAAGGCGTGTCGGTGTTCAGCTGTCCCGTCCCCGAATGCCGCGAGAAGAGCTGTAGGAAGCAGCACGGGGGCAAGATGTGCGAGCAGCAGCAGGCCCTGTCGTCGACGGACGCGATCTGGGTGCGTTACGAGAGCGCATGACGGCGGCGAGGAAGTGTCCGGAGTGCGGCTTGGCCGTGATCAAGACCGAGGGATGCAACCATGCGACGTGCCGCAGCCACATGTGCTATGTGTGCCGAACGCCCATGAGAAACTGCAAGTGCTCCTCACTACGTGATCGACCTTCCTCACAAGACAAGGAGGAGCGGATCATTCTCGGCTCGCTCGGTCCTCCTCCAGAGCAAGGTTATTGTGTGCTCGCTATGTGGCTTGGTTGTCTTCTTGTGCCTGGTTTTAATCACTACTTTAATTTTCAAAACAAAGAAATAGCTCATCTTCATCTACACTCTACAGGACCACAACGTGATGCAGCTATTTTCGCTATTTAAGAATTTCTTTCCTACAACAAAATAAAATGTGATATTATCGACACGCTATTATATTATCGAGATATTTGGTGTGGGATCCATGGATCTCCAGGGGTCCTTGATGGGGTTCCAGGGGGTACCTGTCAAGTCCCTTTTCTAGTTTCGCTCCAAGGACGCAACTCAAAGTTCCAAACTCAATCAACTTTTTATTTTCCAACTCTGTTTTCTCATTGGTTGGCTTCTTTAGTTGATTTGGTCTGGTCAGAGAAGTTTAGGTTGTAAACCTTTAACACAGAGAAAAATAAAGATTAGCAACATTGCCATTTTACAGCAAATCAAAGCATTTTTTAAACAAAGTTATAAAACAAATGTCTAAAAACAATAAATGTTCCAAACCAATAAATGTTTTAACAATAAATGTCTAAAAACAATAAATGTTCCAAACAATTAAACAAAGGTTTAAAAACAATAAATGTTCCAAACAATTAAAGCCCTTAGACCAAACAATAAGTGTCTTTAAACAATTATATAAATTACAATAAAGACACATCTTCAGAAAAATAGCTGATCCACAAGCTTGTAGATCGGCTCTTTTTCACTTGGCCTTTTAAACCTTTTTTAACAGGCAAATTCATGAACTCTACATTTTAAGTAGTTTTAAATCAAATAAACCACAACATGGTAATTGCATTTATTGTCTACATTTTAAATCATAAACAGGATTTTAGCCTTTTTAACTTTGTATTATTCTTTTGTATTCCACACTTTTAACTTTTCAAACACAAGAAATCAATGTTGCAATGTAATGAGTTATTTGACCGATGCTGCAATGTGTTCCTTAACTTAAACTTTAGCAGTACACATGAACACATTTAAGCAGCATTGCAAACATTAAACAGCATTTCAAAGCACCATTAAATAAAACCATTTCACCGACCATTGGCGTCTTTGGGCTTAACTCTTGGTTGGAAACTTGAAGAGTCTCCTTCTCCCTGGAGTTGGTTTGTTTGAGTGAACACCTCTGTTCCTTTTCAGGTGCTCCTAATCTGTTAACGAGCAGCCATTTTGCTACTGCCCACTGGGAAATGTAGTGCTGCTTGAGTAGAGGTGTAGTTTTTTTTTACCATATAAGGAAGAGGATTTGCAATGAAGCTCCAGGCACTAAGTCAAAGCTCCAATTCCTGCGTTTTGACTTAACAGTATCCAACAAAATAAAAATAATAATATAAGTTTTATTTGAATAGCACCTTTCATAACATGAAATGCAGCTCAAAGTGCTTAACAGAGCAAGAATAAAGCATGAGTGCTTTATATAAAAAGCTAAAATAATTTAACAAAGAAAAAAATAAAGCAAAAGCCGAAAACAACATTAAAATAATAGCAAAAAAGGCAGTGAATCAGGCAAGACATATGAAAAACGCAGAGATAATTATTTTTTAATAAATGCTTGAGTGAAAAAATAGGTCTATCTACAGAGGTTGCCTGTCTTGGGTGTAATGGGAGTTTATTCCAAGCCGTCGGCCCGTAGAAGCAGAATGCTGCTTCACCGTGTTTTTCATTCGCCATTTTAACCACTTGGAGCAGGTCAGTGGTTTGGAACGTATCTAGGCAGGCAATCAAGGTGGTAGGTGCCAGACCATTGAGTGTTTTATAAACAAGTAAAAGCATTTTAAAATCAATCCTAAAAACAGCCGGGAGCCAATGTAGTGATGCTAAAACTGGAGTACAGGAGTAATTTGTATGTAAAATGACACCCTGTGTGTCATTGTGCTTTAATAATTGTAGATCACGGCAGTGCTGTCCGGTGCCATCATTGTCACCCTGGTGGGCATGACGCTCCACATCCACTTTGTGAAGATCGACCACGAGTCGCTGCTGCTCATCGGCTCGCTGGGCGTCCAGCTGTCGTCCAGCTACGCCTCCGGGCGGGAGAGCACCACGTTCATTGAGATGAGCAACATCAAGGACATCGTCATCAACGAAGCCATTTACATGGTGAGGAAATAATCGTTGCTTTTGATTTGCCGTTCGCTTTGAGAGGCCGACTGATGCCTGATTTTTTCGTCGATGCTTGTCACGATTTTGGAGATTTCTAGACCAGTGGTTCTCAAACGTTTTCATGTCAAGGACCCCCAAATTGATATGAACTTGGCCGCGGACCCCCCCCCCCCCCCCCCATCTAATTTTTTGTGCCAGGGACCCCTAGAAGAGAAGATTTGTGTTTAAAGAAAAATCGAAATAATAAAAAAACTTGTCAAACATTTTTGAGATTTTTCCAAAATGTTCAAAAATAGCAGATGTACAAGCTATTTTTGAATAGCCAACGTGTAAATGGATGAAGTGGTTAAAATGATTGTGATGCTGTGTTAACAAGTTTGGCTGGGGACCCCCTTAGTTCAGTTGTACGGTAATTGTCTGTTTTTCACACTGTGTTGTCTGTGCATGAGTACTATGCATCATGTCTTGTCATTTCAGCATCGAATCATCTACTACCTGTGCATATTGCTGAAGGACCCTGCGGACCCCAGTGCAGTGTCCAGTGTCGTCCCCTTGTTTCAGGTAAGGACAAAACAGAAGAGTGCATCGGCGCTTAAATAAAGGTTAGAAAAAGTACTACTTGCAGTTACATCTAGTACCTTGTAGGTACTACGGTCCTACTCTGGAATATTAAGCAGTTCATCAACATCATCCCCATACTGTAGAAGTGTCCTTACTAATGCTACGGGACGGTGTCATTTCATTCTCGCTCTTGTGTCTCCGAGGTGGCCGGTGGATGGTTTGAAAAGGTGCCTATGTAGCAGTAGTGGCTCAGAGCCTACTTTAACATTAATTCAAAAATAAATGGGACCATAATTTACCAAAATGCATATCATGGTGATTGAAAGAAAACTTTAAACTAGCGACTGGAAGCATATAGTATTTATGACAATGTTTATTAGGGTAATAAAATCAAGTGAAAACTTTACACTTGGAATCCCAAACCGATGATGCCATTGGTAGGCAGATTTCTGAGCTGTCCCCTCCTCGGGGACCCCCTGGTGCTACTGGTTTTCCATCTGTCTATGTACAATGGAAAACCAGCAGCACTAGTGGTGCTAGTACTAGAGCCTGTCAGGCCCACCAGCCATTATTTGACTATTTTTTTAACTATATCATTATGCAGCCGATGCGTCCCAAGTTCAAAATTTGTCGATTTACAAGCTCACAACGTGTTGCCGTATGACACGTTGAGAGGTTGTAGATCGTCTATTATTGAACATTTTTGAATGGGGATTAAGTGGTTGCATGAAATAGTTCTGCTTATATTTACTTATTTGCTGGGTTACTGTATAATTGAAGTTAAATGTTCTTTTCATACATTGAAATGTTATACAGTACTGTATACTTAATTAAAAAAAATCTCTATCAAAAAGTTATTTGTGTTTATTTTATTTGTTTGCTTAAGTTAAATTCTTCTCAATCAGAAACTTTAATCAAATCTACGTTTTTTTTTGTATTGCTTAATGATGACGTGGCATTGGAAAATGTGGCATTGGTCGGGTTCTAATCTCCACCAGCCTGTCTGTAATAAATATCTTTTTTATGATGTCTTTCAGAGCTCAAAGCCGAGACTAAGCTGCTTGGAGAAAGTTTACAAAAGCTGTCAGGAGATCTTGTCTAAATGCTGACGACATGCTGGAAACCCCCAGCCAAGACACTCATAACCCTGCTGCAGGTTAGACGGCATAACATGAATACTTTACTCCACATGTCTCTCGTTTTATTGTCAGTGGAGTAACCCACTGGTTTGTCATTTGTCTTTTGGTACATCTCAATTTCTGTCGTGTAGAGCAGTGGTTCTCAACCAGTGGTCCGGGGACCAGTGGTCCGGGGAGCGTAAAATTCATTTTCAAATTCAAATTTCATTTTACGCCCTCAAGAGTTAAATTATTGTTAAACATCTGCATTACTTAATTAAAGAATTGTTATTTGGCCAACGTTTACATGTTATCTCTCCTATGGTACCAACATAATACTGCATGGAACTGTGGACAAAATCCTATCCAACGATAACAAGATATTTAAGTTTTGGGTCTGAGAGGCTAAATCTCATTAAAATGGTGGTTCTGTGGCTCAAATGCCGAATAAATAATGGTCCTTGATATAAAAAGGGTTGAAAACCACTGTTGTAGAGAAGAAAACGCGGCAGCTTTTCAAAAATGTGAATTTATCAACAAACTTTATCGAACTTTTTTATAATTCAACAAATCAATGTTTTCAAAATAGGTACCACTTAGAATGGATCAGTTTGCTGGACAATAGCCATGAAGGTTGAGTATTGGCATTGCACAAATGTTCAAGATTTTTCAAAAATAGCAGATATCTAAGCTCATAGCGCGGCACTGCCACGCTATGAGCTTTTAGATCTGCTATTTTTGAGTAGCCAAAGAAATCTTAAAATGACACGGATGTGTTCCCGGTCTTAATGGATTAAAAGAGAGCTCCAAGCTACTTTGGTTCATTAGGGCTGTCACAATCATTACATTTATTTAACGATTATGTTATTACAAGTCATGCAAATAATTGTGATTCGTGATTCAGTTGTGTTTTTGGTAACGGACGTTGGAGCATAATAAAACTTTGCATTTCTGTTTGCCTTTTATGGCTTTGTAGGGCAGGTATAACAAATACCTTGAAAAGAATACAAATAAATGACCTACAATGACCAGTACCAATAATGAAAATAAATAATGGCCCATTATTTAATAATGTCATATTTTGAAAAAGGTTTAGAAATAGTGGAAATAGTTGACCTTCAAGCTCACAACGCATGGTTTTGTTAGCTTCTAGATCAGCTAATCTCACAATTTTTGTACAACACTGTTTGTTTTGCGACGTACAGTACAATATAATGCAAGTGTTTAATCGATTCGTTGATATACTGTATAAACGATCCATTCTTCCATCCATGGGGGGCCCTTGAAATTGAAGCAATCATGAACAAAAATTCATGATCAAAAATCCCGCACTCTGCTCTTGCTCAGCAGCATCGGTTTTATTCAAATGAAATTGACATGACGTTTCGGTCCCTCTGGACCTTCATCAAGAGTGTCTTGAAATTGAAAACTTTCGCCGCGCCTCCGACCAAGTGGAGCTTACTATGTAACCCTGCTCAGGTTGTGTGTCTGTATGTCTGTCTGTCTGTGTGTCTGTGTGCATGCAGTACCTATGTAGAGGGCGCCAGAGTGCAGGAATTTAGACAATGCAATACCACACACACACACACACACACACACACACACACACACACACACACACACACACACACACACACACACACACACACACACACACTCCCCCATCACAGTGAAATAACACGGATTACAAGTCCGTAAATACACAATATTTTCGAGCTGCGTTCGCTTCCAGCGTTCGCGCGTCTTACTTGTGATAACCACTGAACCAGAGGGTAACTGGAATGCTCGCCCCCATTTTTTTCGTGGACCGAGGTTACTGAGGTTAAGTTTAGGAATAAGTTTAGGTGTTGGCATAGTTTTCCTGAGGTTACGTTTAGGAATAAGATTAGGGTTTAGGAATAAGGTTAGGTTTAGGCATAGTCAGCGCCCGTTCTAGGCTGATCAGCGCTCTAGGCGAGATTCCTCTGATGCGCCCCCGCGCATGATGATACGTTTTTGGCTACTTTATTTCGGTTTTAGGGTTAGGATTAGGGTTAGGTTAGGGTTATGTTATTTAATTCAGATTTTACCGATTTATTATCATAAAACAATTTTTTCCCGACTTTTTTTTCCGCCTCTCCAAACTGCCGCGCGGCCGCCTAGGTCGCCTGTATGGACGCGCCGGCCCTGGGCATAGTTTCACTGAGGTTATGTTTAGGAATAAGGTTAGGTTTTGGCATAGTTTTCTGAGGTTACATTTAGGAATAAGGTTAGGTTTTGGCATAGTTTTACTGAGGTTACATTTAGAAATACGGTTAGGTTTTGCCATAGTTTTACTGAGGTTACGTTTAGGAATAAGGTTAGGGTTTAGGAATAAAGTTAGGTTTTGGCATAGTTTTATTTAGGTTATGTTTAGGAATACCTGGTGGCGACCGTTCCGAGGTCAACGGATTTGATCCGGGGCGAGTGTGTTTTGAGGCGAGCGTTCTTGTATTCAACCAGAGCACTGCAGGTTAACAAGAGAGAGGTGAATAGCACTAGGACATCTTTTTGAACACTTAAGTTAAGTTCTACTGTGATTTCTAATTACTTGAAGTTTTGTTCAATATATTTAGCACTGTTAGAATAACCTATATTCTTACCCTATGATGCAGCCAAACCTATTTGTTATGTATATAAATGTATTTAGAAACTGAACTATAGTATTATTTGAAGTTATGCCAAACTGACAATTAAGAAATGTTTTTTCTATCTGAATATTGATTATTTATTCCGTAATTTTGTGTAGTGGTCTGCATTTACCTTCTATGAACCTGTTTGCAGCCTCTGCTATGCTGTATTTAATAAAACATTTTTGCTGTAAAACTCATGAACATTGTTGTTGATAATGTGATACGCTTTTAGTCCAAGGCTTTAAGACTGCAGGCAATTTTTTGTTTCTCAAATCTGCGATTTTTTCATTAGACAAATGAACAAATGATTCATTTTATTTTTTCATCCTAGTTATATTAACTGTTTGGTAGCACTTTGTAATAACTATACACTATTAAGCATTAGTTAAGTACATTTGTACATTTAAAGATTTAGACAGTTTTGCAAACTGTTAATACACTGTTAAGAGTGTATTAAAACACATTTTATAAACACTTATTCATACTCAAACTCGGGATATATTAAGGTAGTTAGTAGTCGTTAGTTAAATATTTTGAGTGAGACAATCTAAAGTCAGATCTATCTATGCCTTTATAAAGCATTTATAAATTAGATAGAAGCAGTGATAAAGAAAATGCCAATACAATCATTAAGCACATTACAGATTAGGTTATTAATCATGAATACAATTGTTATAACTGTGTTTACTAATGCTTAGTAATGCATGAATGATGCTATACAATGATGAATTTGTATAGTAATAGTGTAGAGTTATTATAAAGTGCTACCACTGTTGCAGGTTGAGCTTCACTGTATCTGTTCTGAGGAGCTTTACTCCACATCGCCTGTAGAGGGCAGCCTTACACTGACTGACTGACTGACTGGCGCTCACTGGCACTCACTGATTGAGGGCCTGCCTTTTTAGCCTTTCCTGTCCATCTGCCCTGATGAATGATGTCACGTGTGTTTCAGTCCATACTACATCACTGCCAAGGCACTTTACTTTAACAATGAGGTGATTCATTTATAATTTCATTTCATGAATCAAAATGTTGTTGATGCAATCCTCCGCTCTCGGTTACTTCTCTAGTACTTCTGGCTTCCCAAGGAAATTGGTCACAGCTGGTCTTTGCTTTAGTAGGTCGGGTTTGCTGAAGGCTATAAAACGTGACTCTTGACCTTATTTCCCCCAAATACCCTTTAAGCCTCGAAGCTTTGCATGTGTGTTTGGTTCATCTTTATTTAAAGTGATCCAGAGGTGCAGCGAGACCCAAGGATTGTTCATAATATCGTTGTGGTCGGTCGGAAACCTCTTATCTCTCATGTTTTTAACTTTTTGTGTTTTTCGTAAATTAAAGGAGCAGTTCACCCAAAAAAAAGATTAGATTAGATTAGATTTTTTTTTATTCGCATTCCTATTACCGGCGGAAAGATGCTAATGTATCCGGTAGGAGACTCAAAGGAGACTTTTTGAGTCTCCTACTGGAGAGACCACCGGTCATCAAATTATTGGCTTAGGAATGCTACAAAAACAAAAAGATCTCCATGAATTCACTGCTTCATGTGGTGTGTAATTGATAGAATATAAGTAATTTTTGGGGTGAACTACTCCTTTAACTTGATCATACTACAGTGTCACACAAAAGTAGTAGATCTGCGAGCTCAAAACGTGGCGCGAAACGCAGTTTTGGCCATAATATGCCCAAAACTGCATTTCGCGACGTATTATGAGGTTATGATGAGTTTTATTATGAGGTTTCCACTCAACAGAGACGATAAACAAGTTAACAAAACCGGGTCCAAAAATGGTAAACGGTGCATTTCTATATCGTTGATGTCGGGCAGAAACCTCATATCCACATTTCAATTTATATGGGTTTTTTTTGTAAATAAATGCACAAGAGTAGTGAAAATGGCAGATCTACATACAAGCTCAGGCGTCGAGAGTGGAGGATTGCATCAACAAGAGGATTGCATCAACAAGAGGATTGCATCAACAGCATTTGATTCATGAAATGAAATTATAAATGAATCACCTCATTGTTAACCCATTAAAACCAGGAACTCAAATCACATTCATCCATTCACCCACATGGTTGAGGAAACCATGCAAGGCACCAACCTGCTCATCAGGAGCAGTTACAGGGTTCAGTATCTTGCTCAAGTCTTATCCAAATACATATCATTTTGGGGGTCCTTGACATGAAAACGTTTGAGAACCACTGGTCTATGACACCAGTTGTCTATGATATGAAGTACTACATATCGTTGTGTTTTTCTTTTTTTTTTTGTTCCATTTCTACACTCTACAGACCCGTAAAGATCCATTTGGAACCCACTGGTTCCAAATGCCCAACGTCTAGTGACAGCAGTGATGGAAGAAGTACTAAAATACTGCTTAAGTAAAAGTATCAATAGACAATAACACAATGTTAACACAATTAAATACAATCTGTTACTAAGTCCAGTATTCCAAATTTACTTGAGTAAAAGTACAAAAGGCATCAAAATGTATTTAAAGTACCAAAAGTAAAAGTACCCATGCATGAAATGCCCCATTTCACACGTTTTCAGATGTATAAAATGTATAAATATCTTTTGAAAATAGACAATCTAAAAGCACACAACACGCCGGGGTGCGACGCTTTGTGAGCATGTAGATCTGCTATTTTCATATAGCCATTTTCAAATAGCCAAAGTTTAAATAGGGCTGAAGTGGTTAATGTATGTTTTGTGAGAATCAAAATCTACAAAGTAACTAGTGACTTCAGTTTTAAAATAATTGTGTTGGAGTAAAAGTACAATATTTGTCTCTGAGATGTAAAAGTACTGAAAATTGGAAATACTCGAGTAAAGTGAAAAATACCTCAACACTGTGCTTAAATACAGTACTTGAGTAAATGTGCTTAGTTACTTTCCACCGCTGAGTGCCAGAAATGTGTCTCTGCTTGGATCAGTGGTTTGTGAGATTAGCTCCAGACAGACAGACAAACAGACAGACAGACAGACAGACCCTCTTACAGACCGCTACCTCTTTTCAGAGACATGTTGTAAAAAAAAAAGAAGAAGAAATGTGTCTCCTCTGATCAAGCCTGATGAGGTTTCACAGATGGCATGCTGCCACATTCACATGTGAAGTCTTTGATCTTTGTCTTTGGTCCATTATCTCACTACTGGCAAACTAGTCGAGTCAAATTTGTATCATAGCCCAATAATATCACAGATCATGTTTCAAAGGGCTGCAAAAAACAAACTAGTACAATGTACATGGGCTACATGTAAGGTAAAAACAACGCACGCACACACATTTGATATTGTATACATATGCACACATACAAAAACACTGTAGAAAGATGAAGACAAAACTGGATTGTGGACTGTTGTAGTTCCTGGTTCAGACTAAATGACTGATTACTCTATATATTTTTAAATATATATATTGTTCATTATTTGTATTCAGCTTCCAAAATGGAAGACAGGATTTAGAGTGGGGATATTTTTTTATTTTCCATTTCTCCTACACTACACTGGATTTATGACCAATACTCTTCCACAGCATCAGGGGTTACATTGAAAAGGCAGAACGCTCCTCTGGAAAAATGATATCCATCTGACAGTAATCATGGTGTCATATGAGTTGTTGAACTAATCTCCTTCCTGTATCAGATCGGCTCTTCCTCAAAAGTATATTTGCCTGTAACTCTTAGCTGAGGTGGTTAGTCAGGTTTTATTGTTTGCAGTGGTGGAAAAAGTTAAGTACTCACATTAAGTACTTAAGTAAAAGTATCAATACTGTAATGTAGAAGTACTCTGTTACAAGTAAAAGTTTGGATCTCAACATGTACAAGTAGTAAAAGTACAAGGAGTAAAAGTACAAAAGTAGAAAGTACTCATTATGCGGAAAGTCCCATTTCACAAGTTTTCAAATGCATGAAATGTCTTAAAAAAAATGAAAATAGCAGATCTACAAATAGCAGATCTGCAAGCTCACAACGCTTTGGAAGCTTGTAGATCGGCTAAGTACAGTTGCAACTCAGGACAGTTTCACTATTCACCTGTTAGTGAATAAAATGTTGTTTTGTCCAATCTGTATGGTAGAGTATATGTTAATACATTATAACTTATACAATTGGGGTGGTTGTATTTGGTCTCCGTGCTCTTCTATTGAGACATTTAGATCCTGTTTCTGGTTTGACACAAAGTTTGACCTGAAGGTCAAGATTTATGTATCCCTTGATCAAGCAGGCAGGCCCTATTAGCTCAATGGTAAAACAAAATCAGCACTTGCGCAGGAAGAGAAGAAGAGGAAAGTTACATAGTGCAGCTTTAACTGAAATAAAAACAAGGCTTTACATTAAAAAAAAAGAATCATAGAGAAAATGTAAATCTATCCTCCAATGTTTTAGCTGTGAATAATTTTTTTTAAATGGTATTTTTGTTTTAACCTTTTTTGACCTTTTTGAATCTCACCCCTGAAAAAATGCCCCCATTAAGAAAGAAAAGCCCTAAAACTAATACAAACTAAACTAGCAACCCCACTGGCGGTTGTATTTGGTCTTCCCGCTCTTCTATTGAGACAATTCGATCTTTGATCTTTGGTTCGACACGACCTTTGACACGAGCGTGTTTCTGGTTTGACACGAATTTTGACCTGAAGGTCACAATGTAATTTCTCCTCTGAGCAAACAAGGCAGGCTCTATTAGCTCAGTGGTAATGAGCTGGTGGAAATGTCAGCACTTGTTCAGGAGACGCGGGTACAAATCCAGGGGAGAACAGGAAACTTACGTAGTGCAGCTTTACATTTAGATGACAGAGTAGAACCCGGCCAACAATGCCAGATTTTTGGGTCCGATCCCGATGTTGGAGAGCCCTAGAGCGCCAATTAACTACGTTTTGTCAAAGTGCAAAATGTTCTAAACAATTTGAAAAACCTTGATTTGATTACAAATTCTATTTTAGAACACTTAACTTATAAGCAAACTTATAAGCCCTATGTAAACATTTTCAAAAATAGCCGATCTGCAAGCTCACAATATGCGTCCCCTTGTACAGTAGATCTGCTATTTTGGAGAAGAAGAACAAAAGTTCTATAATGATGAATACTGATGCCCGGTTGAAAGTGGTTAAAAATCTGGATTTGGGACGCATAATTGCTGATAGGTCATCAAAAAAGTCAAATAATGGGCGCTCAGGTGGCGCAGTGGTAAAGTAGCTGCCCACCACCAGCATGGAGTCTGGGGGGTTTGAATTAGGGTTGGGACTCGTTAGGATTTTAACGGTTCCGATTCATTACCAATTCCCTCTTAACGATTCCGGTTCCTGATTCCTAATATTATAATTTTTTCTTTTTTTTTCTGACATCCATTATACAAGTACATAATAAACACAAATTCAATCATACACAAACGCAGCGTATCCACCCCACACACACTTGTAGGTGGCGTGACGTCGCCACAGTCGCTTGCATGGCCGAGCCAAATGAAGACAGATGAGAAATTCCAAGAACCGCTTGGAGGAACCTTTAATGCAAATACGATGGAACCGGCTCCGGTTCTTAAATCTCAGAACCGGATTTGAAAAAGAACCGGTTCCGGGTCCCAACCCTAGTTTGACTCCACTGTGGTGCGTCCGGCTTTGTCGAGCGTCTATACCAGTGATTCTCAAACATTTTTAATTTCAAGGACCCCCAGTTTGTTATGCATTAGGCCAAGGACCCCTAATTGATATAATTTTCTAAATCTGGGGGCCCAATCTACATTATAAAACCCTAACTCTGAGAGCGTACAAATGGAACCAAATGGACCCTTACGGGTCCATTTGGTTCCATTTGTACGCTCTCAGAGTTACAGACCCGTAACTCCTCAAGGACCCCTGGGGGTCCCTGGACCCCACTTTGAGAACCATTGGTCTATACGAACACAGTTGGCCCGTGTTCGGGGGAGGGAAGCCGGGCTGGGCGGGTGATAATTGTTACTGCACATAATCCTACGGGCTGGGGCGGCACCTGTCAGCAGGGAGTGTTGGGCGGGAGGAGTAAGACGGAGGCTCCACGTCCTCCCAGGGGGGGGCTCCCCACTGGCAGGTGAGTCAGTACGATACAACAGAACAAGAGGAATGTGTGGGGAGACTAAATTGGGGCGTAAGAAAAGAAAGAAAAACCTCAAATAATGGCCGATGTATATCGGCCAAACAGATACTATCATTCAGGCTCTAACTTTCAGAATAAGATTCATACAGCTTGGACCAGAAAGGGAGAGGGTGCTGTGATATTTGGTTTTGTTTGTGGTGTTAGATTTTATAATATTATGCGATGTGAGAGTGCGGTCTAGCCAATACCAACTCGGGACTCCTGAATCTCGCTGGCCTCCACACTCTCCTGAGTCCTATCTAACATCAGGGTCTTGAGCTCTACAGTGTTGTTAGCTAAGCGGTGGCGCCTCAATGCACCTACATAGGTGGTGAGCTTCTTGCCTTTCCTGGCTTTGTCTAGGGTTGGCTCCCATAGTGTCAGTTTGGTTGCCCCAAAAAACGCATGGGTTCCCGAGGCTAGCTTGCCTCTAGTTCCGGATGTTTGACGCAGTGCCCTGCCAGCCTCATCCTTCTCTCTCTGATTTTGTCTGTGACCCGTGTGGTAGGTCCCCGTAGCGGACCACATTTCTGATGTGGTCCATCCATGTGACACCTAGTGCCATTCGTAGCATTCTTGTCTAGACTCCATCCAAGGCCCTTTCCTGTTGTGCTGTGAGGGTCCATGTCTCAGCCCCATACAGCAGTACTGACGTAGTATGAACAAGTAGGGCATCAAGTAGGGCATTCGTTTATGAAAATATATTTACCAAATAAAATATGGAGATAAGAGGTTTCTGCCCTGCCTGAGTGGTATTGTAACTGTACCATTATAATTCTCAGATCATTAAACGATAGTCTAGTTTAACCAATTAAACCTTATTGACTGGAGTCCCCCAAGGCTCTAGAACTGTAGGTCTGCTCCTTTTTCCCATTTGCACCAGATCTCTTCCCCCGAAAACAGCCAATCCACAAGCTCCCAACGTCTCGCAACGCGCTGCATTGTGAGCTTGTAGATCGGCTATTTTCACTGAATGTTCACCCCAGAATTGGGACGTTAGGATTCATGTGGTCAATACATTACCCACAATGCCTTAGGTCTGTACAAACTGTACTGACATATGTTTTATAATTGATAGTTCCTGCAATGTTTTGATAATAAAAACTAATTATTTTGTTAATCGATTGAATTGATTAGTTTGATTAAGTGTTCCGCACACTAAAATATGTCTGATGTACCAAAGATGTGCCATCTTGTACCAAATGACCTCAGGTCCACATGACATTACTGTTGTTTGATGAAACCTCCAGATATGTAGGCGTATTGTTGAACAAGTCACGATGACATAACTGATTGCTTGTGAAACGATAAGATATGGAAGGATACACGTGTACCCACCATCTGGCTGTGACGTCTGACCTGATAACGCTATGGAAGGGGGAGCTTCTTCCAGATAGCAGATAAATATGCCTTTATTTTCTGTGTAACTTTAGAAATTTCTCATGGAATAAACTCTATCATTTTTTTACGACTGTGTTTTCTCCCATCATTTGGCTGCGGCGAACTCATAACATATTTTACTACAGAAAGTTGGGTTTAACTCCATATAATTTTAAAGCTATCAGTCAGTATACGGATGTTTGGAACACTAAACATTGACAGACATTGACATGCAAATATTGTTGTGATTCCTCAGGGCTTCCCCTCTCTGCTCAGCTGGTGTTTACCTTCCAGGCCTCTGTTCTGTCCCCATTAATGACCACCTGTAGCCCCCTGATTAGCAGCTCTGTGTGTGTGTGTGTGTGTGTGTGTGTGTGTGTGTGTGTGTGTGTGTGTGTGTGTGTGTGTGTGTGTGTGTGTGTGTGTGTGTGTGTGTGTGTGTGTGCGTGCAAGTGTGTGTGTATGTGCGAGTGCAAGTGTGTGCGTGCACGGGCAAGTGTGTGTGCTTGCGTATGCGCATCAGTGCTTGTATTACTATAATTGTATTGTAGAATTTGAGAAATAGACATTGTGAGGGACCATGTTTCCTGGTCTGACCCCCACAGGAGAAATTGTTTAATTGTTAGAAGATTAATATTTATTTTGTTAGGTTTACAAATAGTAAAATATCCAGGTTGGGGTTAGGCCCGGGCTGTTTAGAGGTTAGGTTTTAGGAGTTAGGCCCATTTAAATTGGTTACTTGCCGGTGTGGTGTTGTGCACTGAAAATTGATCTACAAGCTCAACGCATCGCTAAGTATAACTGTCATTATAGGGTTAGGGCTAAAAATGTTGTCACAAGTATAGTAATACCAACGTGTTTGTGCACGTGAGTGCTGTGTGTGTGCGTGCGCGTGCGTGCGTGCGTATGCCTGTGTGTGTGTGTGTGTGTGTGTGTGTGTGTGTGTGTGCGCGCGCGCGCACGCGCACGTACGTGTGCGCGCGTGCTAGCATGCGTGCGTTTGTGCACGTGAACCCTGTGCTCCCAGGGCAGCAGAACAAGCATCAGGGTGTGATTTTCACAGGGCGAGGTGTCACGCTGTCACGCCGCTGTGAAGAGTGGCTCTATGACAGTTATAACAGGCCCTTCCTGGAGGTGTGAAACAGCCAGGGACCAGGGGGACAACCAGGGGACACCCCCTGGATCTGTGTGACACCTCAGGGCCTGTGAACCAGCAGCCAGCCCCCCCCCCTACCGTAAATCCTGGTGCAGGGTGTACCCAGACTGTTTTAGCTTGAGACCCACGAAGATACATTTGAGGTCTCCATAGGGACCCAAAGTTACAAACATATATTATGATTATGAATTAATCACTTGAGCCATACACAATTTTTTGTGTGTATGGAATTATTTATTTATTCTTATTCTTTTGAAAAATGTTAGATTTTTCCCCCCCGAAAACCTTTTGAAATAATTTTGGTAAAACAAATGATACTATTTGGGCTCTTCTCTATAGCAGTGCTTCTCGAGGTGGGTTCCTTAACGGGTTCCCCAGCGACATATTGTGACTATTTTTGCTATTATTTTTAAATTTATGAGATTTTTCCCCCCAAAAAAAGAAAAAGTATTATTATTCTCTTTTTTATGCCTTAAATGCCCAAAATAGGGACAACAGGTTGAAATTGCATGGACGACATGATTATTCCAATGTCCCATTATAACTAACCCTATCCCTGACCCTAACCCTATCCCTAACCTCACACTAATCTAACGTCTGTCGGACTATTGGGACGATTATTGGAATGAGCGGACCCAAAAACAATGATGAAAATGTGACATATCTGTGAATTTCATCCAACTGTTTTTATACAGATGAATGGAAATTATTCTAACGATTAATACAGCATAATTGCGGTTAGATCAAATATTTGCAATCAGGCGATTATGTAACAATTGTGACAGGCCTAATGAACAGGTGTTACCAGTGTCTGTTTGACCTGAACGGATTACAACCTTAATTAGTTCATTGGTAACACCTGTTTTTACCCTACTATGTCATGACACAATTAATGGCTGCTGTCAACAAGTTATATTGATCACTTATATTGATTTTTCTTCTCTTTTTTTGGGGGTTAAAATAAGTGTTAAATAATCCACGAGTTTCCAGCGTCCCATGAGGCCTCGTGTGAATTATGGGCATCACTTCCTGTTGTCAGTCATTCAATTCATTTGAGTGATAATAAATGTGGGAACACAACCTGACAGAAATCAGAAAGGGTCGATTTATTTAGCCTACTTACCTACAACCAGCGTGATCTAGTATGAGAGTGACAACGCTAGCGTTGACTCCCATGTAAGAATGGAATGCGGAAATGCTCATTCTATCTCAATGAGATAGTTCCAATGTTTGGAACTATATAGCCCATAGCGGCCCGCTTTGTGGTGAGATCACAGCGTGTCAGAACTCTCTCTCTCTATGGGTCTGCCTACATCTCCCTCCACACAGCTGATTCCAATTAATGATCAGTGGCTCTTGACACTTGCTCTTAGCTATAGCATAACTCCTGTTCTGTGTTTCTTTCTGACTGGTTGCTGTTGCTGCTGTGACACCTGAATCTCTGCATGGGGATTAAATGGTGCTTGTTAAGTGACTTCAGCACTTGATAATAAGCATTTATCATTATTTTGAATCAGCTGTGTGGAGGGAGATCTTGTAGGGTAAGTAGGCAGACTAATATGACTCTTTTATTTATTTATATTAGGTTGTGTTCCCTCATTATTGTTGACTGATTTGATCCCTCAAATGAATTGAATTACTGACAACAGGACGTGATGCCCATAATTGACACACACCCCTTTCCCCAGTAAGCTCATTGGAAAACTTGTGGATAGAGTGTTTTAACAGGGGTCTACCCGTCTCTCCAACTGTTTAGTAATCAGAAAAAAACCTCTTCAGGTTGCGATACCAATTTCATCCAAGCAGGAGAGAGAACTCATAAAGATGGAGGACAAACAAGAATTACATTTTAAATTTGAGCACTGATACATGGGTCCTGTCACCTGATTGGTTGAAATTGGTGACCCACCTTAAAATGTAGCCTACTGGGTTTTCTGTTTGCTAAAGAGATGGAGAGACAGGGATACCCCTGTTACTGGAGGGTAAGAACTGGCACCCCGCTGATCTGGGGAGTTACCCTGACCCCCTGCAGGGCACACACACACACACACACACACACACACCATGGGAGAATATCCCCGATGGGGTAATCTTTTCTCAAGGTGGGGTCCGGGGACCCCCAGGGGTCCTTGGGGGTCACCCCAACAAAATGAGCTAATATAGCGTTACAATCCTTTTAACCGCTTTAACCTTATATGCAGTTGAAAAATAGACGATCTACAAGCTCACAACTCTATGTGATGTGACACATCACGTGGTCCTTGACATGAAAAGGTTTGAGAACCACTGATGTATTGATTTGAAACATACTGTGATGATGTGATGTGGTCCAAAGTAACCTCTGGAGTCTAGTCCAACATCATACGTCTTGACCAGTAACCACTTAAGCCATATACTTGGCGAATAGTGAAAATATCACAATGATTGATATTTTGGCCATTTGTGAACATTTCTTTCATTTATTTAGTTTTGATTGAATTGAACATTATTGGTCATTTTAGAAAGGTCATCATGCCCAAAACAGCAATGGCAGGGTGAAAGTGAGTCACTGGAATGCATTTTTGGAATGTGAAAGATGTGTGTTAACGATGATATCATGCATACGTATGATATAGTCATGAAGGCTACACTCACACAGGCATGTAGATAAGCTTGCACGCACGCACGCACGCACGCACGCACGCACGCACGCACGCACGCACGCACGCACGCACGCACGCACGCACGCACGCACGCACGCACGCACGCACGCACGCACGCACGCACACACACACACACACACACACACACACACACACACACACACACACACACACACACACACACACACACACACACACACACACTCTCTCACACACACACTTTTCGCACAGATTTGCTGTAGTGAGATGGGGACCTAGTATAGAGCCCAGGGGGACCCCCCGATCCGCTAAGGTTTAATTGGTCTGCTCTTCCAAATGGACCTACTTGCGGATTATACCAGTGTCAGTCTACCTTATGTGGATTATCATGCGGTCGACACGCACTGACATTTTGCACCTTCATCCCATCATGTACAACGCACCGACTTTTGTCTTTTTATTGTGTTTTTCGAGCACCTTAACTAACGTCCATAAGTATATCATGCACAGTATACATCTGCTGCTATGCTCACGCACCTTTATATCTTATCTCAGGTACCATGTGTATATATGCAGACTTATTTGTTTCTTTTTGTTCTCTTGTTTGATTTCCCCCTTGCCCTTCCTCTTCTTCCCATTTCTTTTTATATGGAAATAACGATACGATGGGAACTATGCACGAAAACAAATTCCACCCACTTTTTTACTTAGTAAACCTGTGATGTGACAATAAAGCTGATTCTGATTCTCGTTAATAATGGTCAATAAAATACATTTAATTCTGCTTGGGATCCACCGCTGAACGGCAAATACAGTAGATTTGAATCTACTGCCAGAGAATGAATAGCTCATGAAGTGTCAGTTTTCATAGAATGCTTCCGCTCTACATTCTACTCCCTTTGTTGTGTGTGTGTGTGTGTGTGTGTGTGTGTGTGTGTGTGTGTGTGTGTGTGTGTGTGTGTGTGTGTGTGTGTGTGTGTGTGTGTGTGTGTGTGTGTGTGTGTGTGTGTGTGTGTGTGTGTGTGTGTGTGTGTGTGTGTGTGTGTGTGCTGGTAGACACACACGCAGCAGGTGGAAGCTGGTGTCAGTTTGAAAACTGACGTTGGGATTTTGAATCTCAACAACTCCCTCCTCCCCTCACTGACCCAACTAATACTGTACCAGGCCCTCCTCTCTGTACTTGTGTTGTATTGTCTTCAATGTCTGCTTATTATAAGTGACTTTGAGCTTGTTTTTCTGCAAAGTCACTTATATTGGTAGTTGTGGGTTGCGTTTGTTTTGGGCTTGTCTCTAAAGTGTAGATGCTTATTTGGTCTTGCTTCCTGATGTTGTTTAATTGTCAAAGACCCCCACATTGTCCACTGACCCCCATCTGAAAATATGTTGTGCCAGGGACTCCCAAGATTTGTGCTGTTAAAATGTTTCAAAAATATCAAAATATTTCAATTTTCTTTCAAGAATTTGGGGCTAATAGCAGATCTTCAAGCTGAAACGCGTCGCTTTGCGGAGCATTGTGAGCTTGTAGATCTGCTATTTTCAAATAGTCGATGTATATAGGGTTTCAAGTGGTAAAACTGGTTGCTTATTTTGAGCTTGTTTTCGTAGACCTGGCCACTTGTTTCTGTTGCAAAATCTGGCAACGCTGATTGTGTTGTGTTGTGTTGTGTTGTGTTGTGTTGTGTTGTGTTGTGTTGTGTTGTGTTGAGTTGTACTGTGTCAAAACGAATTGGTTTGATTGTGATTTATTTTGACAAAGCAAATACATAGGATGATAATATCAATCAAACATGTGGCTCTCGGCCACTGTGGCTCGATTTACAAATTGTCCAGGAAACGGGAACGACAGACTGTAGATGATGATATCCAGATTATAACCATGTATCAGATAACACCATGAGGTAGATGATGTCCAGATTATAACCATGTATCAGATGACACCATGAGCAGCAGCTGCTGTGCCAACGCTGTCTGTCTGCAGCCTGTGGGCTGTAGGATGAAGACATTGTCAAACCGTCACTTGATGTCCATTTGACAAATATATTTCGTTGCTGTCGGCCAGAAACCTCTTATCTCCATATTCTACGTTTTTGTCTTTTTTTAGTAAATTAGCACCTCTCTACTTGATCATACTACAGCGTCACACAAAATAAATTGCAGATCTGCAAGCTCGAAACTTGCGACGCGTTTCGAGCTTGTCGATCTGCTGCTTTTGCTAGTTTTGAATTTGAATCCTGAAGTAAGTGTTTTGGACATATGAGGTTTCCACCCGACAGAGACTAAATACATTTACACTAGGGGTGGAACAGTTGATTGGATTTAATTGATTATTAAAAAAGAATACATCGATAATTTAATAAAATAATCTGTTCATAATCGGTCCCTACTTTTTGGGCATGCATTGTAGGCAAAAACGTCAGAATTGTTCAGAAATCTTGAAAATAGCAGATCTACAAGCTCACAACAGATGGTTATTGATTTGGCGGATGAATAAAACGTATCGTTGGCGTGCATCGTTCGCTTGACAATAAGTTATTTTCGGCAAACAACACTCTGTTAGCCACTAAACCCCCCAGGGGTCTGTACTTGGTCCAGAACTATCCCCCTCTACACAAAATCAGTGTGTCGCAAGACTCGCAACGTGACACGTTGTGAGCATGTACAGTAGATCGGCTATTTTCGTGGAATGTTCGCGTATTCTAGCCGAATGTTCAGCTATTATTATGACAATAATAAATTATGTCTAGACTAGAGATCAAGCAGGCTTTTTGCCCGTCTGCTCCACGGGACGTTCCTGTCCTCCCTGAGCCCGCCTTAGGACACCTGCGTTACCGTTTGACAGGTGTTAGCATACCGTCCCAGTCAAACTCCCCACCTGTCACTGTCCCCGGAAAGGGGTCGCGCGCCGGGACTCCGGCCGCTTAAGCGAAGCGAGAAGCGAGGGCCCGCTGGGGGCTCAGATGTGCAGCTGAAACTAAAAGCAGCAGTCATCATCAGCCCTCTGATCATATCGTCGTTGTCAGGTGGAAAAACCTCATATCTCCACATGTCACAACATTTTATGTATTTTCTTTCGTAAATCAATGCCCTACTTCATCATACAAGAGTGTCGCACAAAAGTAGTGAAAATAGCCGATCAACAAGCTCACAACGCATCGCATTCGCGACGCGTTGTGAGCTTGTAGATTGGCTATTTTCACAACTTTTAAATGCCTTTCAAAGGAACTGTTTTGGACATACAAGGTTTCCACCACGACAGCAGCGATATGACTCTATTTGCGTTGCATTCACGGTGTGCCAGCTGGCATACATACATGGGGTCTTACTACATATGTCCCTGCAGTGTGAACTTTCACCTAAAAGCTTCCTTCATCCTCTCTGCGGCTTGAGAGATTCATTTAACACACAACAGATGCTTTCAAGCCGGTAGGCCCCACAATGCTCCTGAAATATTACATTATGTGAGGGCTGCTGTGTCACTCTGAAAAAAAAATACTTTGAGAAACAAAATAAATACGCACTATTCAGACTTTTACTGTTTACGTTTTTTTATCAACCCTTCAACTTGGACCAGTTATTCCTTTGGTAGTGCTGGTTTTCTATCCCAGTTATGTCCTGATTTAACAAAAACAGGTGTACGAAGAAGCAGAGAATTAAGCATTAAAGCCGTTGCACACAGTCTGATTTTTTCCGCACAAAACGAACGCCAGACAAAGTTTTAAACAAACACCTTCTCTGAAGTTGCCGTTCGCCGAGTGGCTTCAATGGTGCGTTTTTTTTTCTTTTCCCAATCGAACCCAGTTAGATTCCTGTGTTTCTTTCTGACATGTTCAAAAGTGATTGACAAAAAAGGCCTCTAGACAGCTGGACAGCAGGTATATGTTGTCAACATCCTAGATCAGTCATAACCAAACCTTTTAGCTCGAGACCCAAAAGTTAAATTTGATGTCTCCTCAGGACCCAAACTAATGAGAATAGCCGAACTACAAGCTCACAACACGTTGCGATGCAACGTGTTGTGAGCTTGTAGATCTGCTATTTTCACTACTTAGTGAAAGTGTTCTTTCCCTGTTATTAATGGATTTATTATTAATTCGTTTCTTTTAGAAAATCTTTTGATTTTTTTTTAATTAAAAACAAAATGTAGGAAACAAAAAATAAAGGGGTATTTACTTGCGTCCCATAACACGTGGTCCGCGACCCACATATGGGTCCCGACCCACTGTTTGCGAAACGGTGTCCTTGGTGGATCGAAAGCAGTGCAAGGGTTTCAAACCACAGACGTACACCTCTGACCTTTAAACTTTTGTTTTTAGGTGATTAATTAGATCTGCTTCAGAGGAGATTTTCTTTGTGTTAACACATCGGCCACGTTTCCTTCCTAGGACAGGAAAACCCTGCTCCACCTCTCTCACAGACGACAGCGTTTATTGTTTATGAGTCAACATTTACTTTGAACATACATCCATCTGTTCGCTTGCCATTTCCTCAATGACACCCATTCAACAACGTTAAACCACTTAAGACTGCACAGCTAAACATCCTAAGTGCAGTGTTTTTTCAGGTCATACGGTTATGACTTTTGACCTGTCCATGACCTTCCATGATCTTGTGCGCACTATGCTGTCAACCTTCCATTTCTTGGAGGTCAGTCTATGACGTCATCTATGATGTGAGTGACGTCAGTAATTTATGATGTCAGTACTATGACGTCAGTCATAGAATGTCGGGTCTCTATACCACTGGTTCTCAAACTTGTTCATGTCAAGGACCCCCAAATTTAAATTGTATTGGTTGCAGACCCCCATCTGAAAATGTTTTGTGCCAGAAGAGATTAAAACAATATTCAAAAGTTTCCAAACATTTTAAATATTTGTACAAGTAAAGAAGTTGGGGTGGGGTTGGCGAAAGGGCCTACTCTGTGTGGAGTTTGCATGTTCTCCCCGTGTCTCCTAGGGTAGTTAATACCCTCACAAAAACATGTAGTAATCCTGGTCACTATACCGCCTCCCCCATGACAGCCGGGGCGCCTGATGGAGGGGAAGGGAACTGGTTGGAATAACGTGTTCCTTCCACGCGCTACGTCCAACCAGGGAAACTCCCCCCTGTCGGGTGACAAGAAGGTCAGTTGGCTCTCATGCCTGAAGGAAGCATGAGCTCGGCCCTGGCCTCCCTACTGTGGGGTGACAGGTGTAATACTGGTGTAGGGCTGGTGTAGTGCCCAGGATCACTTAGGAAATTGGCACCGGGTGAAAAAAATGGGTTACAAAAATCGCGGGATAAAAATTTAGAGTAAAAAAAAAACAAGTAAAGAAGTTGCAGATTTGCAAGCTCGAAACTTGTGACGCGTATCGAGCTTGTCGATCTGCTGCTTTTGCTAGTTTTGAATTTTTATCCTGAAGTAGCCGCAAGTGACATGCTGTGAGCTTGTAGATCTGCTATTTTTGAATAGCCAACATATAAATTGATTAACATTATTGTGATGCTATGTTAACTTGCTGGGGACCAATGCTCTATACAAGCGGGACAATGTCTCTGCTCTATTATGTCAAGGGGGTGTGGCATGGCGTTTTACAATTTAGTCATTTAGCAGATGCTCGTATCCAGAGTCACTTACAAGTGTGAAATTGGAGTAAATGACATTAACCCTATGGTCAACAAACGATCCTTCCCCGGATCATAGTGCTATACGCAAAGTTTCAGCTCAGTTCGACCTGGAGTGTGGGCGTGCATAAAAGACAGACAGACAGACAACTTTAACTTTATTATAATATCAGTAAGAAATTGTGTGTGTGTGCGTGCGTGTGTGTGCGTGCGTGCGAAAATAGCCAAACTATGCAGCGCGGCGTGTTGTGAGCTTGTAGATTGGCTATTTTTTGAAAAATATCTAAAATATTTGGAACATTTTAAATAGTCTTGACTTTTTGTAACAATTTTTCTGAAAGTTTTCAGAAATTGTAAAAAATAGCCGTTCCATGCTGCGAGCTTGTACATCTGCTATTTTTGACCATTTCTGAAAAAGATTGAAAATATTTGGACATTTTTTAATAGTTTCTTTTAACACAAAATCGTCTCTTCTGGGGGTCCCTGGTACAAAAAGCCTTTTCAGATGGTGGTCCGCGGCCAAATACAAATCATTTTGGGGGTCCTTGGCATGAAAATGTTTGAGTACCACCGCCATAGAGACCATCCCCACCACCATCCTGCTGCTATAGAGTCAGCTGCAAGGCGTGACATTGAGGGGAGAGAGAGAGGTCCTTCTTGTCAGACCTGCTGCTGCTCACATGAGCTCAGTCTGCCCAGCTCAACCGGTCTGACAGGGAGAGATCCTAAACACACATCTGCTTTCTGGAGCTCCTGAGCCCAACTATTGTCTGTGTGTGTGTGTGCGTGCGTGTCTGTGTGTGTGTGTGTGTGTGTGTGTGTGTGTGTGTGCGCGTGTCTGTGTCTGTGTGCGTGTGCGTGTGCACGCATGTGTGCGTGCTTCTGAAGAGCAGTTGAAAATGTTTATTTTTATCTGGTTATGCTTGTTATGAATGACATAAAGTCTTCTGGATGTATTTATTTAGATAGATATACAGTATATATATATATTTTTTTTTATTATTTACTTTAACACATTTATTGTGGCCTTATGTAGGAGAAAGATAATCTCGTTTTTTTTCTTAAGCTGCTTGCAGATGGAAAACGAATGACAAATAAAGCAATCTTGCATCTCGAATCTTGAATCTTCCGTGTGCGTGCGGGTCACCAGAGAAAGCATTGACAGTGTACGTTTCTGCAAAAACATAACTGAATGTTGTTTTCTAATGCCCAAAACATTGTGTGACATTTTTTGATAAGAACCATGCATCAGGTTTCCCCAACAATCCTAGATTTTTCTTTTATTTGAAGTTCATTGTAACGTATTATTTATTTGTCAAACTGCGCTGAGTCGGCAGCAGCAGGCTTCACACCTTCGCGTGCGACCACTCGCTTTGTGCGACCACTCGCTTGTGAGACCACCCCCGCGCTTTGTGCGACCGCTCTCGCTCTCTTTTTGCGACCGCACGCTTTGTGCGACCACGCTTTGTGCGACCACTCGCTTTGTGCGACCACTCGTTTTGTGTGACCGCGCGCTTTGTGCAACCACGTGTTTTGTGCAACCACAAACTCGCCTAGCACCATGTGTCAAAAATAGCTGATCTACAAGCTCATAGAGCTTGTAGATCAGCTATGAGCTTGTAGATCAATTCACAACAAATATATAATAATGGTATCAAATGGGGGTCTGTGGTCTAATAATGCCTATCAAACTGGCGGTCCTTGAAATTCTAAAAGTTGAGAACCACCACATTTATGCCGTAGAATCTACGCTGTGTAGATGCTCTGCTGTTACTGCAAGCATGCCAGCACTGAACCTCCCCTATGGTAATAATGATAGGGAACATCATTGCTGTTGTTTGACAATGGAGAGGTATGTACGTACAGTTTGAAAAGCTGATCTGTAATCATCTGTATATCGTCACCTTGTTTAAAAATACCCCACGTAGTTACTGCATGACAAAGACATGCTCCACACGCACGGTGACAGTGACGTCGTCACCTCACAGCCAGCAGCACACTACAGATACATGATTAGTGCAGCGATTGGGCCGTGTAGATCAGGTCCTTGGCACGAAAATGTTTGAGAACATTGACCAGAGTCAATTTGGAGCCTGCAGTCCCTCAGATTGGCAGTGGTTGGAGGAGGCCCCTACCACCATGCCCCTCATCCATCTATCAATGGCTTTACCTTCAAGTTGAGTATTTCATATGTGGATATCAAACTTTTTCATGTCAAAGACCCCCACATTAATGTGTATTTGGCCGCAGACCGCCATCTGAAAGTGTTTATGCCAGGGACTCCCATACAAGATTTGTGTGTTTTGAAAATATTCAAATTCTTCACATTTTCAAGATTTGTTTTGAAAATAGCCAATCTACAACGTCGCGTTGTGAGCTCTATATAGAGATGAATTGGTTGAACTGATTTCGAATATTATATTAACTCATTTAGCTGGGGACCCCCTAGGGATCCCTCGGACAACACTTTCTTTTCTGTATTATTACATGACTCTCCCTCAGTGTGGAGACAGAGAGAGTGAGACACAGAAAGTGAGACTGAGACAGAGAGGGTGAGACAGAGACGGAGAGTGTGAGACAGAGACAGAGACCGACAGAGACAGAGACAGGGAGGAACGGACGGACGGACGGACAGACGGACGGACGGACAGACAGTGAGACAGAGACAGTGGTACCACCCAAATTTAGAACAAACCTGGGACAATTCTCATTCTATACTCTGCCATCAAAATGTCCATTAAAGGATGTGAAAACTGGTTTCTTTCAAAATTGGCCTGAAGAAACATCTATCAGGAGACCATAAGGGGAGCTAAATGTAATTTTCCCTTCTCTTTTGTACATATAGTGTTTATATTTGTTGATGACATGTGTTATTGTGTACATTTGTTATGCGATGTTGATGAATTTAATACATACAGTGGGACCACAATGGAAACGAGTCCCCAGGACTTTTTTGTGTAATCCTTTAACACACACACACACACACACGCACGCACGCACACACACACACACACACACACACACACACACACACACACACACACACACACACACACACACACACACACACACACACACACACACACACACACACACACACACACACACACACACACACACACACACACACTTCCATACATGGAGGCAGTCACGTGACTTTCTCTCTACGCTCTCCCCATCACGGTGAAATAACACAGATTACAAGTCCGTAAATACACAACATAACAATTTAAAAAGACAAAAAAAACATTAGGGCTGCGTTCGCTTCCCGCATTCGCGCGTCTTACTTGTGTCTAACTGTACCACGTGCTGTTTACATTTCTTACTAATAGTAATAAAGTAATCAATCAATCAATCAGTGCGACAGAGGGTGAGACAGTGAGACAGAGAGGGGGTGAGACAGTGAGTCAGATGTACTGTTAGTAATGTCCACCAGCATCTCAGTCTCAGTGGAACAAGTCGTAACACAACTCTTATCATTTAGTCACACTGTTAACAAACACACTGTAATACACCTATCACCTCAACTGTTGGGCAAGTGTGTGTGTGTGTGTGTGTGTGTGTGTGTGTGTGTGTGTGTGTGTGTGTGTGTGTGTGTGTGTGTGTGTGTGTGTGTGTGTGTGTGTGTGTGTGAGAGAGTGCAGTACACATGTGCGCATGCATCTGCATTTATGTATGTATTCATGCAAGTACTGTATGTGTGTTTACATTTATACGTTTTTGTGTGTGTGTGTGTGTGTCTATACAGTACATATGTATAGTGTTTGTGTGTGTCTGTGTGTGCACGTATGCCTGTGTGTGCGTGCGTGCGTGTGTGCGTGCGTGCGTGCGTGCGCATGCCCTTGTGTGTGTGTGTGTGTGTGTGTGTGTGTGTGTGTGTGTGTGTGTGTGTGTGTGTGTGTGTGTGTGTGTGTGTGTGTGTGTGTGTGTGTGTGTGTGTGTGTGTGTGTGTGTGTGTGTGCGTGCGTGCGTGCGTGCGTGCGTGCGTGCGTGCGTGCGTGCGTGCGTGCGTGCGTGCGTGCGTGCGTGCGTGCGTGCGTGCGTGCGTGCGTGTTTCACATGTGTAACAGGGGACACCCATGAGACAGATGTGTGTGTCACTGCATCGTGTCCACGCTTGCTTCTGTGACATTCAATAGTGTGCGCACGCGTGTGCACGTGCACATAAACACACACACACACACCATCCAAAGCTTACCGTGTGAGAAAATAACACCCCCTTGATTCCCAGACGTGGCCACACCCCCCTGTGCCAGCTGACAGCCAATAGAAACCCTCCCATCCCATATGTTAATGTTGTTCACATTTCCCTCATAAACATGAATAACTGTCACTGAGAATGCTGACATCTTCACATGGTGGCTGTCATGCAGGTGGAAACCTTACTTTTACTTTGCAGTAAATGGGGGAAAACAATCCAATCTAGTTATTATTTAGTTATAAGCTCTTGTTGATACTTTTCATTGGTTAAAATTGTATAAACCCCATGCATAGACACGCTTAACCACTTTCAAACATATACAAAAATAGCCGATCTACAAGCTCACAATGTGTCACGATTCGAATGTGAGTGTAGCTCAGAATCAGAATCAAACTTTATTGTCACATCACATTTCAAGTAACATGGGTGAAATTCTTACTTGTGCAGGCCCATCATTGCAGTTAAAAGATAGATAGAGAATTGGAGCATAGAAGTAGAATAAAGTGCATAAGAAGTGGCTAATGTGCATAATAAATTATATAGTTATAGAGAGATGAAATATTATGTAAAGGAGAGTCCAATTAAAACACGGATCAGTTCAGTCTGTGCAGTGGCAACAGGCTTAGCTCTTATTATTCAGCAGTGTAATTGCTGCTGGATAGAAACTGTTCAGGAGTCTGGTGGTATTGCTCCTGATGCTGCTGTATCGTTTGCCTGGACGTGGATGCAGCAACGGTTTGAACAGACCATGGCTGGAGTGGTAAATGTCATATATTATAACTCTATGGGTAAATGTCCCTGATGATACTTTCAGCTTTATAGCCACACATCGTCTCTTGTGTATATTCTGGAGAGGGGGAAGCTCACCTCCCAACTGAATATCAGATCCAGTGTAACTGAATATTTTATTACATATTGTAGAATTAGCACAATATAGTTATTGCTGTTACCACACCCCTCACCCCCATTAGATGAGATGAGATGATGAATCCAGTGGACCAATTTCATCTAACCAGGAGCAAGAACAAAGCTTAAATTTTATAGTGTTACAGTAAAAAAAAGGTCTGCCTATATCTTCTTGTTTCATCACTTCCACTTGTCTATCCTGTATCCTCTATGAGTCCTCTCTCCTGACTGGATAAAATTGGCGTCAAGTTGGTTGGCAAGCCCCCAGAACCGAGAGGGAACAGTGAAGTGCATTGGACGTGGTGGCCAGTCATGGGTACTGCAGCTTATTACGGCTGGGGCCAGACACATGAACAAGCAAAAACGGTTTCAACCAATGGGTTAGACTCACGAGCTTCCGCACGAGGTTGTGCACGGAGGTGACACTACTGCACATGCGAGACGACGCGCAACGCCCAACCCGGAAGAAGGGGTGAAAAGGGACTATGCGCTGGGAACTCCATACAAGTGAATGTGCGGGAATTTTTGTTACACCTCTACTATTTCTAACTCTATGGAGGGAAGCCGGAGCGGGGAGGGTGATAATTGTTACTGCATTCAATCCTATACGGGCTGAGGTGGCACCTGCTGGGCGGGGGGAGTAGGACGGGGTCCTCTCGGTGGGGGCTCCTCACAAAAAAATAATATAAAGAAAGAGAATGTGACGTCACACCATTGAAAGTAATAGCTGAAAACCTCACAAGATGGCGCCACCTGCCCATTGAACTCAATAAGGGGGGGGGGGGGGGGGGGGGGGGTCGGTCGGGTCGCTTGTTCTTGATAGAACTATTAAACACTTATCATAACCACATGAACCCTGCTGTCCCTATTCTGGGTGGAACATTCGGCAGAAATAGCACATAATCGTTAATGTCGGGCAGAAACCTCGTATCTCGGTATTTTAACTGTATGTGTTTTTTCGTAAATTAACGCCCTGATCATACTGGCATCACACAAAAACATCAAAAGTAGCAGATCTGCAAGCTCGAAACGCGGTGTGGAGCGACGCGTTTTGAGCTTTGAAATCCTGAAAAGTAACAGTTTTGGTCATATTTACAATCAATATACAATTTAGGCAGTTAGACGCCTAAATTAGACGCAATTTAGGCATTTTAGACGCTCTTAATCCAGAGTGACTTTACAGTAAGCAAGGAAAACACGAGGTATGAGGTTTCCCACCTGACAGAGGCGATATACAAGCTCGCAATATAGGTGACGTCGCGAGGTGCTGTAAATCTTCATGTGAGCTTGTATATCTGCTATTTTTGGCGACCCCGCTCAACTACTATATCTCTGTCGAGTGGAAACCTCATTATGTCCAAAACTGTTACTTTTCAGGATTCAAATTCAAAAACAGCCAAAGTAGCAGATCTACAAGCTTTCGATCTGTTGGAAACAAGGTTTCCACCAGACAGAGACTAAATGACGCCCCGTGGGGGATTAGGCTCGGTAGTGGTGGACCATACAGACTGGTGAAAATAAAAATGTTGTTAATCCATTAAGACCGGGAAAGCATCTGTGTCATTTTAAGATTTATTTGGCTATTAAAAAATAGCAGATATACAAGCTCATGAGCTTGTATGCTATTTTTGAAA
Source organism: Gymnoscopelus braueri (assembly GCF_963280865.1). NCBI lineage: Eukaryota > Metazoa > Chordata > Actinopteri > Myctophiformes > Myctophidae > Gymnoscopelus > Gymnoscopelus braueri. Next base: position 7,573,943 of record NC_137616.1, on the reverse strand, counting down.
AATCCTGAAAATGTGTGCAAATCTTTTAATATATATTTTTAAAGCGAACATATTTAACTCAACTCAACTTTGCTCCTGGGGGGTCCCTGGAACAACATATTTTGAGATGGGGGGTCCGCGGCCAATAGCTCATAGCACGGCACAGAGAGTGCCACGCTATGAGCTTGAATGTCTGCTATTTTTGAATAGCCAAATAAATCTTAAAATGACACAGATGCGTTCCCGGTCTTAAAGGACGACTTCACCGATTTTCAACCTATCTTCATATAATAGGTCCTCACTAATGCTCATGATAAAACTGTACCATTTTTTTCTACTCGGTCTGTGTCTCATAGGAGGACTGTGGACAGTTCAGAAACCTGTCTACCAGTGACATCATCGATGGGGAATCCAAGCTAATAGAAACTGCAGGCTTTGTATTCCTGGAAAGTTGCAATGCAATAGTAGAAGCCATTGTTCTCGCGTTAATAAAAATCTAAATAAAATGTTTTAAATCTTGTTGAAAAAAAAAAGTCCTGCCTAATGATGATGTCACTGGTAGACGGGTTTGTGGACTGTCCACAGTCCTCCTATGAGACACAGACGAGTAGAAAAACATTGTACAGTTTTATCATGAGCATTAGTGACGGCCTATTATATGAAGATAGGTTGAAAATGGGTGAAGTCGTCCTTTAATGAATTAATAAAAAAAACTACTTCGAGTATAATGTCAAGTCAAGTCAAGTCAAGTCACCTTTATTTGTACACATTTAAAAACAACAGAAGTTGGGCTTTACGACCTCATAAAATACAACATAGTAAAAGATAATGATGTGAGTGACTCTTTTGATATCAAAGTAAAGTAAACCTGTGACTCAAAATGACATTGACATGGATACCCAGGGATATCTTTGATCTGAAAACATCTGAAGTCTGAGGTAACACACTGGTAACAAGTCATGTCAGGTTATATCAATGTCTGGTGGTATCAACCACTTTGAACCTTGGCGTCACTATATTTGGGCATCATGCCTTTATAGGAGAAAATTGTCAAACATAATTATTCAAACTGTAAATCTGTTATTCAAAACAGATTTACAAGCAATCTTAAGAGTCGTAAACCCTTCTTAGTTCAGTGGTTCTCATACTTTTTCATGTCAAGAACACCCAAAAATTATATGTATTGGCTTCGGACCCCCCCATCTCAAAAATATTGAAGCTATCTATGAAATCTATGAAAAGGTTTAATCTGCAACACCATTTTATACAATATGCTTCATCTCTCTCTCAGCTAAGGGGTCCTTGGTCTGAAAAAAAATTATGACCCCTGGTCTGGGGATCTGTGTGTGTGTGTAGTGTACTACACACACACACACACACACACACACACACACACACACACACACACACACACACACACAAGCCCAAGTAGGTGTTAAAATGACCCCCAGAAGTGTTTTTAAAGTGTCTTATCACCACTTGGAACAAAAGCTGCGACTCTGTTTGTCTGCTTTAATCCACAACTAATGTGTATCTCGCCTTGATGATGGCTACATGACCTCACCTCATTCCCCCCCACCCCCCTCTCTCTATCTCTCTCTTAACCATTCAACATCACACAGACACACATTGTCTTTATATTCAAATGCAGAATGGAGGTGTTAAGAGGTGAGAAAAGCCCCTCATTGTGTGTAATGTGGAGAGATAAGGTGATCAGGTTGCTGATCACAGAGGAAAGAGCACTCTGTATGTTGATAAGAACGAGACAACTTTACTGAATGAGCACTCTCTGGATCAAGGGTCCCCCGCCTTTTCAGGCCACGACCACCCCCCCCCCCCCCCAATAATCATATTTGAACTGGGGACCCCCCATTTAGTTTGACTCGGTTCCACAGATACATATTGTGAAAATAGCCGATCTACAAGCTATGTTTTCCTCTTTCTTGCGTAATATTTGACTTGTGTGTGTGCCCACCACACACCAAGTACAGTAGCCGTTTTGAAATGGTGATGACCATTTCCCTGGTCCCCACAACAAGAGAAACTGTTGTTTTATGGTTAAAAATATTTAAATTGGGGTTCGGCTACAGGGCTGCCAACCCTCCTGGGTCCTGCAGGAGCCTCCTTGATTTTGACCACATCTCCTTATGGACTCCTGGATTGTAATTTCTCCTTCATTTCTCCTCGATTTGGTATCAAACTCCCAAAATTCACCAGAACACAGGAAATTACATCTAGGCCTACTATGTTAAAACGTTTCTGGTGGAGGACCCCCAGACCCCCTTCTTGGGGGATGTGGTCAGTGCATGCAATCATACACAGATATTAACTAAAGATAATTAAGTAATGAATAGTTATTATTAAAGATGGGTCTTACATTGCTTCAGTCATCAAAATGTTCTGTGGGCCTACTTTTTGCATTTTAATGGATGAAATTCTACCCATCATTTTCCAATGCTAGTAAAGCAAGCCTGATAAAAGTATCAAACTCACAAAATTCACCAGAACACAGGAAATGACATCTACTCTGTTGAAAAGTTTCAACAGAGTAGACAAAAATAATAATCCCTGATTCTCACAGGCCAATGTTGGCAGCCCTGGTTTAGGATTAGACTTTTATAGGTGCAGGGGTTAGGGTTGGAGGAGTATAAGGCCTGATTTATCCTCATTCATGCGCTGGTGTCGTGCATCAAAAATAGCCATGCAGTCTAAAAGTTCACAATGGATGACGTGTTGTCAGCTTGCAAATAGACTATTTTCAGTGCTTTTCGACACTAGCACTGCAACTGAGTATAGCTTAAGGGTTGGGGATAAAATGGCAAAAATAAACATTTATGTCCTCAAAAAGTATAGTTATATAAATGTGTGTGTGCGCGCACGCGTGTGTGTGGTGGGTTGAGGCGGAAGGTGTCTCTGAGCTGAGAACATGACTCAGCTGATAGATGACTCATGACTCATAACTCACTGTAATTCACTCTATTTGGGGTTGACCCATTCAACCCCCTTTTTCGATTACACATGATTCATAATGCAGCTGCGAGGGTATTTAACTGGAACAAAGGAGAGACAATACACCATCGCTCCTGTTCTGGCTTCACTTTCTGAAATGTTGCTGTTTGTTTTTTAAAGCCTTAAATGATTAGCTCCACTGCATCACTGCTCTGTTGTTTCCTCATTCTGCACCCCCAGGTTTACTTAGGGCTTAGGTCATCCTCTGAGTGGTTCTCAATCCTTTTCATGTCAAGGACCCCCAAACTGATATGTATTTGGCCGAGGACACCCCCCCCCCCCCCCCATCTGAAAATGTTTTGTGCCAGGGACCCCCAGAAGAGAATGTTCAAAAATAGCAGATGTACAAGCTTGTAGATCTGCTATTTTTGAATGGCCAACGTATAAATGGACACTTTGGTTAAAATTATTGTGATGCTGTATTTACTCATTTTGCTGGGGGCCCCTTGGAACAAAACGTTTAAAAGTGCTTAAAAGTTCTATGTGGGACCGTTTGGTTATATAACAATGAAGTTAGTTAAAATGGTTCTGTCGGTTTTTGTATGTATGTATGATGGCAGTTATAGAACCCTTTTCAAAGCAGAACCATGTACAGTAGGCAAAGTATAGGTAGGCCTATACTTTACCCAGTGTTGTGGTCTAGGTTTTTTTCCAGAGGTATACGATAATCATTCCCTGCACGAGATGCGCATGGTCGTGGGTATACGCTAGCGCGTTTTCAATGGATGAAATGGTTAGTAGACTGTATACGCTTTTCCCCCAAAAGATCTACACTGTATACGGCGTATACAGCGGGACACGGTAGAACACACCACTGACTTTACCTTGACTGAAGTGCTGGGGTTGAGTACTTTGTCCAACACTTATCATTATTAGCTACATCAATGTTTAGGACAGACAGACTAGATGGTGACGATGTCATCTCTTTATTGGTGACGCAGGCTAATCAAGGAGGTTCATTGTGCACCAGTGTGTGTGTGTGTGTGTGTGTGTGTGTGTGTGTGTGTGTGTGTGTGTGTGTGTGTGTGTGTGTGTGTGTGTGTGTGTGTGTGTGTGTGTGTGTGTGTGTGTGTGTGTGTGTGTGTGTGTGTGTGTGTGTGTGTGTATATGTATGTCCCCCTCCTCCTCATTCAAACACAATCAACATGACACTGTGTTGAGTGCTGAATGAAAGGTCTCATCAGTCTATGGCCTCTGAGGCCCATCATCATCCCTGTTGTAATGTGAGTCTGGCTGAGCTGCTTTTGAAGTGCTAATCAACTCATCAAGAGCGTCAGCCATGCATCTGAAACAACACTTTGGCTTCATTTCATGATGCAATGAAATGACAATGGTTGTTTTTGTCCAGTGAAAGGTGTTGACGTACGTGAAGTATGTTTGGTCTTTTAGGCCATGAGGTCGATGGTGATTATATCATGTTTGTTGACTAGAGATGTAGGTCACTGCTTAATTATGTAAACATTTTAACTGCACAAATAGCCCGTAGCACTTGACCTAGCCTTGACGGCCATGCAGTCTTATGCAAAGGTTTAAATGTAATTTAGATAGCATGTTATTTGGACAGATGCCAGGTCCATTTGTTGACCTGGCATCCTATAGTTTGTATAGTTTCAATGTACAGATTATTTCTTTTTTATATTATACTGTTTAGACTGATGCTAGGTTCTTGGTTTACCTATGATCCTAGATGACCGAGGCACCGCACTGTCTCTATGCATTTGATGTACAGTTTACCGTGCTTACAGTAAATTGCTCTGGATTAAGTGTGTCTGCTAATTAAATGCCTACATTGTAAATACTCTGTCATAAGTAAAAGTCATACATTCACATTTTAGTAAAAGTATCCCACAAACATATTGGCATCAAATACTTGCAGTACCAAACATAAATGCACTCCTTATGCATAATGGTTTTACTATTATATTGGATTGTAATTAGTGATGCAATAATGTTTTCATAACTTTAATGTTGCAGCTCGTAAAGGGTGGGGCTGATTTTACTTTCTTTATGTGCTGCTGGGTAGATTCATCTATAATAATACATCATAATGTGTGATGGAGTAAAAAGTACAAAGAATACAAGCTCGCCCCGGGTTAAATCCGGCAACCTCGGAACGGTCGCAATCAGGTGTTCCTAAACGGAACCTCAGTAAAACTATGCCAAAACCTAACAGTATTCCTAAACTTAACCTCAGTAAAACTATGCCTAACCCTAAACTAATTCCTAACCTTATCCTCAGTAAAACGAATACAAGAATACAAGAACCGCTGGGGGCGGTCCGCCAAAACATGGGGGTGAGTGTGTTTTGGAGCGAGTGTTCCATGACAGTTACCGTCCAAAACTTTTCAGGATTCAAATTCAAAAACTGAAAAAGTAGCAGAACGCTTTTTGGCTGTTAATTTACGAATAAACAGAAAAAGTTAGAATATGGAGATAAGAGGTTTCTCAGAATTGTACTAAAACACATTACTTGGGTAGATGTGCTTAGTTAGGCTACTTCCCACCATTGGTTATGAAAGGCCCTTGTGTATATTGCAAACCCACAACCATGAAATGAACCACCATCACTCACAAGTCCTCAATCAGGACTCTTTGCTCTGACGTCAGAAAACCCTCAGAAGTTGCCCTGGCATTGGATCTCTCTCTCTCTCACACTCACACGCAGGCACACACACACACACACACACACACACACACACACACACACACACACACACACACACACACACACACACACACACACACACACACACACACAGAACAAACAGACAAGATCCTGCATGGACATAATGCATAAATCATAACTGACATGTACAGTATACATAGGACACTCACACTGCATTACCCATGTTTTGAAGAGAGACCCACAGTCTGCACTTATGTGTTCTCATGTCATTTGTTTGTTTGACAAAGTACATTTAAGAACACTAGTGGAAGGAGAACTCGGATTATTTACTTAAGTATAAGTATCAGTTTACACAATTTAGAAAAACTCTGTTACAAGTAAAAGGCCTGTATTCACTTTTTTTACTTGAGTAAAAGTACAAAAGTATTGGAATTAAAATATAGTATTACCAAAGTAAAAGTACTCATTATGAATGGCCCATTCACAATTCTTTAAAAAATGAGCAAATCTACACGCTCACAACGCATTGCATGCCGATGCGTTGTGAGCTTGTAGATCTGACATTTTTGAATAGCCGTATAGAATGGGGCTTAAGTGTTGGTCAGTTTTGTATTACTGATCTAAATCTGCAAAGTAACTAAAACTGTCAAATAATTGTGGTGGAGTAAAAGATACAATATTTGCATATGAGATACAGTGGAGTAGAAAGTTAAAAAGTGGAGTTAAAAAAAATGCAAATGCTCAAGTACAGTAAAAGTATATCAAACTTGTACTTGAGTAAAATATATTTACTGCCCAGTTCCCACCACTGACTTGCACACATAGGCCTTTCTGTGTGCTCATGTCTGTTGATTTGCATGTTTTTTGGGGAGTTTGTTTGACAAAGTAGGCCTAGTACAGTTGGGAATCGGTTTTCCCTTCCCTTGTGCAATAAGTCGACCGCAAGTTGGATGTAATATAATAAACAGACAGTACAGCACACACACACATAGTGTTGCCATGTCCGCTTATTATAAGCGACTTTGGGCTTGTTTTTCTGTAAAGTCGCTTGTAAATATTGGTGGTTGCGGGTTGATGTTTTTTTTGGGGCTTTTTTCTAAAGTGTAGTTGCTTATTTGGGCTTGCTTTCTAATGTTGTTTAAACCATTGGTTCTCAAATATTTTCATGTATCCACGGATGTATCCGTGTAATATTTTCATGTACCCGTAAAGGGACATAATGTTGAATAATGTTTTAAGTTGTGGTAACGTCAAATATGGTTTGGCCACAACGTAATAACTTGTGTGAACGAGAGCTGTGAAGTTTATCCCACAACTTAATTAGATTGTGCAAACAAGATCTGCATGTCGTGGTCACAAAATGATAAACGGCTGTGGAGGCTTGGTGATTTGTGTTGTTAAAATGTTAAAATGTAAAAAACATTCCACTTTTTTTATTTTTTGCTGTGCCTGTAGATGTGAGCTTGTAGATCTGCTATTTTCAAATAAATAGCCGATGCTCATGTGGTCGCATACGAGGCACTTCTTTTGGGCTTGTTTTCATAGAATCTTGGGCCTTTTTCTTTTTCTCTATGCCTTGATTTTACCTAGTTTTTAATTTGACCCTTTAGCCTAGTAGGGTCCCATGTAATTGTTTGGTTGCCGTTGCTTTTTTATGCCATGTTTTTAAACTCTAAGTCTTTCACTTTGAGGTTTGCAAAAATCAAAAGTGTGTTATACATAAAACGTATTATCATTATTATTAGACCTGGTTGCTTGTTTCTCTCGCATTACCTGGCAACACTGCACACACAGCGGTTTTTACTGTGAGAACAAACGCCTCATGTTGTTGCCTGCAGGGCAGGTGCTGTCACAGACAGTCACACTCAGCAACAACTGGAACAGCAGCCGAAACTCACAGTTTATGCTCCTTGAACACAAATGATTAGAGAGCTTAATCAAACAGGCCCGCTGCGGTGGATTTGATTGGCATGTCGGCTTATTTTAGATCATGTCTGATCCCTTATATGCTCATTGGAAATTGTAAAGGTTTAACGGTTAACGGTTATTAATCATTAGTAGCATATACCTTATAACACATGAACCCTATATTGCTTCCCGATTCTGGGGTGAACATTCTGCGAAAAAAATGCAGATCTACAAGTAGAGAAAAGGGGAGGGTGGCCTGGGGTACTCTGGTCAACTAGCGTTTAACAAATTGCACCCCAACGTTCCTTATACTGGCAAAGAGATTTGGTGTAAAAAGAAACAAGAGCAGACAAAGTACAGAGCCAACTCATGTCCTTTTCACTAAATATAGAGCTGTTCTCAAACTTTTCAGGCCGTGACCCCCCAAAATAATCATATTTGAACTGGGGACCCCCCACCCTGACAAGCACTTGAATTGTAGGAGTTGAGGCATTACATTTTGTTTGACTCGTTTCCACAGATAAATGTTGTGAAAATAGCCGAACTACAGGCTCTTTGTGAGCTTTTGAATAGGCTATTTTCACAATGTTTGCCTCTGTCATTCGTAATATTTAACAATTTGGCATTAAAAAGGTCTTTAAAGTCCTTAAATTGTCACTTTAGTATGCACTTATACTGTATGTTGGTTTGTTTACTGTTGAGTGAGAAAACAATGTTGCATGTTAATCTGGGGACCCCCCCAAAATAATTAGGGGACCCCCATGGGGGTGCTGACCCCCAGTTCCAGAACCACTGGTATAGAGGGTTTAAATGGTGCGGTTAAGCCCTATTTGAGAAAATAAGAAAAACTGCATATCTAAAATAGCGTTTGTTTTTGTTTTGCTGTTTTTTATTTTAGTGAAAACTTGAAAACGTGTGAATCCTTTGTCTGACATGCCTAAAATAAGGATGCCAGGTTGAAAATGGTGAAAATAACCTAAAAAAAACCAAACAAACAAACAAACAAAAGTCCACATAAAGATTGCATGAATATACATAGTCGTTTTCTAACACTAAACAACATTTAGAAATGTAAACACAATATAGCCTATGTTTTCTAATCTATAAAGATCAAAAGATAGAATTTATCTGTTCATGTTTGGTCATTCAACACCAGAATCTACCTGGAATAGTAGATAAATCCCCACGGTGCCAAACAACTACAAAAAGACTCACTAAGTTCTCACATGTCTCACAATCACACAGGCCGGCCAAGAAAGCTTTAAAAAAAGAAAGAATAACATAAGCAAGCAGTGTTTTGTTCGTATGTGTGTTTGTGTGCACGCACGCACGCACGCACGCACGCACGCACGCACGCACGCACGCACGCACGCACGCACGCACGCACGCACGCACGCACGCACGCACGCACGCACGCATACATGTGTGTTTGTATCACTACTATTACCAAATGTCCCCACAAGTATAGTACAATATGAGAAATGGACATTTTTAGCAATTTGAGGACCACTTTCCCAGTCATCACAAGAAAATTGTTATTTTCTGGTTGAAAATAGATTTTTAGGCCTGGACCACTGGTGTAGCGGTCCAGGCACCTAGGCTCTGAAGTAGCCTGACAGCGCGTCGCTTTGCTGCATGTCATCCCCCATCTCTCTCCCCATTTCCTGTCAGCCTACTATCCTATCCTATCAATAAAGGCATTAAAAAAAGCCCCAAGAGATACGTTAACATTCACAATTAGAAAAAGATTCAGCTAACCCCATTAGGTTGCTTATAGTTAAAAAATGCCAAACAATTGTAAGAATGGCATTCGTAAAATCGTCGTTGTAAAAATGTTAATGTCCTCACAAGTAAAGTAATACAAACGTGTTTGTGTGTGTGTGTGTGTGTGTGTACTCCACTGTCTCTCTCTCTACTCCCTTCAGGGCTTAACAGCATTAACTGTCGCTCTGGATGACCAGGGAGAGGAAACGTCTCAGTGAGCCAATAAGCTTCCTGGGCGGCCGGGCCAGGCGGACCTGTCGGTGCACCTGCTGCTTCCCAGGCCTCCCTGCCAAGCTCTGCCTTCCACTGAAACCCAGGGAGGGAGAGAGTGAAACTGGCCCGGAGCCAGCTGCTGCTAAAGGAAGAGTCTGCTGACTGTGACTGCAGCCTGACTGTACACAGTATGAGAGCCTGGGAGTATGGACAGTATGGGGGGAGGGGAGAGGGGAGCGGATGGGAGCGGTGGGTAGGAGAGGAGAGGAGAGGAGAGGCAGGGTGGAAAAAGTACTCTGATTTTTTTACTCAAGTAAAAGTATCAATACTGCAATTTAGAAGAAGTACTCTGTTACATGTAAAAGTCTGGAATTCAAAATTGACTTGAATAAAAGTACAAAAGTGTATCAAAATGTACTTAAAGTACCAAAAGTAGAAAGTACTCATTATGCAGAATGTCCCATTTCACAAGTTTTCAAATGTAAATAGCTGATCTACAAGCTCCCAATGCGTCGCACAGCTTGTAGATCGGCTATTTTCAAATGGCCGAAATGTATAGGACTGAAGTGGGTAATGTATGTTTTGTAATAATAATGAAAATCTACAAAGTAACTAGTAGCTAAAGTTTTCAAATAATTGTAGTGGAGTAAAAGTACAATATTTGCCTCTGAGATGTAGTGGAGTAAAAGTATTGGAAATTGGAAATACTCAAGTAAAGTACAAATACCTCAACATTTTACACAAGTAAATGTTCTTAGTTACTTTCCACCACTGAGGAGAGGAGAGGACACGAGAGGAGAAAGGAGGACAGGTGACTAACCGAAAGGAGAAGGAGGAACAGTGTTTTGACTCATGGGAACCAAAAACCTGTCCAACGTGGCCCTTATGATTACTCAATGACTGTATCTGTCACCGTGTGTGTGTGTGTGTGTGTGTGTGTGTGTGTGTGTGTGTGTGTGTGTGTGTGTGTGTGTGCGTGTGTGCGTGTGTGTGTGTGTGTGTGTGTGTGTGTGTGCGTGTGTGCGTGTGCGCGTGCGTGCGTGCGCGCGCGTACGTGAGTTTATGCGTGCACACATATGATCTTGCCTGCCTGTTTGCGTGTGTGGGTTTCTGTGTCTAGTGTCTGCATGTACATACGTACATGTGTGTGTGTGTAAATTGTTATTGGTCTGTATTTATACAGCGCCTTTATCCAAATTGCTTTACAATGTGCATTACGTTCACCCATTCACACACACACATTCACACACACATTCACATACACATTCACACACCGACAGGAGAGGAAGCCATACAAGACACCAACCTGCCCATCGGGCACAGTTAGGGCTTCAGTGTCTTGCTCAATGACACTTCGATGGGAAGCCAGGAGTATAGCGGGGGATTGAAACAGGAACCGCCCTGCTGCGCTCAGCGCACCGTAGAGAGCTGGCATTCTACTGGGGATCCCAGGCAGTCTCATGGCCCCTCTCGACCCCTGGACCGCTGACCCTAGAGAGGGGTCACTGCCCTCAGGGCTGTTAGATCTTCACCTGGAAAAGCCCCGTTTATACTTCGGCGTACGGTGGCGGCGCCACGGGCCGACGTGTTGTTGTGAGCTTGTAAATCATCCATTTTCTAAAGGATTCTAAAGATCCTTTACTTTGAGAGCATAGAGCACAAGCTCAAGCAGTTTACGAAGATAAAAGATCATTGTTGTGTTCACAAAGCAACCGTAATATGATGATGAAGCCTTGGATCAAGGTTAGAGTTGTCTCTTTAATCTTTACCTCACTTCAACCCGTCTAAGGATCTGATAACATTAGTCTCTTTAATCTGAAATGTGAGTGTTTGCGTACACTGTCTCGCTCTCAGCTTTCCCTATTGTCTCTCCTACACTGTCTGTCTCCCTCTCAGCTGTCCTGCTGTCTGTCTCTCCTTCTACCATATCCAGCGTCTATTTTTAAGTGGTCAATCCACTTTCTGTTGATTTATTTCATTTTTATTGAGACAGATAGTAGGAAAGCTGAGAGAGAGACAGTGCAGGAGAGACATTAGGAAAGCCCAAGAAGTGTAGAGAGGTCGTCCTTGCCGCTGTCTAAGGGGTGAGGCCTTGTCTGTTATGTTTGGAGGTAGTCCAAAAACAACTTGCTTCCACTGTCTGCCTGTATGTTCTCAATGTGATATCAGTCAACAACTTGTCACAGAGAAAAAGTTTTTTTACCCCAAAAATGTTTTTGTTGTAAAAGTATAGGGTGGTTTACATGTATTGTGTGAAAAACAAAAGTGTGTGTGGGCGTGCGTGCGTGTACACACGTGTCGGGGGTGGTATCAGCGTTTTTCAGATGTAGAAGAAGGAGAAAAAAAACACTAAAGGTAGAGCTAGATCTCCGATCGTCTGGCTATGCCAGAGTAAACAGAGAGCAACCTGGACAGATATGTCTGTCAGTAACTGGTCTGACATCTTGAGCGAGATGAGGAGAGGTCGCGTCAAAGTGCGACATGTGCTCTTACAAAAAAAGGATTCTACAGACAGGGTACAGTGTATAGTTCCACACAGTGACAGAACCCGTGTAAACTTTTTTATAGGACCAAATGGTTCCATGAGAAAAAATTAATGGGACCGGCTCAAATCGACTCAACTTTACTCAGCTGTTTTGGATTTCCATTGGGAACCGTCATTGCTCACCATGCATAAAAACGCCACGCATAGTGAGCGTGTAAATCGGCTATTTTCACCGCGCGACACCATCGTGTACAAAATAGGACTCAAGTCCTAAATATAGGACTTAAAGTCGTAGACCGATCTTTTTCGGGTGCATATTGAACCTCTTGTGTTGAGAGTGTAGCTCCTCTAGTGTCCAGGCTATCACATGACAGAAGGTCAGAGGTCATGACCTCTCTCTTCAGATGCAGAGGTCATCGGCCCGAGTCTGTTTTCTCTCACAGATAACAGCCGTTTCAGACATAGTGCCTTCAAGAGGGACAGCAGGCCGACTCATGGTAAACATGTTGCAACATTATGTTCTCTAGTGTTTGAGGGTCTGTGTGTTATTGTTGCGTTGTGTGAGTGTGTGTTTGTGTGTGTGCCGTGTGGGGTTGGAGTGTGTTTGTGTCTTTGGGATGTGTGTGTGGGTGTATGCTGGGTTGTGTGCATGTGTAATTTTATCTTCAAATTCACTCTTAACCACATAAGCCATAGGTTCTCTATTTGTGTCATATAATAGGTGAACATTCTGCAAAAACAGGTGAACATTCATCAAATCCACAATGAGTTTGTAGATCTGCTGTTTTGAATATTTGACAAACAACGAAGTAGACTGGGTTTAAGTACTTCCTTAGTTTAAGTTCTGTATATCTCAGAGTATAGATATCTTCAAAACTTAAAACACATCTTTTTAGAATAGCTTTATCTAGTGTTTTCATTTTGACTTGTACTTTCAATGTCATTTCCCGTTTCTTAGTTTATTTATATTTAGTTTATTCGTTTTGTTTGTGTTTTTGTTTTAGCTCATGTTCTTTATTTAACATCTCATTTCCTCTATTTGCGTTAAGCACATGGTTACATCTGATGTAACGCCTCGTGCTATAAATAAATAAAGTTTGATTGATAGGGCAGATCAATGTCAGAACTTGTCGTCGGCAGACCTGTGCCTCGTGGTGGTTTCTGAACCAACGGCAACCGTGTGCCAAAGTAATTTTCCCATTTGAAGTCTCACCAGGCGTGGCAATTGTCACAATTGAGATTCCCGATAAACAAACTTCCTATACAGTCGCTCCATTCACCCTTTGGTCCAGTCAGTGTCCTTCGTTCTGCCACTTCTCGTGAAGAGACTCGATCTCACACATGGCCATCATCATCAGTCCCCAGTGTGACTGATGCCACCACCGGCGCAAGGGCCACTCATGTGACAGCCAATCAGTCACAGCGTGACTGCCACCGCGCTGCGTCACTCATGTGGAATGAATTAGGAACAGTCGACCCACTCACAGCTGCAGTCACGCGGGGTCGGTCACTTGTCATCTGCTTAGGTCCAGGGACCGAGAACATAGTACACGTGGTGGTGGTGGTGGCTGTGAGGAAGGGTACTGACTGAGTCCTGTGGAGAATAATGCTCAATCTCCCCTATCACTATTGTAAGATGACTGTGTTAAAAGCTGTTGATGAATTGAATACATATATAAGACCACAATGGAATCAAGTCCCCAGGACTTTTTTGTGTTATCCTTTTAGCCTTAATGTCTGACTGTACCACGGGCTGTTTACATTTCTGACTAATAAAGTATTCCATCAATCAATCAATCAATCAAACCTGTTTGCCCTGAGTGTTAAGCAGTCACCAGTGAATTATAGCCTACATACATATCTCCATATTCTAACTTTTTTTAAAAAAAATTAACGCCATATTTGATCACACTACAGCGTCACACAAAAGCATCAAAAAGCAGATCCACAAGCTCAAAAAGCGCCGCTTCGCACCGTGTTTCGAGCTTGTGGATCTGCTACTTTTGATGTTTTTGAATTTTGAATCCTGAAAAGTAACTATTTTGTACATATGAGGTTTCCACCCGACAGAGACGATATGCAGCATATACCGTAGATAGATAGATAGATAGATAGATAGATAGATAGATAGATAATACAAATAGCACAGATCATTTTATACTTAATTTATTGATATTCCATCACTTTCAACATGTATAAATGTATCGCCACAGAAGTCAGTCACAGCATAAGTTGATGTCAGACAGTGAGACTCCACAACATACACCAATGCATCGAATATCCACATCTCCTCTCACATATTATAATTACAATTTACAAGACATTTACAAAATAGTACACACTGTTTTAAACAAACAGAATAGCTTTAGTATAATACATACGTAACACTTCCACAAGAAGCATTGAGCAATAGAGCTGTCTCACAACCGGGTGTCGGTGACAGATGACTTGAGTGTGTGTGTGTGTGTGTTGGGGAGGGGGGGGGGGAGTATTGGAGTAATGCACAAAATGTGACTGACACAGAGGTTAGTAAAAGTGTGTTTAGATCCAGGCAGAGGCTGTTGGCCATGTTTGTGCTCAGAGCAGCAGTCAACTCTCTAAACACATGGAGAGGACTTTACTGAGCTCATCATGAGCCAAGGGAGAGCGTTACACCCACAATATAATTAGCTTGGGAGGGAGGGGGGGGGGGGGGGGGGGTAAATCCATGATGCCCCTGCTTTTGATATCCCCTCCCTGGCCTTCTCGTCTCTGGACAGTCATTTTGTATGGGCGGCTGGTGGGGATATGTTTTATCCCTGCTTCTGATAATCAGACTGAATGAAATACATGACTGTCTGATAGTATCACAATTTAATATCAAATTATTTGTAAATTCAAAAATATTTGTCTAAGTGTTTTCTGTATTTTCTCAAGTGGCTAAGAAAATGCCCCTCTGTTTTTTGTTAGAAATGGACCCCTGGCGCTAACGTCATCCAGGTTCCTGCCAGTTGGAGGAGGGGGATGGGGGTAGGGGGGTGATTGTCGGCAGGGGTGGAACCCAAAGCCTCCAGCGGTGTCTCTGTCTTTACAGATGTAGATTCGTCAGGCCTGAAAAGACCAGGGATTAACCCCCACCACTCACTCATTCACACAAACCTCCAGGCCACGGGAACGGACTGGGGAGAGCTCACAAATAAAGCGTCTCTCTGATCTATCAGCTCATTAATCAGAAGCAGGGACTGTATTTGTATCTGATCTGTAGGCCCACAAAGCCCCCCTGCAGTGACCCCCGCTTGTTGCTAAAAATGTCCGTTGGGTGTTAAGTGTCGGCGGGTGTTAAAGATGACTGTCGGGTGTCAAATGCAAGTGTTGGGCAGAAACTATTTAAGTCATATATTACTGTAATATTACTTTCTCCGGTAACTAGTAATGTAACTTATTACATTTGCAGAAACAAGTAATAATAGTTATTATTAAGTTATTAATCCAAGTAACTTTGAGTTACAATGAACACAATGTGTTTTAGACTATTATGCCTATATTTTATACTCCATAGTAAAGGGGGCTGTCACATGGCGAAAAATAACAGATCTACAAGCTATCAACACGTTGTTAAGCTTGTAGATCTTATTGTAGAAATTATGACGTAACGTGTACACGTGAAAGTAATATATCTTGTAATGTAACTAGTTCACCAAGTCATAAGTAATGTAATATTATTATAAGAAGTAGTAGTAGTAGTAAGAAACTAGTAAGTTATTACTCCTCCTGAGTAACTTTCCCAACAACACTGGTTTAAATGTCAACTCCCGTGAGTGGATTGAGAGCCAGAGGCCAGGTGATAATCGCCCCCTCTATGCTGACCAGGAAGGCTTTCACACGCAGGTAAGAATTGAGTACATTTACAATGGAGACTTCAGACTCTCTACTGCATATGAATGGAGCATAAACAGGCCAGCCCTGAGAGAAGAACAATAAGAAACGATTGCCTTCGATCTTATCACACGCTTTGGCCTCTTCTCTCTTTCTCTCTCACACACACACACACACACACTATACACTGCAGGCAACATCAGAACAGACAGCCGACCAGACCTGCCAATCCGCAGCATATTATTATTTCCATGACTGTTTGTTTCCCCGTTCCGACAGACAGACAGAGCGTTCGTTCAGCTGATACTCAGTCCGGCGACGACTCACTGTCTCTTTTCAGTTGATTCATAACAGACGACGTATTGCCTTTTGATTGCTTCATCACAAACGCAAGACGTTGCGTTGTTTTTTGTCTGTTTACACAAAGCAGCCGAGCGTGTGAAACACGTAGCTGACACTGCAGGGCTGAAAGATGACACCCTTGCCAGGGTGCCAATAGGAGACGACTCAGCTGAGAGAGAGAGAGAGAGAAAAAAAATCCCCAGAATCCCAACTGTTGCCTCCCGTAGAGCTCGCCAGTTGAAAGTACCCAAATCTCTGCCCCCGCCACTCCTATGGGGCTCACTTCCGTTTGTGTCACTGTTTTTGCATGAAGTGGAGCGAGGCGAGAGGAAGGGGATTGTTGTTGGCTCCAATAAATCAGTGTTTCCCAACCTGGGGTCTGGACTGGGCCCCCCCCCCCCCCCCAAAGATCACAGGGATCGTGTGAGGGACCACGTCTGTTTTTGGAGGTAGTCCAAAACATGTTGCACAAAATCATAACTTGCTTCCATCCTCTTGTATGTCCTCAATTTGATATCAGTCCAGCTCGTCCTCAAACAGGAATTTTTCCAAAAAGTTTCCAAAATAGCCAATCTACAACAACGTCATGTCCAAGTGAGCTTGTGAATCGGCTATTGTGGAAACTTTTTGAAAGGTCTTAAGTGGTTAACATGTCTGGAAAAACACAAGTGCGTGCGTGCTTGCACGCTTGTCAGATGTTCCTTGGGGGCCCCAAGGAAAATAGGTTGGGATCCAACTGCAATAAATAACACTCCAGTTCTGTCCACGACCTCCCACCGAGAGAGAGAGAGTCCAAAGTTCATACGAAACAGAAGAACTTCTTCCAGCTACACCGGGAGAAGGCCTTGGCCTTCCTCTCGGACGACCGCCTCTTCTTCACCTTACGCGTCTTGTGCTTGATGGCGGCGAAGATGCCGGCGTCGAAGGCCTCCTTCAGGTTCTTCTGCGTCAGCGAGGAGCACTCCACGTAGTCCGACGCCCGGATCTTCTCCGCCAGGCTCCTGGCCCTCGAGCTGGGCACGGGCTTCACGCCACCGGAGCGGTCCAGCTCGATGAGCACGTTGACGTCGGCGAGGAGGTCCGACTGCGTGCCCACGAGCACGATGGGCGCCGACGGGTTGCGGGCGCGGATCGAGGGCACCCACTTGTCGGTGACGTTGTGGAAGGAGGCAGGGTTGACCACGCTGAAGCACAGCAGGAAGACGTCGGCGTGGGCGTAGGACAGCGAGCGGAAGTCGTCGAATTCCTCCTGGAGAGGGACGAAGGTAGAGAGGAAAACGATGGGTTAGTTCATGTGATGTTGATCTAACGTCTATTGGTGACATGAACCGGAGATGATTCAGTCTGAGTCAGAGGTTCATTGGGTTTCTGTGTCACAGTGACATGACGCTTGTTGCATAAACCAACTATAAGTGTATGGTTGTCCTCGACTAAATGACTAACAGTCATAGGAATTGATTTAATCAATCACTATGTAAAATAGTGTTGGCTGCATATAATCACAGAGAGCAGCCTAACTCAAGTTGGTGAGGTTGAGAACTGACCATTCTAGTGTTGATTTCAGAATGGATACATACTGGCTATTGAAAGTTATAGACTGGAATAATTAAATGGTTCTTTAGAGTTTACAAGAGATGTACTTGGGGGGGGGGGGACTGATCAATCAACAAAGACTAAAATCAACAAAGACCAAATTGACTGATTAATCAATTAATCGACAATGAGGGGCCAGTCCTACTACAGTGAAAGCCATACAATGTCGCAATGCGACACGATGTGAGATGGCAGATCTGCAATTTTTGCTTATTTTTAACAAAAATAGGTGGTTGAAAGTAAAGTGGTTTAAAAAAATGTATTTTCTTTTTATAAACCTAACTATAATATCGTCTGTCGGGTGGAAACCTCATATATCCAAAAGTGTTATTTTTCAGGATTCAAATTCAAAAATGGCAAAAGTAGCAGATCTACAATCTCACTACTTTTGATACTTTTGTGTGATGCCTGTAGTATGATCAAGTAGGGTGTTAATTTACGAAAAAAACACAACCCAAAGTTAAAATATGGAGATAAGAGGTTTCTCTGCTCGACCATAACGACATTCTTGTTACAGTGACTATAGTGATATCTGGAGATGAATATGTGTCAATATTTCTTACCTGTCCAGCAGTGTCCAGCAGCTGAACTCTGACAGGGGTTCCTTCCACTTGAACCTGTCCTGTTGGGAGGAGAGACACAGTGACATGAGTCAGAGACGCACAGACTTCCAGTCATTATGTCAAAGAACAGAGTCACACACTGGCTGCTATAGAGAACACACTGCTGTGGAATCTCCTTATTAAGTTATAACGCAGTTGCTAGAAGTTGCCAGTGCATGCCACTGACTTTTTTTTCCTGTCCTCGGTTTTGATTGATTGCATATTAGTCAACAATGTAAACAGCACATGGTACAGTAAGACATTAAAGCTAAAAGGATAACACAAAAAAAAGTCTTGGGGACTTGTTTCCATTGTGGTCACTATGTATTCAATGCATCAACATAGCATACACAATTAACACAATAATACATGTCATCAACAAATACAAACACTACGCCTATAATGTGTAGCCTACAAAAGGGATGGGAAAATTACATCTACCTTCCCTTTTGGTATCCTGATAGATGTTTAACATACTTGAACTATTTTATTCAAATGCCCTTTTATGATGTTTTTCTTATGCACTTATAACAGTTTCCAATTAGTTACATGTATTTTAATACATATGTGTTCATTAAAATAGTTATGGATAGACTACTATCTTGTCATTGCATTTGCCATGGTTAAAATAAAAATAAAAGAAAGAATAACTATCTATGCTCTGTTTGACATTGACTGGGTCAGTGGTTCTCAAATATTTCCATGACAAGGACTCCCAAATTGACATCTATGTATTTTGCCGCTGAACCCCTATGGCTGAACCCCACTTGAATCGATTCTGTGCCATGGAGCCCCAATAGGATTTGGTTAAAATTAGATTATTCCAAACGTTCATAATAATAAGAATAGGTTAATAGCAGATCTACATGCGTTGTGAGCTTGTAGATTGGCTGGAATATCCGAAGTAATAACATTGGTTTGAAGTGGTCGAACTTATTGATGCTATAATAATGTCAATTTGCTGGAACTCGGATCCAGTGCTCTAGATATTATAGATCTTTGGTTCTCAAAGTGAGGTCCCAGGACCCAGCAAAATTAGTTATATAGCGTCACAATCATTTTAACCACTTTAACCTTTTATACTTTGGCTATTCAAAAATAGCAGATATACAAGCTCAAAGCGCGGCACTTGTAGGTCTGCTATTTTTTGAAAAATCCCTGGCACAAAATATTGTTGAGATGGTGGTCCAAAGCCAAATACATATCATTTTGGGGGTCCTTGAGAAAAAGTTTGAGAACCACTGTTATTTTTTTTCTTTCCTTTTTTTCCCTCCATACTCTGATTCTGGTATAAATAAATGAAGAACTCACCGGAGAAGACGTCAAATCCCGTCTGCTTGTACTCAACGGGGTATCCATTGGAGGTGTAGCTGACTATCATGCTGGTCTTGCCCACGGCCGGGTCTCCCACCAGCATGAGGTTGATGCAGCCGCTCTGCAGCTCGTCCTCCTGGCTGAAGCCACAGGCACTGGGCACCCTGGACTCGTGGTGGAAGTAATCCATGTGGGGTGGCATGTTATCAACAACATCAACGTCCTAAAAACACTACTGAGATGGTGATGATCACTGCTGTCTGAAGAACAGAAACAAACTGTGTAATAACAGTGTAATATGCAGCAGTAGGTCTGTCTGGCTGGCTATGTGGAGAAACAGCTGAGTGTGTGTGTGTGTACTGCAGTATGTCTGTCTCTATGTATGGTCTGTCCTCTCCTGTAGCTCCCAGAGTGTGAATGCTGAGTGACGAAATGCGGGTGTCGGATTTTAACTCGCCTCCGCGCCAGTCAAACAGGTTGTGTGATTTGCATATGGATAAGCCACGCCCCCCTCTGCGTCATTTTCTCCCCCATTCAGAAATAATCTTTTGACACACAGTTGGTGAGAAGTAGTAGATATAGATAATATACTCATAGGAATTGATTTAATCTACCAAATGCTCAAGTAGGCTACTGTTTGCTAAACTTTTTCATGTCAAGGACATTTCGCTGGGGACCCCCTGGAACCCCAGACCCCACTTTGAGAACCAATGCTGTAGACTGACTACTCAAGCACAATTTTGACTGAGGTCCTTTTATTTACTTGTGTATTTCTCACTTGTTTTTATTTATTTACTTTTATTACTATTACTATTATTATTATTATTATTATTATTATTACTATTATTATTATTATTATTATTATTATTATTATTACCCTTATTATTATTATTATATGTTGTTGTTGTTATTATTATTATTATTATTATTATTTGTTGTTGTTGTTGTTGTTGTTATTTGTTGTTGTTGTTGTTGTTGTTGTTATTATTATTATTATTATTATCATTATCATTATCATCATAATTTCTACAACAAAATCAGCATAATAAGTCGGCACAAGGAGGAACAGCAGCATGGTGATCTACAGCTGAAATGTGAGAGCACTGCGACCCCTGCTGCCAAACGAACAGCACTACATCAACTTAGGTCACATGATCCAACACACAGCCTGGTCACATGACTGAACCATAGACACACGGAAGCTATGCTACTGTGTCATGTAGCTGTGTGTGTTTTCAATGTTATTTCATCATTTAATACTCCAATAAACATTATTACACATCCTCCTCTCAATAGACGCATGAAGAAGGCAACCATATAGGTTCTAAGCGTTTTCTGTGTTAAATCAAGGAGTGATGGCTTCCATCCTGGATGAATACGAGGACTCCCAGAACACCAGGCAGTCCCTCCAGCAGCACGGCCGCCTGTCGGCTGCTAACATCGGGATCACGCACTCAGGTACACCGGGGGGCCTTATGGTGCTCTGCTGGGACCCCTCAACAGATGATCAATGTGATTCTCATACCGGTTTGACCAAACTAACAGTGGTTCTCAATCAT
The DNA here is from genome assembly GCF_963280865.1 of Gymnoscopelus braueri. Classification (NCBI taxonomy): domain Eukaryota; kingdom Metazoa; phylum Chordata; class Actinopteri; order Myctophiformes; family Myctophidae; genus Gymnoscopelus; species Gymnoscopelus braueri. The sequence goes on along the minus strand of NC_137616.1, from coordinate 7,552,694 downwards.
TTGCATGCAAATGTCTCAAACATTTACATGCAAATGTTTGAGAACTTCAGACTGACCATACATAACAATTTGGGGCCCCCAAATAGTCCCCCACTTTGATGACCACTATAATATGAATTGAATACACAGGACAACAATCGAAACAAGCCATAGTGCTTTCTTGTGTTTAATCCCTTTAGCATCCTTTTGTATAGAACTGTACCTCTCTTCTTTTTTCTGCAAACTGTTAATACATTCAATCAATCAATTATCATACTGGTTACACCAAACTAACCTCTCTTTCAACCTTGTGTCCCTATTTTGGTCAGTGGTTCTCAGAACATTTTCATGTCAAGGAAAGAACCCCCAGATTGTTATGTATTTGGCTGAGGACCCCACTTATTGATTGATTACCACTATATCAGGGGTCATTGCCATGCTGGCTTGTGGTGGACATTTGTCAAAATTCTATCTTTACCATGGACATAAAAATTGGTGGAAAATTATAACCAGAAACACACAAACCTTTACAATTGGACCAAGGGTCCAAAAAAATTGATCCAGGTCCATTTGGTTCCATTTGTGCACTCTCAGAATTGTAAAGGTTCGTGTGTTTCTGGTTATAATTTTCCACCAATTTTTATGTCCATGGTAAAGATAAAATTTTGACAAATGTCCACCACAAGCCTGTGTGTGTGTGTGTGTGTGTGTGTGTGTGTGTGAAGTCACCCCACCCCCTCTCTGTGTGTGTGTGAATTTACAATGAAGGGGTCATTACCATGCATCGCCATGCATTGTGCACTCTCAGAGTTATTATTAAAATAAAAAGTGACACCTGTATACATAGTCATAGTAAATAAGTGACATGCAAATTCTGAGGAAAACCTGGAGACTGACACATTCAGTATTTGAGTCTTATGATCAAAATAATGTAATGTATGCCACAGACACATTTGTCTGTGTACGGACACATTGATGACCCCTGTATATTAGCCTTGGATCAAGACTATCATAGATGTATTTTATCGAGTCAGACTCGTCTAAGATAGTCTTTAATCCCAGGGCTATCACTATATAAGTGGTTAATAATAATAACAGCTACAAATACCCACAACGTTTATAACATTTATTGTTTCATAAATGTTTAGGGTTGACTTTTTGTTTATCCTCCCAAAGGTTTTGTGAATGTGAGACTGGAAGAGGAGAAGCCGATATTCAACAAGCAAAGGATCGATTTCTCTCCACCGGAGAAGATCAACCACTTTGCAGTGTGCAACAATCAGCTATGCATGAGCCTGGGAAAAGACACACTACTGAGGTAAAAAAAAGAAACCATCCCTTTATCACAGTTAATTACACAGTTAATACACAGTATTAAAGGTTAATTTAAGATTGTATGGTAACCTGATTGGATTAGCTGTGATCATGATTGTTATACATGTTGATTAGAACACACTGTCTTGACATTGAATGCAGAGATATCTCTAAACAGTAAACACCTGGTTTTGATTGACTTGTAAGGTCCTTACACACCGGGGCGATTTTTTCGTGCGAATAATACGCTTTTTTTTAAAACCTTATAAAGTCAATGCAAGCGTACATGGCGCGAAAAAGTGGAAAAGCGAAGCTAAAAAGCGTCTTTTAATTATTCGGAACGAGTCAGAATTTTGCGTATATTCGCACATTCGCCGGTGTGTAACCGCCTTTACTGATAGCACCTTATCTATGATTGCGTCATTTATCTATTCTATGCGATTAAATGTTGAATTGTAGTAGTTATAAAATGAATGACAAATGAGAACATTTCCTGATTTAAATTGTTTGAGTGTAGCCAGGGTTCCCACGGTCATGAAAATCCTTGAAATAGAAATAGAAATTAAATGTTTTGGAAAATGTTTGGATATATTTGACATCCCCCTGTAAATGAATGCCCTACTTCATCACACAAGAGTGTCACACAAAAATAGTGAAAATAGCCGATCTACAACAAATAGATCGTCTCTTTTCACTACTTATTAAATAATAATAAAAAAAGGAACTGTTTTGGACATACAAGGTTTCCACCCGACAGCAACGATATGGTGTCTGTTGGTGCTTGTAGCCTATATGTTGGTAAGCTGTCTGCTCCCTCTTATAAAAGGAATGACAAATTACAACATTTTGTGATTGACATTGTTTTAATAATATCATGTATAATATCATGTACCATGTAACTAGTAACTACGGTGTGTTACTTATGGTGAGACATAACTTACTATATCGTCTCTGTCCTCATATAAACCTCGGCTCATATGTCCCAAAACTGTTGCTTTTCAGGATTCAAATTAAAAAATAGCAAAAGTAGCAGATCTACAAGCTCAAAATGTTTCCAGCTTGCGGATCTGCTACTTGTTATGCTTTTGAATTTGAAAAAAAAGTATGTTAGCCTTTTAGGCCATGTGGTTGATGGTGATTGTGGCGTGATTATATCGTCTCTGTCGGGTGGAAACCTAATATATCGAAAACTGTTACTTTTCAGGATTAAAATTCAAAAACAGCGAAAGTAGCAGATCTACAAGCTCAAGCTTGAGCTTGCAGATCTGCTACTTTTGATTGAAACTTTTTTTGTGATGCTGTAGTATGATCAAGTAGGGCGTTAATTTACGAAAAAAACACAAAAATTAAAAATATGGAGATAAGAGGTTTTTGCCCGACAACAATGATATCCACTATCTGACATTAATATCCATTGTATGTTTTGTAATGAGATGGTGTTGTTGTCTTGTTCAGGATCGACCTGGCCAAGCCGGATCAGCCCAACCACATCGAGCTGGGGAGGAAAGATGACACTAAAGTACACAAGTTATTCCTGGACCCCACAGGTAAAAAAACCTAAAACACCCACGTTTATTAGGCCTGTCACATTATTTGAGATAATCGCAATTATTGTTGGCATAATTGTCATAATAATTTCCATGTTGAAAAATGTTCATATATTTTCAAAACAATTCAAAAATAGTGGTAATAGCAGATCTTCACGCTCAAAACATGTCACATTGCGACACGTTTTGAGCTTGTAGATTGGCTATTTCCACTAGTCATGTTTTTTTTTTAAAGTATGAAGTTATTAAACTATGCAAGTTATTTGTCACATTTGCCCTGTGCACCTTTTTGTTTACGAAGTCTAAAAGCCAAACAGAAATGTATTTTGTATTCATAATCCAGAGACAGAAACACTATTAAATCGTTAATCACAATTATTTGAGTGATAATTAATCGTCAAGTGAAATGCAATAATCGTGACAGCCCTACCCACGTTATAATGTCAGCTCACTCGCATCAAATGGCAACCGTCTGATGCTCTGTGTTATCATGCAATGCCAGGCTTTTTAAAGAGCAAATGATTAATCATGATACACGTGGGCTGGTGATAATTTATGTTTTGATTCATTCAATTAACCAGGAGGTCACCTTGCGATTAAATGATGTGCTGGTGGTGTGGAAATGGCAGCGTCATTAACAGACAGGCTAAGAATGTTTCAGTCTACAGTAAATCCATGTGCTGACAGCAAATACAAATAGATAATCTAACAAACAGAGCAGTGGAAATATACTAATGCTGGGTACAGTATATATCGTCTCTGTCGGGTGGAAACCTCATATGTACAAATTGTAACTTTTCAGGATTCAAATTCAAAAGCATCAAAAGTATCAGATCGACAAGCTCAAAACTTGTTGCCTTGTGCCGCGTTTCGAGCTTGTAGATCTGCTACTTTTGATGCTTTTGTGTGACGCTGTAGTATGATCAAGTAGGGCGTTCATTTACAAAAAAACACAAAAAGTTACAATATGGAGATGAGAGGTTTCTGCCCGACAGCAACGATATATGGATACATTTAGGTGTGGACATTTACGGTATCTCAGTTTGCCTTCAAGTATAAAAGTGTTTTTAAATATATTTGAGCCTGGCTCTGTATTTCGATACTCTAAACTCCAGAAGAACATTTTCCATTCTGTTGTTCATTATCAGTGTTGCAACTTATTCAAGAAGAGTAAAACCTTACTAGTTACTTATTACTCCTTTTAAAAGTGTTTTGTTTTTAAACCACACAAGCCCTATTTTATACTTTGTCATATGATGAGGTCTCGTGAAATTAGCAACATTTGCCGACCTACAAGCTTACAAAGCATTGTATTGCGACGTGTTGTGAGCTTGTAGATGGACTATTTTAGCTAATTCAGTAAAATTGTGAAAATAATTTACATCCCAAAAATAGGGCCAGTTTCCTTTACTGTTTATGTAAAGCCCATTGATGCTGTATGTATTCTGTAAATGAAGTATGGAATGGGTCAAACTAGCACTAGAATACATGTTCAGAAGTATCTTCCATAAAACGCTAATGGTCTCGGATATTTCATAAAAGCAAAGGTTAAAGCCTCAATCTGCAATGTCGTCAACTGGTTGGCTGTATGTAGAACAGCAAGAACCTAGGATTTGATGTTGTGCTAAATGTTAACTCATTGACTGTCAGGTATTGATTAATTAATTCATCCGTCTACCGTCCTCTTGCCAGCGAAAACAGCGATTTTACTGTACCTTTGAAAAATCATGGAATATCCTCCGTGACCTCCGACCTTCCTCACGGAGATCGGCTCATTACATGCACGGGGGTCCGGTAGAATCGGGGAAAAAAATTGGCCGGTCACGATCCTCCAAATCCGGAGCTATGGCCGTTTGAATGTGGCTTTTTTTTTGTAGAACACTTAGAAAACAACAGAAATCTGCGAGAAAAAAAAAGACTTTTGTGAATCCTTTAGCATGAAAGCAGGTGATCTTTGTTGTTGTTGTGATCACGTGATTTCTGGGTGTACTCTTCTTTGGTGGTGCTTGGATCATTCACAGGCTGCAAAAGTACGTCTTACGTCCTTGGCAGCCTGGGCTTTTGGACAAAAAACGCGTCAATTAAGTCCTTGGCAGTGAATGAGTTAAGTAAATACACCGCTAGTGTGGAGGATTCCTTTGTTTTTGTTTTAGTCCCGATTGATTGATTGATTGATCACTGTGACATGATTTAACGCCTGTCCCTTGTCTCCTCATCATCACGCTAGGTTCCCATCTGGTGATCAGCCTGAGCACCAGTGAGTGTCTCTACCTGAACAGGAACACGCAGAAGGTGCGCAGCCTGTCCCGCTGGCGAGGCCACCTCATCGAGAGCGTGGGCTGGAACAAGCTGCTGGGCACCGAGGCCAACACGGGCCCCATCCTGGTGGGCACCGGCCAGGGCATCATCTTCGAGGCCGAGATCTCGGCGACGGAGGGCAGCCTGTTCAACACCAACCCAGACCAGTACTTCAAACAGGTCAGGGGAGAGCAGAGAGTGGATGTGTGTATCTCTTCTGATGAGAGGTGTTCAGGAATCATATCTGTAGGCTCTGTGCATAGTAACTCTAGTCCCAGGTTGGCAGAAGGTGGCATACCCATTTCCTGTTACGGTTTTTGATTGGCTGCAGATTTGAACAGGAAACACATTAGCCCGGAAACCAGATGAATCTGCCATTGCAAAAATACAATTTCCCTCTGCAGATTTGGTCTGGCACTGCTCAGTTGTGAGCACATTGGCTGCATAATTGACTGGAAAAAAGACTGGAAATGTTTAATAATGGCCAATATATTGACTCACTGAACCAGTACATAACACAGTGCTAGTGATTATATTCAATTCAATTCAATCGGAATCTTTAAAAAGTCTACACAATGTGCACATATAAAGCTTCAATAGATCCACCGAATTTATATACAGTAATTACAGGTCACTGCACTCTAGTCTACACTGTATGAAATTTGTCCAATTTCCTGGGTCAGGTCCATTCTGTGGAGGAGGACGGCAAGCCGGCGCCGGTCTGCTGCCTGGAGGTGGAGCGCGGTCTGGAGAACAAGTACTTCATCATCGCCACCACCCGCAAACGCCTCTTCCAGTTCGTGGGGAAGGTTCCAGAGGGCTCGGAGCAGCAGGGCTTCAGCTCCATCTTCGCCCAGAACCAGGACCTCCTGCCCAGCTTCCAGGAGTTCCCCGTCAACATGGGCTACAGCGAGATCACCTTCTACACCTCCAAGCTGCGCTCCTGTCCCAAGGCCTTCGCCTGGATGATGGGGAATGGAGTTCTGTACGGCCAGCTGGACTACGTCAGGCCTGACTCCCTCCTTAGTGATGTACAGGTAAACAGAGTCTTTAGATTCATTTAGGTGTGCAACAGTTAATCAAACTATTTTATGTATAAAAAAAGAGAACATTTATTTTAGAAGGGAACATTTTTATATATATTAATCCATTAAAACCGGGAACGCATCTGTGTCACCACTTAAACCATTATTTTATACTTTGGCTATTCAAAAATAGCAGAAATACAAGCTCATAGTGCCGCGCTATGAACTTGTAGATCTGCTATTTTTGAAGAATAAGAAAATGTGAATGAATGAAAATGTGTGTACCGGTAAATCTTTGAATAAATATATTTTTAAAGCGAACATTTTTAACTCAAATCTTTGCTTCTGGGGGTCCCTCCCTGGAACTAAATATTTTCAGATGTGGGTCGGAGGCCAAATACATATCATTTTGGGGGTCCTTGACATGAAAAAGTTTGGGAACCACTGATATAGCAACATAGGTTTTTCAGAAAACTGTTAGGATTTAGAAGACATTTTGTAGAATCAAAACCTCAGGCCTTAATGGGTTAAATAGCAGATCTACAACCTCACAATGTGCTCCATCGTGGCGCTTTGTAAGCTTGATTCGATTTAATCGATTATAAAAAATAAATTAGAATTTCTTCCTTCTCTCTCTCTCTCTCTCTCTCTCTCTCTCTCTCTCTGTGCATGTCTCAGGTGTGGGAGTACACCGACGACATCGACTTCGGCTTCAACAAGCCCATCTCCATCGTGCTGACCCAGTTCCACTTCCTGCTGCTGCTGCCCGACCGCGTCAAGGCCATCTGCACGCTCAACGGCCAGGCGGTGTATGAGGACATCTTCCCCGACAAGTTCGGCGTGCTGAAGAAGATGATCAAGGACCCGGCGGGCGGCCTGGTGTGGATCTACACGGAGCGCGCCGTCTTCCGCTACCACATCCAGCGGGAGGCGCGCGACGTCTGGCAGATGTACATGAACATGAGCAAGTTCGACCTGGCCAAGGAGTACTGCCGCGACCGGCCCGAGTGCATGGACACGGTGCTGGCGCGCGAGGCCGACCACTGCTTCGCCAACAAGCGCTACCTGGAGAGCGCCAAGTGCTACGCGCTCACGCAGAACTACTTCGAGGAGATTGCGCTCAAGTTCATCGAGGCGGAGCAGGAGGACGCGCTGAAGGAGTTCCTGCTGAAGAAGCTGAACAACCTGAAGGCCAGCGAGCGGACCCAGATCACCCTGCTGGTCACCTGGCTGGCGGAGCTCTACCTCAACAGCCTGGGCCGGCTGGAGAGCGACGAGAACATGCTCGTCTTCCAGGTCGGTGCTTCTCTAAAAACCTTTGCGTTCAAGGACCCCCCATTTTGGCATGCATTAGGTCGGTGGTTCCCAAACTGCGGGTCCCCAGAGGATAAGCTTAACACATTCCATGCCAGAGTTTAATCTCATAATGTACTCACCAGTGCCAGCGTTTTATTGTTGTTTTTTAGTTTTTTTCATGTCGCCACAGACCTCGCTAAATAAGTTAAAAGTGCGCGTTCATTTGGTTCTAAACACACAGCGGATCCGTGAGAAACGGCCAGCGAAAACAGTTTCCAAATCCGTGCCGCCATCTTGAAGCTACAGCCGATCAACGGTAAACAGTGATCAGCGAGGAGAAAAACAACAACCGAGAAAATCGAGTTTTAAACAGGATCCCAGACAGGAAGCGGATACGATCGAAAAAACCGGAACCCGAATAATTCCGTTTCCGACCGGAAACCGGAAACGGAAATGGATCAAAAAAATTCGGAAAGTGCACCTGGGGCGATTACAATGGGAATCGGCGGTTCGCGTAGATCTACGCGACTGGCACGCTGCGGCTTTAAATAGGTTCGCGTAGATCTACGCGACTGGCATGCAATGTGTTAATGTGCAACATTGTTTTCTCACTCAACCGTAAACGAACCAACATACAGTATAAGTGTATACAGGGTACATCTGACTTTTAAGCCCTTTTTTATACCTCTAAAATGAAAATAATAATAACAAACTAATAACAACACCATTACTACATCAAAAGTAACCAACACACTATACTATAAACAATGGTCAAACATTGGCCAAATTGTCAAATCTTACAGAAGAAAGAGTCCAAAATTGTGAAAATAGACGATCTACAAGCTCGTTAGGATATTTTTCACAATATGTATCTGTGGAACGGAGTCAAACTAAATGTAATGCCTCAACTCCTACAATTGCAAGTGCTTATCGGGGTGGAGATTACATTAAGGGGGTCATGGCCTGAAAAATGTGGGACGCACTGGGAACCCATGCATAAGGACGTCCATAACTCTTGAGTGTGTACACATTGGCCCCGATTCATCAAGCGATTTACGACCATATTTTGTACTTACCGGCATTTAAGACAAATCCTACACCTGCAGTCAGATTCATGAAAGTTTTTTGGTCTGTGTTTTGAGCGTGAGGTGCGCACGTTCCCAAGTCAACCCCGAGGCTGTCTTACCAGGGCTGAAATGTGTATGTCTTTAGAATGCTTCATTCTTCATGCCAAAATCAATTACAACAGTGGCAAACCTCAAATAAAATATGTGTGGCCAACATTTGTCAACACACATATATAAAAAATAAATGTCAAACCTATTGCTTGTAGCCTATGCATAATTTAGACATGCTTTTAATTTGTTTTCTAGGCTATAAGTTGCATTTAGAGCTGAATTTTTAGGTCCCTCAGTGTGTTTGCCAGCGGGCCATCTCAGCCAAAGTGTCACGTAATAATGAAAATAGGCTATCATACCTTAATGAAACTGCGGAGGGACTGACGCACCTCCAGTGTCCGTGCCGCGGTATTAATTTGTAATAGCCTACTGTAGGCTACTCTACTGTATATTGATCACATGAACACCACACACAACAGCCTAATAAATCTTACCATCTGATGAGGAAACTATAGTGGATGAAAGCTGTGTGCAGAAGATCCATTCCCCATTCCGACGTAGGACAGTGATATATTAATAAAAGATTAACGAATTTAATCAATAAGTAATCAATAAGCTCTGGTCCATAATCGGATAGCAGCGTTCCACTAGTATGCTGGATTTCATCATCTTTTTACCTCGGTAAAGGTGCGCAATGTTCATTAGAAAAGGCTTATATAATATCCTTTCCACGTTTTATTAGCCTTTTATTTGGTAATGGGGTTAAACCCTGTAAACTTCTTTATTCTCATTACACATGAGAGCATTTATTACATAATCCGCTTCCAGACAGAACAGTAAGTTGTCAAGGCGAGATCTGTTATCTTTAGACGAGGCGGAGTTGAACTTCAAACTTGCATCAGCGTTGCCAGATGTTGTGAGAGAAATAAGCAACCAGGTCTAGGAAAACAAGCCCAAAAGAAGCAACTGGCACTTAGGCCATTATGAGCACTTTAATTAAACCGTTGTGAGCTTGTAGATCTGCTATTTAAAACAAAAATCTTGTAATAAAATGTGGAATATTTGGAAGATTTTTTAAACATTCTAACAACACGAATCTGGTACGGGGCTCTAGTTGGCACAAAACATTTTCAGATGGGGCTTATAGGGATAAATTAGCCTACATATTAACTTGGGGGTCCATGACATAAAAATATTTGAGAACCACCGGTTAGCAAGCCCAAATAACCAACTACACTTTAGAAACAAGCCCAAAAAACCGCACCCCACAGCTACCAATATTTACAAGCAACTTTACAGAAAAATAAGCCCAAATTCGCTTATAATAAGCGGACATGGCAACACTGTTTAGCACTGTTCAGCACGGTGACGTTGAAGTTGGATGCTGTTGGATGCAGCCTTCCAGAGTAATCATGTCCTACACCTGGTCATACGCACGTCTCAGGGATATACGAACCCCTTTGAGAATGGCACGTCAGTTTGTGAGTACCAAAAATACGACCTCCTTTACGAACTTTATTCACCCCATATTTACGACCAGCATAATGAATCGGGGCCATTGAACCAAATGGACTCGTAAGGGTCCATTTGGTTCCATTTGTACACACTCTGAGTTACAGACCTGTAAGGTTCCTTTTGGTTCATAACTATCAATCATTTAACATTTTGCTAACCCCGATTCCACTTTGATAAACACTCTTTTAGTTGATGATTAATTGTCAGACAATCATTGGGATTCATGATTATTTGTGTTTTTCAGTTCAGTAACAGGAGTCTCCCCGTCTCTCCAGCTCTTTAATAAACAGAAAATACATTTTCTGGTAGGTGTCAAAATCTCAGCCAATCAAGAGAAAGTACCAATTTTTAAGCTTCATTTTTATAGTTTTCCAGTTCCAATTTTGCCTGCTCATTTCTTAGTGTCATCACTTCCTATTTCACTTGTTTAACTTTAATCTATATCCTGATTGAGTTCTCTTTCCTGATTGGATAAGATTGGAAATGAAACTGAAACTGAAAAGAAAATGCATTTTCTGTTTTATAAAGAGCTGGAGAGACAAGGAGACTCCTTTTACTGAACAAACACTCTATAGCAATGAGTACTATCAGAATATAGAGCTATTTAACACTTATTTTAACCAAAGAAAATCACTTACCCTACCTTTAACAAGTTTATAGAAAATAGCTGATCTACAAGCTCACAACACATGGCTGTACTTCCAGGAGACCCGCGACGAGTTCCGCCGCTTCCTGGGCGGAGCCAAGCACAAGGAGTGCCTGTTCAACAACCGCTCCACCATCTACGACCTGCTGGCCAGCCACGGCAACGTGGACGACATGGTGTACTTCTCCGTCATCATGCAGGACTACGAGAGGGTCATCTCCCACCACTGCCAGCACGACGACTACACTGCCGCCCTGGAGGTGCTCTCCAAGCACTGCGACGAGAAGCTCTTCTACAAGTTCTCCCCCGTGCTCATGCAGCACATCCCCAAGAAGGTAGGTCACTGTTGCATAACTATTATACAGTGGTGGAAAGTAACTAAGTACATTTACTTAAGTACTGCACTTAAGTAACATTTTTTGGTATTTGTACTTTACTTGAGTATTTCCAATTTCCAAAATTCCGCTACATCTCAGAGGCAAATATTGTACTTTTACTCCACTACTATTATATGAAAACTTGAGTTACTTTGTAGATTTGGATTATTATTACAAAACACACATTAACCACTTCAGCCCACTTCGGCCATTTGGAAATAGCAGATCTACAAGCTCACGATACGTTGTGATGCAACGCATTGTGAGCTTGTAGATTGGCTATTTTCAAAAGGTTTTTCATACGTTTTGAACTGGTGAAATGGGACATTCTGTACTTTTTGTTTTGGTACTTTAAGTACATTTTGAGACCAATACTTTTGTACTTTTACTCAAGTAGATTTTGAATTCCGGACTTTTGCTTGTAACAGAGTATTTCTACACTGTAGTTTTGATACTTTTACTTAAGTAAAGAATGTGCTAAATCCTGTAGTGTAGGTGTTAAGCAACCTGCGCACCGTGATGTCATTAAAATAGCGTGCCACCAAAAAATCACCACTGCACCACTGTTACATGACTACTATATCATCAAGAAGAAAAAGAATTCTGAGGAAACCATGCAAGACACCAACCTGCTCATCTGGAGCAGTTAGGGGTTCAGTGTCTCAAGGACTCAAGGACACTTCGACAGTAACCCAGGGGGAGCCGGGGAACCTTCCGATTCCCAAGGGGCCGCTCTACCTCCTGAGCCCCTGCCGACCCCTGTAGTGTTCCTACTTCTCTATACTTGCCTGTACCATTGTTTCATCCTTACTGCGGTGCTGCTTTGACAACTGAATATCCCACCTGTGGCCGATTCTACAAATGTCTTCTAAATCCTAACAGTTTTCTGAGAAACTTATGTTGCTATATCAATGGTTCTCAAAACTTTTGCATGTCAAGAACCCCCAAAATTATATGCATTTGGCCGCCAAGCGCCGACCCCCATCATCTCAAAATATGTTTGTTCCACGGACCCCCAGAAGCAAAGATTTGAGTTAAAAATATATATATATTCAAACATACATTTTTTGCTTTTTATAAATTTAGCAGATCTTTAAGCTCATATATCTGCTATTTTTGAATACCCTAAGTATAAAATAATGGTTAAAGTGGTTAAAATGATTGTGACGTTATATTAATTACTTTTGCTGGGGACCCACTTAGGTGGTGGACGCCTGGATCCAGATGGGCAAGCGGCTGGACCCCAAGAAGCTGATCCCGGCCCTGATGAACTACAGCCAGATGGGCAGCACCCAGCAGATCAACGAGACCATCCGCTACATGGAGTTCTGCGTCTACCAGCTCACCGTCACCGAGGAGGCCATCCACAACTACCTGCTGTCCCTCTACGCCAAGTACAAGCCCGACTCCCTGCTCTGGTACCTGGAGCAGGCAGGGACCCACGCCTCGGAGATCCACTACGACCTGAAGTACGCGCTGAGGCTGTGCGCCGAGCACGGGTTCCTGCAGGCCTGCGTCCTGGTCTACCGGATCATGGAGCTCTACGAGGAGGCCGTGGATCTGGCCTTGAATGTACGTCAGTCATGTCGTGTTTTCAAGATCGTAATATGAGGTGCAATGTGTGAACTGTCAGAGAGCAGACATGATTTATGTAGGCCCGGCTGGTGGCATTTCTCCAGAGCCTTTGAAAGCCTCCAGATAGGGCTGTCACGATTATGACATTTTACTTGACAATTAATTGTCACACAATTAATCGCGATTTAATTGTGTTTCTGATTATTATTTCATTTTATTAAAATGATTCGGTTTAGCTTTTAGCCTTCGTAAACAAATGTTGCACAGGGCAGATATGACTAATAACACATATTTAATGACGTTATACTTAAAAAGAAACTTTAATAGTGGAAAATTTCCACTATTCTTTTGGAAATATATAAAAAAAAATTAACATGGAAATGATTATGACGATTATGCAAAAAAGAAAAATGCGATTACCTCAAATAATTGCGATTAGGCAATTATGTAATAATTGTGACAGGCCTACCTCCAGACGCAGAATGCAGTGGAAAGTATGATTTTTAAATTTGAAATGTTTTCAATTAGATCACAATCAAAATGAAAGGAATATCAAAGTGAGAGGAATAACATGAATTAATTTATATTTCATCACTTATTTTTATATTTTAATATGGTTTATTTTATTTACCGTGTTGTTCTCAGGTGGACGTGGACCTGGCCAAGTCGTGCGCCGACCTGCCCGAGGATGACGAGGAGCTGAGGAAGAAGCTGTGGCTGAAGATCGCGCGTCACGTGGTCCAGGAGGAGAAGGACGTGAAGAAGGCCATGAACTGTCTGTCCAGCTGCAACCTGCTCAAGATAGAAGACATTCTGCCCTTCTTCCCTGACTTTGTCACCATCGACCACTTCAAGGTCTGGATCCAAGTCCCTTTCTTTTTACTTTTCACCAGTGGATGTTGATATTTCAAATTAGGCTTTAGATATTCTATTGCTTAGATATTACACTTTGGTAGGTATGTAGGTTTTTGTTGGTTTTAAACTGGGTATGGTATTCTTAAAATTTGTTCTTAGGCAGTTGTATGTTCTCTCTGTTTTGTCATGTTGTAGTTGTGGTGTATTTGCATGTGGGACTATGGATGGAAATGAGCTAAATCCGGCATATTTACATGATATGTTTATTGATTGAAATGTTCATTAACTCATTCACTGCCACAATTATTGCTGGCCGCGTTTGCCCACTGCCAGAGATTTTTCATCGAAAAAAAAAAGTACTCAGGAGCCGAGATACAGAATTTTTAAGTTTTAAGTTAACAAGGAAGTGGATGGGAGTCTAGATCTTTAAACAATCATATCTCCTTGGTCTTTGGGTCAAATTTGAAACAAAAACTAAAAAAAAAAGATTACGTTTTTTACGTCAGTGGCAGGATTGGTAAACGGGAGAAATTACGTTTTTTACGTCAGTGGCAGTGAATGAGTTAATGTGCAGTGCCCCGGAAATAAATAAAGTAAAGTACTCATATTTGTATATTGTATCAATAATACAATATAAAAAACACATTTGTTACAAGTAAAATGCCTGTATTCAAAACGTTTTAACCCTAAACAACCATTTCTCTTGTGAGCACCAGGAAATTTGTCCTACCAATGTCTATTCCTCAAATTCTACTATATGTTTAGGGACATTTTGCCCTCACAAAAGCATCAAAAGTAGCAGATCTACAAGCTCAAAACACGTCGCTTCGTGCCGCGTTTCGCACCGCGTTTCGCACCGCGTTTCGCGCCGCGTTTTGAACTTGCAGATCTGCTACTTTTGAAGCTTTTGTGTGACTCTGTAGTATGATCAAGAAGGGCGTTCATTTACGAAAGAAAAACACAGAAAGTTAGGATATGGAGATAAGAAGTTTCTGCCCGACAGACAGCAACGTTATCCTTTATTAATGTGTGTGTGTTAATGTGTGTGTGTGTGTGTGTTAGGAGGCCATCTGCAGCTCCCTGGAGGAGTACAACAAGCACATCGAGGAGCTGAAGCAGGAGATGGAGGAGGCCACGGAGAGCGCCAAGCGCATCCGCGAGGACATCCAGGAGATGAGGAACAAGTACGGCATGGTGGAGTCCCAGGAGAAGTGTGCCGCCTGCGACTTCCCCCTGCTCAACAGACCCTTCTACCTGTTCCTGTGTGGGCACATGTTCCACTACGACTGCCTCATCCAGGTGCTGCACTGATCACCACCTTTAAAGACTTCTTTTAACCCCTTGAACCCACGTTTTAAAGACTTATTTTAACATCTCGAACCCATGTTTTAAAGACTTGAACCCTAAAATAGCTGATCTAAAGCTCACAATACGTCACAACGCAATAATGATCTGCCTCAGTGGTGGATACAATACGGTGTAATCAATTAACAATGTGTAAGCGTTATATTATACTTTGTTCCACAATGATTTCATTGAAAAATAGTGAAAACAGCCAATCTGCACAATTTATTTTTGAATTGTTTGATAATGTTCACCTACTGTATAATGACATGCCCAAAATAGGGATGGATTACTAATTGATTATTTTGTGTTAAATTATTCATATTTTTTTAATAATCAATTAAATGGATTTGTTTGATTAACTGTAATAATTGTGATTTTTCAGGAGGTGAGCCCTCACCTGACCGCCTACAAGCAGAGTCGTCTGGACGACCTGCAGAAGAAGCTGGCGGCCGCCGCGCAGTCGTCCCGCTCGCGCCATCGCCTAAAGGAGGGCGAGGGCGACACCGCCAGCCTGGGCAAGGGCAGCACCGCCGCCTCCGCTGCCGCCGCCGCCAGCACCAGCACCAGCCGCGAGCAGATCAAGTCGGACATCGACGACATCGTGGCGTGCGAGTGCGTGTACTGCGGCGAGCTGATGATCAAGTCCATCGACAAGCCGTTCATCGACCCGCTCAAGTTCGAGGAGGAGAGGGACAGCTGGTTATGAACGAGAACGGCTGTGTCGCGATCGTTCGTTCGTTCGATCGGTTGACGTGGGAATCGACCCGTTCGGCGATGACAGGGATTCTTCTTGCCCGCTGAGAATGCCCACTGCCTAACAAACAACCCCGCAACCGGCTTCATTTGGTTTCAACATGTTTGTGTTGTTGGCAGTGTTTGAGGCTGATGTGGAGAACTTTGCACCCTATGCAGGTGAATGCGTATAGGCTGTGTTCAGACCGGTGGCTCAAATAAATCAGATTTGTGGCCTATGATCCAAATTGGAATCAGATTGGTTTTGATCAAGTCTGTTCAAAGAGGAGATTGTGTGCATGTCTTGTACCTGTATGTAGGCCAGGTGCTGGACATCAAGCAAGAATCAAAGAGACGGTAAAACATCTGCACACTGGTTTTAAATATATATCCTCCCATAATTCGACAAAGCTCTGTAGTGGTGAGCCCAACATCTGTTCTGCCCGGTTCTCCTCAGTGGCTGGAGCAATTGATTTGAATTTGCACACAGCCATTGACCATTACCATGTGCAACAGCGAAGCTCGTTTTTCGCTTTCCCCAACTGTCAGCTGTTTATTAGCGTTTTTGTGTTCGCTGGCTCCCGGGTTGCCAGATCATGTGCACATATCCCCCCACGGGTATGGACAAGTATATATAATATAATAATAAAATAGTTTGGGAGCTTTAAAACCAGTGTGCGGATGTTTTACATTCTCTTTTATCAAGCCTGAACACCAAACAATATCCTCATTCGAGGAAACAGATTTTTTGTTAATCAGATTTGAACCACATTCCTCCTTAGTTGGTTTGAAATGTGATTCAAATCTGATTTCTACAGATGTGTCTCCGTCTGGACACTCTGCCACTGAAGCCTGATTTATACTCTGTCGACGCTCGAAATGTCGCTCATAGAAAAATAGCTGATCTATAAGGTATTGTACGATATGGGATATTCTGAAGGTTCCATTGAGATTTACACTGTAGTGCAGTGTTGAATTGAGTTGGCGCTATAAGCTTTCTTCGTTACGTCACAGACACTCAAACTTAACTGTCGCCCTGATTGTAAGAAAAGAGCTTGTAGATCGGCTACTTTCAGTAAGCGACACCGTCATATGTCAGAGTATAAGTCCTAAGCATTACGCACACATCTGTTATGTTATGTTGATAGCACAGCAACCAATGCAGATAGGTCGACGTCGTTGTCTGAATATACACAAACACCGATCTGATCACTTGCAAATAGCGGTTTGGACAGTCAAATGGGATTTGCTTGCGTTCTGAGCGAAGCCTTAGCGATAATAGAGGCCGTGATTTGACTGTACTGTGGGCACAGTGAGTGAAGAAGATGGGATGAATGCACGCACCCACACATAAGCGGATGTGTCTTTAATATAACAATGCCTGAGCTGTACGTATGTGGATGTATGTGAGTGTGTGTGTGTGTGTGTGTGTGTGTGCCTGAACTACCCTGCTGATGAAGAGTGTACAAATGGAAGAGTTTGTGTACAAATGGAAGAGTGTACAAATGGAACCAAATGGACCCGTAAGGGTTCATTTGGGAGACACTGCACATGCTCAGATCAGATTGCCAGTTGGAGACGTTTTAAATGATGCACTTGTTCGTGTGTAGCAGCTGCAGCTTTGCGTTGTATCTGTCCTTCTCCTGTCTGTTTATTACCCTCTCTAAAGCTTAAAGCTGCAATACCAGAACTGACTAAGGAATAAAACATATTTTTTTTAACCAATCTGTGTTGTAGAGTATGTTAATACAATATTAATGGCACAGTGGTAGCAGTGGTTGGAGGGGATACAAGAAGAGTGGGCACTGGGCACTAAGGAAGAGTGGGCACCTTGATGTAAAATCTGCTATTTTGTCCAAAATGTTAAAGATGAAATATTAGAAAAATGGTCTTAAGTAATGTATACATGATTTGAACATGTACTGTACATCATTATCAGACTTAAATGTACCCTTCAACTTCTTGTTTATTCCCAAACCGAGTGGATATGCAGGTTTTGTAGCATTTTGTAGAAATATTAGACCTTAATTGTCAAATGTTCTATCATGTTCTAATCATGCATACTTTACATTACTTAACGTTTTCCAATTATAACAATTATAAAAAAATGTATAACATTTGGACCAAATAGCCAATTTTACATCGAGGAGCCCACTCTTCCATAGTGCCTACTCTTCCTGTTACTGTTGGGGGGTGGGGGATCTCCCTACTCTTCCACGGAGACATTTAGACCCTGGTGTCTGGTAGGACATCTACTGGCTGACAAGAAGTAGTACTGCCCCAAGCTCATAAGCGCTATAGTATGTATGTATGTATGTATGTATGTATGTATGTATGTTACAGGGAGATTGAAGAAGGAGCGCTTGTTTTCAGGCAATTCTGTAAAACCAACGCTAGAGGGCAATGCAAGCCAGACTAGAGGGAGGGTGTGTGTGTGCGTACGCGTTTGTGCGCACACACATGCGCGCATGCACGCGCCCGCGTACACACGCATTGTTTTAGTTTCTCCCTGACACACACACACACACACATACACACAGTGATCCAGGAAAAGAACTATTCTGTCCCTATCGGTTCACAACTCGGACGGCGCTAATTCTCGGCGCCTCCTCGGCCTCAAGCTCTGCTGAGTCGGCGCGCCTCCGTCATGGACAATAACTATCATCACGTGTGCGTGTGAACGCGTGTTCAGCGTTCCCCTTGCGTAGCTTCCTGGTTGCTATGTGGGGGGGAACAACAAAAGACAGGTCCGCGTCGCATCAAAGCCCCGCCTCGCCCCGAAGCCCTGTGCCTAAAAACGAGCGCTCTGTCTTCAATCTCCCTGGTTCTCCAATCTTCCTGTGACATATGTATATGGCTGAGTGGTACACAGGAGAGCCTGGTTCTAATCCCGGGTAGGACATAGAAGTTAATGATTGCACAGCTTTAATTTATACTCATTCGCACGACAATATCGCTTGCCTAAAATAACTGATCTACAAGCTAACAGAGCACTGCTATGCTTGTACATGGATCAGTTCAATACAGCTGATTCTGAGTTCTGTTAGGCAAGCCACACCGTCCATTTTACGGAGTGTAGACTAAAGGTAGGGTAAGTGATATTTTTTGGGGTTAAAACAACGTTTTTTTGTTTGTTAAAGGGTTAAAGCACTATATTGTGATAGTAATCATTGCTATAGAGTGTTTGTTCAGTAGTAGGGGTCTCTGCGTCTCTCCAGATCTTTAATAAACAGAAAATACATTTTCAGGTGCATTTAAATCCTCAGCCAATCAGGAGAAAGTACCAATTTATCAGCTTCATTTTTATTGTGTTCCAGTTCCAATTTTGTCTGCTGATGTATTTGTGTCATCACATCCAATTCCACTTGTTTAATCTGTATCCTGACTGAGTTCTCTATCCTAATTGGATAAAATTATAAAAAATAAAGGTATCCCGAGCTGAAAATGTAACACTTATTAAAACATATCACTTAGCTTACCTTTAAACCCTTTTATTGTATTATTGTAACGCAAAGCTCTTGGTTAGAATGAACTAAAAGGCTTTTCATATACTCTTATTTTGCAATCCAAGTGTTGCATACAGTATCTATGATTGTCTAAATGGCTGTTATCATTGATGGTGTAATAAATATTTAATAAAGGATTTTGTTAAGTATCACTTGTCCTGAATGTGTTGCTAACATTGTATTTATACATATAGCGGCACTATGTAACTTTTGTTTTAATGAATAGAAATGTATTTTGTCCAATCCGTATGGTAGAGTATGTTAATACAATATAACTTATACAACTGGGGTGGTTGTATTTTGTCTCCCTGCTCTTCTTTTGAGACATTTAGATCGTGTCAAACCAAAGGTTGTGTCTCACCTAGACACAGGATCTGACACGAATATTATTGACCTGATGGTCAAGATTCAATTTATCCCCTGAGCACGCAGGCAGGCTGAAACTGGGTTCAAATCCGGGGTAGAAGAGGTAAGTTACATAGTGCAGCTTGAATTTAAAACAATCAATGCTTTTGCTACCAGAGACAGTAAAGCAATACACTAATTCAATTTAACTTTTTTAACAAGTTTGTTACTAATACATAAAAAAACATGACCTGGAATAATAATGATAATATTATTAATAATATATATATATATATTTTTTTAAGTGTCATTTTGTACCAGTATTTGTGTATATAATAAATAAACATCACATGGATGTGATATCAGAGCAACACAATTCCTTAAACGGATTTCCCCTCGGATGACGTCAGCACGTTGCCCGCCAGTCATCATAGCGGCGGGGGCAGACGCTACCAATCGAAAACGGATTGACTCCTCACCATCACAACAACTCAACCAAAACAAAACAGTCGCTCATACTTATCTCCCGGCGTGACGAAAACTTCAGTCATTTAACAAAAATAACCCAAAAAACTTCGTCTATTCTCTGAAACAGTGGTTCACAAAGTGGGGTTCCAGGGACCCTAGGGGTCCCTTAGCAGGATATGTAACGTTCAGGTCCATTTGGTTCCATTTGTACGCTCTCTCGAGTTACAATGGTCCTTGAAATTTAAATAATAGTAATAAATGTGTTGTTGTTGAGAGTTTTATTTCTTTGAGAACCACTGCTCCAAAAAAACTCCCACAAAATCTCATATTGGTCAGGGGTAGGTAGCCATGGATCACACGACGGTCGTCTGTCACGACCGTCATGGATGAACGTCAACCTGGCGTTTACCTTTTCTCCATTTACAGCCCTTAAATCTACATAAACGTTCAGATTTCAAATATAAAGTGCTTAACTCCTGGCCACGGATGTTACAGCTATGTACGGGCCATCAGAAGTACCCGTATCTTCCGTATTGTTCAATAAAAAGCATTTTAATCCGATCGGCGGCCATTTTCTCATAGAGTTACAAAGTATCAGCGTGCAATACACCTCCCAACCGATAGGGTCACGTTGAAAGCAAATGGAGAAAATGGCCACCGGTCGAATTAAAATGAACAATATGGAATATTTATTGAACAATACGGAATATACGGGTACTTCTGATGGCCCGTACATGATTTTAACATCCATGGCCACGGCATAAGCACTTTATATTTGAAACCTGAACATTTATGTAGATGTACGGACCAAAAAGGGAGAAAGTGCAAACGCTATGTTGAAGTTCATCCATGACAGTCATGTATCAGGGCTAAAAATGGAACCAAATGGACCTATCCATTTGTACGCTCTCAGAGAGTAACTTACAAGGCTCCTTGAAATTAAAAGAAATACGATCGTTTAGAGTTTTATTTCTTCGAGAACCACTGCTAAAAAAAAAAAAAACATGTATAATATTATGGTGAGGGCAGGGGAGAGCGATGATCCTTGTCCTCGGCCGTCGACTCGCCTCCCCTGGGCTCCCTCAGCTTGTACCCTCGCCATGGCGTCGTGTCGCTGCTCTGCCTCTCAGCAGCAGAAAGTGGCCGCCTCTCTCTCTCCTCGCCGCCTGCCTGCCTGTTGTCGACCCAAAGCTCACAGCAACACACAGCAACACTCGGCTGACTCGGTGCCTCGTCGCCATTTTGAGTTGAAGCCGAGAGTCGGCGGCGGGCAGGGGAGACGAGAGACGGCGGAGGAGAGGAGAGGAGAGGGGTGACACGGCCGGGCCGAGGTGAGAGAGACCCGGGGAAGACGCGAGGGGATGGGGGGGAATGGGAACGGGAATCCGGCCCTGGTTGGAGAGTTTTTAGATCCGTGGAACGGCCGGGGCTCGGAGGATGCGATGTGTACGAGAGCAGCCAGGCTAGAGGCCTAAGTAGTGAGAGGCACCCACCAGCCCTGCTATGTATCCATATGGATATATTGTATCCAATACAGATCTACACGTTAATATCAGTGGATCTCAAATCTTAATTTTTCCCCCCAAACTCTTGAGAGTGTACTCAAATGTAACCAAATTGGTCCATTCGGTTGCATTTGTATACTCTCAAGAGTGTACAAGTGCTACAATATAATGTATCCATTTGGATCTGATATACAGATCTACACTTTAATATCAGTGGGGTCTTAAATCTTACATTTTTTTCAAATGGAGCCCTTAACTCTTGAGAGTGTACAAAGTGTATCCAAATTGGTCCCATTCGGTTACATGTTGTACACTCTCAGAGTTACAAGACCTGCAAAGGGTCCTTTATGGAACCCCCCTAATAATTGGGGTTATAGCCTACTACTTAGGGTTGCCTAACTAATTGAGATTATAATATTGGCCAGGTGTCCCTTTTATATCCAAGAAAATAATTAGGGATGCCCAGAAAAAGATAAAATCTCACTGACTGTAATATATTTTATGTGCAGTTCTGTATACAATTTAGGTTTTTAGCAGACACTCTTAATCCAGAGCGATTTACAATAAGCAATGTATTGTAAACATGAGGTAATACATCAAAATGCATATAAATAGTAATCTAGGATCATCACAGGTAAACCAAGAACCTATCATCAGTCTAAACAGTATAATCAATCAATCCATCTTTATTTCAGACTCAAGGTCCATATCACAAAATGACAAAATACAGTAGCCTATAATATCAAAACAATTATAATCTGTACAAACTATAATAATTGTATTTATATTGCACTTTACATTTGAAACAAATCTCAAAGTACTAATGTACAACTATATACTGTACATTATATGAACAACTTGAACCCCAGCATCCATCCATTCTGGGGGGGACATAAGCAAAAATCAATAGCAGATCTACAAGCTCACAGTGAGCTTGTAGATTGGCTATTTTTATGGTGTAGACAGAAAAAAAGAGGTCCAAGTACAGAGACCAACTCTGGTCCAGTTTACTAAGTCTAGACTAGGGTTCAAGTGGTTCACAACCTGTATAGTACACAGTGTGTATATGAGCTGTTTGAAATTGTAAGATGTTTGTCACTGATTGATTCCCACAAAACATAAGGAAGAAAGTGTGTCCCTTATCGGTCTAATTAAGAGACACGTCTTTTAGTTTCCAAATGAAGGACAATTCCTTATTCCAAGGGATGGTTGGCAACCCTAACTGTATATCAATACTTATATAATGTTGATACTATGTAGCAGGAGGTGACTGGCTTTAAAGTGACACAGCCTATTTGAATGCTTAGCTGGTGTGTGTATGTGTGTGTGCTGGGTTGAGGGGGGGGGGGGGGGGGGTATTTGTGTATAATATATTTTCATACACAGAAGGTGTATTTCATACACAAAATGCAGTTAAAATGTGGTTTAGCTAAGGCCTTCAAGCAAATAAAATATACCATAACATAAAGGTCAAAGTGCATTTGTAGTTATTTTTTTGGTGGGAAAGTGACTGCATAATTAATGTCCTCACACTTATTTGATGAGCTCATGTCAAATAATAGAGCAAGATGGCTATTAGCTAACAGCATGTTCTGTATTAATGACAGGAGTCAAAGTGAGCTGTCTTGTTGGTGTGTAAACAATGGTGTGTGTGTGTGCGCGCGCGAGCGCCTACAGCACCTTGACCCTTCACTCTCATTGATCCACTGCAGCGAGGAAAGCAGCTAGGCTAACATTAGCATTAGCTTAGCATTTGTTTGTGTGAGAGAGTGTGTGTGTGGTATTAAGCCAAATGAGCTAACTAGCTAGCTGAGCTAACTGCTGCCTGCAATGCTATCATTAGCCCGCAGTGCTAACTGACTGACAACCCGTGAGTTTAGTAGTAGAAAGTGTCACGCGCCGAAAATAGCAGATCTACATGCTCACAACGTGTTGCATCCGCGACGCGCTGTGAGCTTGGAGATCTGCTATTTTCGACGAAAGAGCAGGGCTTACAGGGATTGGATACAGTGTCAGAAAAGTATCATGGATTCAAGTGGCTACATTGTTGCAACGCCTCCTTTGACGTGCATTTTAAAATAATGTGGTGGAATCAGTGTGTGTTCAACGGCATTATGAACATTTTGTTTCCTGTGGTAAATAAATAAAATAACATAAGATAAAACCTTTATTCATGAGAGAAGGGACAGTCAGGTGTCATAGCAACAGCAGAGAGAGAGAGGAGAGGTTCGGCTAAAGATTGTGACAAGAACCAATAACCATGATGAGTAAAGAATGAAATAAAGATATAAATGTAATATACTGAGCTGCTGGCCCTATGTATCTGCACTGGAGCCCTGAATGATTGTTTTTATATTTAATTATATTTTGCCAGTGAATCTATGAATTAATATAATGTTTAATAGGCTGTCAACAATGAATATAGGGGTTGATATTACTGTATGCATGGTCTATCAACAGTCTTAACACCAAGTAGCCTTCAATGAATGAATGAATGGATATGTATTAACTGTCTATTAACAATAAATGAAACAATTCAACAATGAAGGTAGGACTAGATAAATAGTCTTATCAACAGTAAGACTATAAAATAAATAGGGTTTATATATATATATAATTTATATAAATGCACTAAAGCCTCTTATGCAAGAACAGCAACTATTAACACATTGCTGTGTTATAGGTGATGCAATGGTTGTATCAAATTAATTCAGACTTACTGTCTCTGAAAGTGGGGCTGGGGCCCAGGGGCTCTTGACTCTCAGGGGCCCTTGTCTGGGGGGAACTGGGCCGAAAGGCCCTAGACAATTTACTTAACTGAAATGTATAGGTTATAGGTCAAATATCAAGTATTTGGGCCCCTCCTCTGTATTTACAGCAGTGGTTAGAAGGATTTTTGTCACTCATATGGTACAAGCAGCGAAATGTTGGTGCGGCATGTCTGCAATAAGGTTATTATTATTACATGCAAATACATACACATTTTGCACTTTAGGTTACATACTGTAAATTGTCTCTGTCGGGTGGAAACCTCATATGTCCAAAACTGTTACTTTGCAGGATTCAAATTCAAAAATAGCAAAAGTAGCAGATCTACAAGCTCAAAACACGATACTTCGCACCACGTTTCGAGCTTACAGATCTGCTACCCTTGATTCTTCTGTGTGACGCTGTAGAATGGTCAAGTAGGGCATTCATTTACACAAAGAAAACCACACGAAAAGTTAGAATATGGAGATGAGAGGTTTCTGCCCGACAGCAACAAAATCCTGTATTATAAAATGTGTGCACTACAGCTGCTTTCTCGACCCACACATGCCTTAAAACGCGAGCAGTGTGTTTACGTGCTGCGCCCACCTGACTGCCCGTTGTGGGTAGCGTGTGTGGGGGGGCTAGGGGGTTGGAGGGAGGGGCCCTAAAAGATGATAGTCCCAGGGGCCTGTGCGGGGGTTAATTCGTCCCTGTTTACATTAAACAAAATGCAGCACACACAAACATGCGTAGATGACTGTGTAAAGTGTAAATAAATCAGTTCTTAGCATGGTGGCTGGCTGCTTCTGAAGAAACAATGTATGATTGGAAAGTTTTTATGTATGAGATTCTACAGCTGTGAACAATGTCCAAAGGTTGATCCAAGTTTATGGTGCTTAAAGAGACAGTGTCCTATTGAGAAAAAAAAAAAGGAAAAGTACTTCTCGCTATGTAATCTTTTACGCAATGAAACCACAGAATCAAACTGCTCTGTAGAGCAAACTAATTGCAGCAACACGCCATGGGAAACAGGACAAGCCTATGTTGAAACATTGTGATCTCATGTCGAACACAATATACAGTAGTTTAATAACAACATACTGTAGGGCAATTCTAAAAAAAAAATCATGTCAAGGATCCCCAAATTAATATGTATTTAGCCGCAGACCCCCATCTGAAAATATTTTGTGCCAGAAAAAAAGGCAGATCTACAAGCTCACAGCGCAGACACGTTTTGAGCTTGTAGATTTTCGAATGACTGATTATATAAGGTTAAAATGGTTAAACACATTTTGGCATTGGCTAAGAGTGTGTGTGTGTGTGTGTGTGTGTGTGTGTGTGTGTGTGTGTGTGTGTGTGTGTGTGTGTGTGTGTGTGTGTGTGTGTGTGTGTGTGTGTGTGTGTGTGTAGAATCTCATCAGTCCATATAATGAAAGATAAAGCAGGTCCCAGCATTTCATCATACGCATGAGTGCAGTGGTTCATTTGGAATCCCCTCAAGAAGCCCTGGTGGTCCCCTGACCCCACTTTGACAACCACTGAAATAGTGTGTGATAGTGTGGGTCATTGTGTGTGTGTTGGTTTGATCGATTGAATTCTTTATTCAAGTAGATGATAACACAAAAATCCCTGAGGGCCTGTTTCCATTGTGGTCCTGTGTATTAAATTCATCAAACACATATAAAGACATACAATACTATACTATACAAGAAATCATCAATACTAAGAGCAGTAAAGGTATATTTACAGTAAAACAGTGGGGGTCATTTCTTTTGGCAAGTTAGAAGACTTGTCTACACACAGAAAAATTATGGTTCTTAAATGTTTCTTTAAAAGGCTATGGTTCCACAAAGAACCATCAACTACTGAAGAACCATTTGCTCTAGTGAATGGCTCTTCATGTTCCTCATCTAGTTCTAGGGAACCTTTTTTGTCAAAGTTCTTTGAGGAACCTTTTAAACCATGTCTTAATAGGCAGACGTTCATTGAAAATAGATCTACAAGCTCACAACGCGGTGCGGTGCGCTGTGAGCTTGTAGATCTGCTGTTTTCGACAAACACATTTCAGCCGGTTGACGAAGTTTATATGGTTTAAGGGGTTTGGGTTCTTTATAGAACCATTCAAATAAATAGTCTGAAAGGTTCTTTCTGGAACCAAACATGGTTCTTCTATGGCATCACTCTGAAGAACCAGTTTTGGTTCCAGTTGGCACCTTTATTCTTCTGTGTGTAGGTCCAGTTGCAAATTGCAGACAGGTGCTGTTTTATGGTGGGGTGAGTCAGTGCCTGTTTTTTTGCTTGAGCCCCTGCCCCTCAAAATGTCTGTGCTGTGTCCATGGCCCTGTGTGACTTATGATGACATTTCTCTCTCTCTCTCTCTCTCTCTCTCTCTCTCTCTCTCTCTCTCTCTCTGTCTGTCCCATAGGTCTTTTTCAATTCTCTGACAGTCTTGGAATTACAAATGACGACTGTAATTCAGAAGGTAGGTGCACAGATCACACCAGACCATACTAACAGTAACAGATTGATTGAATACTTTGTTAGCAGTTTGCAAAAAGTACAGATGTACAGTTATACAATAATGCTGAAAGGATAACACAAAAAGCGCTGAGGGCTTGTTTCCATTGCGGTCCTGTGTATTAAATTCATCAAGACACATAAAGACATACAATACTATCATCATTACTAGGAGCAATAAAGGTATATTTACAGAAAAACAGTGGGGGGGGGGGGGGTCATTTCTTTTGGCAAGCTAGAAGACTTGTCTAGGTCCAGTTATAAATTGCAGACAGGTGATCTTTTATGGCGGTTTTTGAATGAGTGTAGGACTAGGGAGTCACACTTTCTGATGGCTGGTGGTAGGGCATTCCTCATTTTGGTGGCATAATAGTAGAATTAATTAATCTCCATGTTTGTGCTGAATTTGGGGGGGGGGGGAATGAGATCATTGGAGCTCTCTCTGGTGTTGTGCCCATGGGCGTTACTCACTCTTTCGAAGTAGTTAGACAGGCTAGGTTGTAGTTCGACAAGAGTGGTTGAAGGCACAGGCGGCGGATGAGAGACAGGATTGGGAAAGCTAATATTTGACCAACTTTTATGCTCGTTTTAAAAACCATGGAGGACAATGTTATGTTCATAACCGCAAACAATTACGCACAGCTAATAATGCAACACAGTGAAAAGAGTAGGCTGACTAGGTATATGTCCTGACCTGATCATGAAATCAAATTGTTGACTGTTCCATGCAGTAGCCTCAGAAAAGTGTAAATAACAACATGTGGCTACTGTTTCAAAATCAAAGAATGCATTTATGAATGGGAGCACTGAATGTGAACGATTCTCTGTCCAAATCAGCAAGCTAAGAAACCTGTCTGTCTGTCTGACTGACTGACTGACTGTTGATCTCTGTTCTCCACTCCGTTTCAGTAACCTTGCCTACTTTGTTTCTATCATGGATGTGCGATGCACGATTCCCTTTACACACAACAAGCAGCGCTGTCCAAGGTTCTGAATTCCACCTGTTCACTTGATTGTCACCAGGTGGCTCCAGCGAACAATGACAAACAATAATACCAGGCATATCTTTATCTATGTACACGATTTTCTGCATAAAATTTAGGGAAGGCTTAGCCTCCTCTAACCTACATTACCCGAAGTTCTTTGAGTACGGAACATGAACCAACTTAACATATACCCCCATTTCTCACTTAGCATCTTCTTTAGTATGTTGGCCCCTACTGGAAACTTTTAACATCTTAAGCACTTACAGTAAGCCCTAAAATGTCATTGTACGACAACTAGCAAAATAGCTTATCTACAAGCTCACGCGTTGTGAGCCTGTAGATATACTATTTTAGCTATTTTTTAAATTTCATTTAATTTTTTTGGCCTTGAATGACATGGTTAAAGGTAGGGTAAGTGATAAAAGGTTAAAGCCGTGCTGAGGTTGAAAGCGCTTAAGTAAATGGCAAACACAACAACACAAACCACAGCTAAGCACTCACAAACGTTTCATATGACACTGGTTTCTTCTATACTTGTAACGATTTATCGTAAATCGATTCAAATCGATTCAAACTGTTGACAATTTAAATCGATTTAAAAATAATAATATCGCGATGCAAACACTAGAAAGAAAAGAAGAAAATACAGGATCTTTGTAAGAGAATTGATAAAAAACAGTTTTCAGTCATTTGCTACTGTATTGAATAAGGATAAGAGAAAACAGTATTGTTCAAAAAAAAAGAGAAGAATATACTGGATTTGTGTAAGAGAAATCATTTAAAAAAAAAAGTTTTTTGTCTGGAAACTAATTTTGTGTTAAAAAAAATCGTATTGTGAACCTAGTATCGTGATTCAAATCGTATCGTAAGATGAGTGAATCGTTACACGCCTACTGGTTTCTCTCTCTCCTTTTCATTGTGCTTGTCTCTCTCCCCATGGTCTCTCTCTCTATCTCTCTCTCCAGTGAGTGTATTTCCCACCCTGCCGGGTGGAGGTGTCTCTGTCCTGCATGGCGTCAGGACAGCAGGGCAGACTGGAGGCCGGGGCAGGGGCCACGGGGAGCTCCGGTCTGGCCAAACCTCTCTACCTGCAGCGCCTGGACCGCTCCCTGAGGCTGGACTGCTTCCTGCGCCAGACCTCTGCCATCTTCAACAGAGACGTATTAACCAGGTATGACTGTCTGGCACCTTGAAGGCAGTGGATCTAGGCCTGTGTGATAGGGGTGATTTGTACCAGCATTTTAGGCAGTAACGGCAGCCTTTCCGATACTGGTATTGGTATCGGTCGGAACAACTCTAGTGAACAGACCCTTATCTTGTCGTCTCCAAGCAACCAGTGTCACTGCGATGTATGCCACAGTATTCATAACAACAAAAGGCCGCTAGACAGGCTATCTTGATGGGGAGACATATGTTAGACGCACAAAAAATAGATCTGCTATTTTTGAAAAATCTTGAACATTTGTGCAAATATTTGAATATATATATACTTTTTTAAAGGGAACATTTGTAACTAAAATCTTTGCTTCTGCAAAATATTTTGAGATGGGGGTCCACAGCCAACTACATATCATTTTGGGTGGTCCTTCACATGAAAAAGTTTGAGAACCACTGATATAGCAACATCAGTTTAAAACAAAAAACTGTTAGGATTTAGAAGACATTTTGTAGAATCGGCCTCGGGTCTTAAAGGGCTAGACCCATTAAGACCCCCAGAAAAGCAAAGATTTTAGTTACAAATGTTTGCTTTAAAAAAAGGTTTTCAAATATTTGCACTCGTTTTCAAGATTTTTCAAAAAATTGTAGATCTTCAAGCTCATCGAGTGCCGCACTATGAGCTTGTATATCTGCTATTTTTCAATAGCCAAAGAAATCTAAAATGACACAGATGCGTTACCGGTCTTAAAGGGTTAAATGAGGTGGGATTAACTTCATAAACCCCAAAGGGTTTTCTAAATCTCACCTGCACAACCCACTATTATGCTATTAAACTACTACTATTAAAGATCTGATTTTATCAGATCGATAAATATTTTTTAATAAGCTCTATAAATATATATTTATCAGATCTATCAACTAGATCGCTGAAAGAGATTAATAGTTCAAACAGAAACATCTCATTCTTTCCCCCCGTTTTTCTTTTCTCCTTCGCATTCTAGTGAAGACAGTGATGACAGTGATGATGATGACGCTGCGCTGGGGGAGGGCCTATCCTTGGACCCCACCAATCAACATGCGGCGTTGACTGTGAAGGAGGAGCCATGCGACGAGGAGGAGGAGGAGGAGGAGGAGGGGCTAGCGGAGGGGAAACCTCTGAAT
>NC_137616.1:7517673-7520173 GCF_963280865.1 Gymnoscopelus braueri | reverse complement strand
GATTTTCTGTGGTCTGGGGTTTTCTGAATAATTAGGCTGAAAAGTAATCTGAGCTTGGCCCTTCGGCAGTGAGGTCACAGCCGATTAATCCCGCCCACTCTCCTCCTCGCCCCTCCCCTCCCCTATCCTTTCCTTTGGGGGGGGCGGAGCAGAGGCGATGATTGACAGGCAAAATCCCTCACCAGCGACACCCGCAGGCAAAGATTTATTTTTTCATTGCAGTTGAAAAGGCTTAGAAATGTGAGAGAAAAACACCTGCCATGGATCAATGGAGTGGAATTTTTGGTTAAAACTTTCTATACACGTTTGAAGGACCATGACAAAGACTTTTAATGTGTGGTAAAACTGAACGTCATGAAACCTTTAAGCCTTCATCAGAATCAACAAATAAGCGACAATAAGCCTCTCCAAACCTACTTGCTTACTTATATTTCTGTGATTTAAATAAATCAACTAATGTTTCCTGTTTCTGTTCTTGTCCATCAGCCAAGCTGAAGAAGGTGAAGAAGAAGAAGAAGAGAGGGGAGGGGGACTTCATGGAGGAGGGGGGGCGCCCCTACATCACCAAGATCTTCGCCAAGTTCTCCCACGATGCACCTCTGCCCGTTGTCAAGAAGAAGCACCTGACCATCGAGCAGCTGAACGCTCGGCGACGCAAAGTCTGGCTGACTATCGCCAAGAAAGAAATCCCCAAGGTCAGGATTTATACCTCATTAACATCTGATCAACAAAAAGGGGCGGGGGGGGGGTTCTCTTCTGTTTTTGTCTCTGGGGGCATCACCTCCTTTTGTGTATAGAAACAGGAACTCTGAACTCTCCTTCCTTAGTCCACTTCCACCCGGGTGCTTCTGTGTTTATTCCTACAAACAACAACACCACTTGCTTTTTGGGCAGTGGTGCTGACACAATGAGATTAACATCTGATTAACGGTGTTTATATTTGATTATTAGCACCGTCGTAACTGTCACATTCATATTTTCTTTTACAGACTTTCAAGCAGAAGACCTCTGCTAAGAACCTTGTCCTGACCAACGCAAAGAAGGTAGGCAGTGAGGTTTGATATGTGTTAACCCATTCAATCCGGAGTTGATTTTAGATTTTTAACTATGACTAAAACGAAATAAAAATGTGCTGTCAAAATGAACACTGGCGTGTTTTCCTGGTTCTCAGTTGGCTCACCAGTGCATGAGGGAGGTCCGCCGCGCCGCCATCCAGGCCCAGAAGAACTGCAAGGAGACGCTACCTCGCGCCCGCCGCCTCACCAAGGAGATGATGCTCTACTGGAAGAAATACGACAAGGTGGAGAAGGAGCACCGAAAGAGGGCAGAGAAGGAGGCGCTGGAGCAACGCAAACTGGACGAGGAGATGAGGGAGGTAGGTTGACGATCAAGGGTCCTATACTCTGGTTTGGGAACTCCTGTGGTTGGACAGAGTACCCAACCCCAGTACTTTAGTCAAAGTTTATACATTTAGATACTCCTGGTCAAATATTACTCAACTTCAAGCGAAGGTTGCTCTGTCAAGTTTGTACTTATCGTTGCTGTCGGGCAGAAACCTTTTATCTCCATATTCTAACTTTTTATGTTTTTTCGTAAATTAACGCCCGTCATACTACAGTGTCACACAAAAGTAGCAGATCCACAAGCTGGAAACGCGGCGCAAAGTGACGCGTTTGGAGCGTTTTGGACATATGAGGTTTCCACCCGACGGAGACGATTATGTTAAAGTACTGGAGTGCTTGCAATTAATATCAATGCATTTGCTGTATTCAAATGTAGGAAAACAATCTAATAATTAAAACATTAAATCATGACACAGCGCATTAAGAGAGTGTCAAAGAAACATCTGTATTTGGGGAAAAGATATGTACGTGCATAATAGCTGATTTAACAGATATGATTTATTAAAAAACCTCTGGAACTGTTTAGTAAACATTTAAACAAAACGATTACACCAACAAGTTTTGATGTGGATTTCTGATTTTCCAAAATCTCTCTCCTCTCCTCTCCTCTCCTCTCCTCTCCTCTCCTCTCCTCTCCTCTCCTCTCCTCTCCTCTCCTCTCCTCTCCTCTCCCCTCCCCTCCCCTCCCAGGCTAAGCGACAGCAGCGTAAGCTGAACTTCCTCATCACGCAGACAGAGCTGTACGCTCACTTCATGGGGGGTAAGACCACCGCGGGAGGAGAGATCAGTCAGGAGGACATCCTCCGGAGGCTGGACGACACGTCCTCCCAGAGACAGATCGACATCGGGGGAGGGGTGATGGTCAACGTTGGACACGAGGACTATGGTACCGAGTGACAGCTTGATTTATCGACACATCACTAACATCCATATTGCTGTTTAACGTCATTATTGTTTATGGGTGCAATTAGAATGAGTCTTAATTAAACCCTCTGTACTTCATTGATCGGAGTCCCCCAGGGATCTACTGCCCCCCCCCCCCCCCATTTTGTACTCTCTACACCAAATCTCTTTGACAAAAATAGTTTAATTTACCC
>NC_137616.1:7501007-7517473 GCF_963280865.1 Gymnoscopelus braueri | reverse complement strand
TAATTTACCCACCTTTACTGATAATATGACAGAGAATACAATGACATCTGTTTTGTCAAATAAAAAAAACCAAGGCACATCTTCCAAAAAAGTTTAAAAAGCTTTAGGATAGGCCCGGACCACTGGCGTAGCGGTCCGGGCACCTACGCTACAATGAAGCCTGACATTCGGGTTCGAGTTCCGACTGCCTTTGCTGTGTGTCACTCCCCATCTCTCTCTCCCTATTTCCTGTCGGCCTATCAATAATAAAGGCATAAAAAGCCTCAAAATAAAAAGCTTTAATATAAATGCTAGTTCATCTTTGAACAATAAAAACAAGCCAACATGTTTCAGCCTTTATGGCCTTCTTCAGAGCATGCTCCATGTTGGCTTCTTTTTATTGTTCAAAGATGAACTAGCCTTTATATTAAAGCTTTTTAACTTTTTTGGAAGATGTGCCTTGGTTTTTTTCAACTTATTTGACTTTGAAGGCTCCCTATATAACACTGCATTTATCTTTCACAGACTTTATGAACCCTGCCCTCCTCTTTTGCCTTTTTCTTTGACATGTTGTGTTCTGTTCCAGACAGTGACTATTACAAGTCTCAGGCTCTGAGGAACGCCAGGGAAGCCTATCACATTCACCAGGAAAGAGTAAGTACACCAAATAGAGAGTTTTCTTTGTGATACTGATAAATAAGTATACTATGTTAGTTCCTTTGATCCAAGCCGGAAAAGGTTGAGAACTAGGCTTGTAACGATTCACTCAACTCACGATACGATTTGTCACGAACACAAAATTATTTTCCAGACAAATGACCGAAAAATCTTCTGTTCTCTTTTTTTCTCTTACACAAGTCCAGTATTTTCTTCTTTTTTTTTTTTTTTTTTTTTTACAATACTGTTTTCTCTTATCCTGTTTTTCAATACAGTAGCAAATGCCTGAAAACTTTTTTCTATCAATTCTCTTACAAAGATCCTGTATTTTCTTTCTGTTTGCATCGCGATATATTTTTTATTAAATTGATTTAAATTGTCACCAGTTTGAAGCGATTTTAATCGATTTACGATAAATCGTTACATGCCTATTGAGAACCATTGCAGTCGAGTCAAGTTGAGTTGAGCTGGTATACGTATAGAAACATTGATAGATTGCATGTAAACAACTGGTACATTTTGCACACACACACACACACACACACACACACACACACACACACACACACACACACACACACACACACACACACACACACACACACACACACACACACACACACACACACACACACACACACACACACCACACACACACACATACACACACACAATCCTTCCCCCCTACATCCCCCCACACTCTTCGCTAACGTCCAGAGCGTTTCTCCGCTTTCAGACGAGGATTTTTGACGAGGAGGCTAAGACCACCCGTGGCGTGTGCGTGCTCCCCAGTGGCGTGAACATTGTGCACGTTCCCCCGCCGTGCAGCTCCGCCGCGGCGTTGGCGTCGGGCTCCGGGTTCGGAGAGAGCTACAGCCTGGCCAACCCCTCCATCCACGCCGGGGACGAGATCCCTCAGCCCATCATGTTCAAAGGCACGCTGAAAGGATACCAGCTGAAAGGCATGAACTGGCTGGCCAACCTCTATGAACAGGTCAGTGTGTTACCGTTTATATCAGTGGTTCTCAAACATTTTAAGTTTTTTTTGGCTATTAAAAAATAGCAGATCTACAAGCTCATAGCGCGGCACTGAGTGCCGCGCTATGAGCTTGTAGATCTGCTATTTTTGAAAAATCTTTGAATATATATATTTTTAAAGCGAACATTTGTAACTCAAATCTTTGCTTCTGGGGGTCCCTGGAACAATTCTTTTTTAGATGGTGCTCCGCGGCCAAATACATATCTAATATTTTTTTTAAAATCCTAACAGTATGTTGCTATATCAGTGGTGCTCCAACTTTGCCATGTCATATGTATTGTGGCCGCCGACCCCCTTCTGAGAATGTGTTGTGCCAGTGACCCCCCCCAAAATTATTCAAACTTCAAACATTTTCGATATTTTTTTGAGAATTTCAAAAATAGCAGATGTACAAGCACACTGTGTGTGTGTGTTGTTTCATTGTGGTTCCTCTCCATGGAAGTGAGAGTGACATTACATGGTTTAACTGGTTGCTCATTGTTATGGGGGACAACTGTGATACTGCCTCAATGGCCACCGAAAGCAATGGGTGCAGCTGTTGATGTTAATGTTAATGTTAATGTTACACACCCACATACTGTTTGTGCAGTCTCTCTCTCTCTCTCTCTCTCTCTCTCTCACACACACACTCACTCACTCACTCACTCACTCACTCACTCACTCACTCACTCACTCACTCACTCACTCACACACACACACACGAAAATCGTGGATTTACAAGCTTACAACTCAATGCGATGTGATGCAGTGTGAGCTTGTAAGATCTGCTATTTTCCCAATTACTGATATATTTTTTGAAAATGTCTCATTTTTAATTCAGCAACGCATTGATATGATAAAGAAATGTACTTTGTAATTAAACTTTTGAATATTTAACCACTTAAACCCCAGCATGCCTATTCTGGGGGGAACATTTGCCAAAAATAACAGATCTACAAGATCGGCTATTTTTGGCCAAGAGATTTGGTGTAGACCAGTGGTCTTCAACAGGGGGTCTGGGACCCCGAGGGGGTCCTCAGAGTAACTACAGGGGGGCCGCCAAACAGAGTGTGATAGGAACCATTATTTTTTTTTAACTTTTTTTTTTACATTAACCACTTGATCCCTAGCGTCGCTATTCTGGGGGGAACGTTCGCCCAAAATAGCAGATCTATAAGCTCACAACGTGTCGCAGCGCAACATGTTGTGAGCTTTTGGCAAAAAGTTTGGTGTAAAGCAGACCAGGTACAGAGTTAAAGGTCAAGTGTACTAAATATTGACGGTTTAATTGGTTAAATGTCTGAAAATACACATTAAAATTAAGCCAACGTATTAATATAAAAGATCATGTTTAAACAAATAAACATTCATTCACACAATGTGCTGTCAAACGAGTCTATGAAATCTATGAATAAGTACAATATGTAGTGGGGGGGGGGGGGTCTCAGCTTCATCTCTCTCATTTAAGGGGTCCTTGGCCTGAAAAACGTTGAAGACCCCTGGTTTAGACGGACAAAAGTACAGTTTTAACTCAAGACTAGAGGGTGTTAAGTGGCTAATTATGTACTTTTGAATACGAACATATTTTTAAAATCAACTTTACTTTAACACAAGTATAAATTTGGCCGAGCAACTTTCACTTGTAGTTGAGTAATATTTAACCAGGTGTATCTAGATACTTTGACTCAAGTACTGGGGTTGAGTACTTTGACGTAGGACCTATAAATCGGTTCTCAAAGTGGTGTCCGGGGACCCCCGGGGGGCCTTGGAGGGGTACCAGGGGGTCTCCAGCAAAATAGGTTAATAAAGCGTCACAATCATTTTAACCACTTTATCCATATTTTATACTTTGGCTAGCAGATCTACAAGCTCAAGAGCTTGTAGATCTGCTGTTTTTGAAAAATCTAAAAAATGTGTGCAAATCTTTCAATCTTTTTTTTAAAAGGTGAACATTTTGAACTCAAATCTTTGCTTCTGGGGGTCCCTGGCACAACATATTTTCAAGTGGGGGTCCACGGCCAAATTCATATCAATTTGGGGGTCTTTGGCACGAAAAAGTTTGAGAACCACTGCTGTAAGGACACTAATACGCATGGGGCCACACCTGGAAGGAGAGATAGATACTTCCGGGGGAGTATGCATTAAAGTGAGTAAGTTTCATTGAAATTAGTGGGCGGGGATCTTCTATGCCTCTTTCAATTCTTATATACTCTATGCCCAGAACCCGTTTTAGGCTCTGTGGTCCCGGGCCCGCCCTTGAGTCGAAACCACCTGCTCTATAAAAACCTCTGTGTAACCTCTGTGGGAGACGAGCCGCTATTGGACCCCGTCTTGTTAGCTTGGAGTCAGGTATTTTGGCAAGCGACACACGCATGGAAGTCGTCATTAAGAGCAATTCAAAGCAACTAAACTAGCCGGAGTCATATTATATAAATAAAGGTTGACTTCAGAAAGCACTGTATGCGTAGCAAGTTCGTCGTGGGAAGGTAATGGTGGGGTTGAACATTGACAACAGAAACAATAAGAATATATCCTTCCCATTGCGTCTGTTCTATGGTCTAAGGTTCTGTATGCTTACATTTACAAATGTGTACAGAAACACTTTGAACTACATTGATAAGACACTATCAGCAGGAATCCCAGCGTTGTAAATTAATATTCTAATACATATTCCTACTCAAGGCTACTGATGTATGCTTTATTTTTAAATACTTAGAAATTGCATGTGTCATCAAGTGAGGGTCCTGGTATAAAAAATACGTTTTGAGAACCCCTGGCAAAACGGATCAAGAAAACACAGATAGTCGTCCTAGTCGTCGTGTTTCCAAAACATTCCAGGATCAGTTTGGATCGTGGGAACCGGGTCGTCATCATGTCTGATCCGTCGGTGGACGATGTGTTCAGGACCTGCTCTCTGGGCGTGGCGGCCGCGGGGCTGCCGGACCAGTACGCCGACGGGAAAGCGGCCAAGGTGTGGCAGCTGTACATCGGCGACACGCAGTCCCGCACGGCCGAGTACAAGAGCTGGCTGGTCGGCCTGCTGCGAGAGCAGGGCGTCCGCACCGTGCTGGACGTGGCGTGCGGAACGGGAGTGGACTCTATGATGCTGCTGGAGGAAGGCTTCAACGTGATCAGCGTGGACGCCAGCGACAAAATGCTCAAATACGCCCTGAAGGCCCGATGGGAGAGGAGGAAGGAGCCGGCGTTCGACCGGTGGGTGATCGAAGAGGCCAACTGGCTGACGTTACCGGGAGACATGCAGAAGCCGGGGGAGGGTTTTGACGCCGCCATCTGCCTGGGCAACTCCTTCGCTCATTTGCCGGACTTCAAAGGGGACCAGAGCGATCAGAAGTTGGCTCTCCGGAACATCGCCAGCATGGTCCGACCGGGAGGCGTCCTTGTCATCGACCATCGCAACTACGACTACATCCTGGAGACTGGCCTGGCTCCGCAGGGCAAGAACATCTATTACAAGAGCGACCTGACTCAGGACATCTCCACGTCGGTGCTGTGGGTGAACAACAAGCCTAATATGATCACTCTGGATTACACCATCCGAATGCCCGACGCCAAGACCCAGAGCCCGGATGACGTCAGCAAATTCCGCCTGTCCTACTACCCTCATCGTCTGGACAGCTTCAAGTCCCTGCTGAACGAGGCCTTCCACGGCAAGCTGCAGCACAGTGTCTACGGAGACTTCAGCACCTACAACCCAGGCCAGGACAAGGCCCCCTGCTACTTCATCCACGTCTGCAAGAAGACCACCTAAACAGCTAGATCCGTATCACTTTGGCCTGTAAATCCGCCATTATTCCACTTTATCATTACATCTGTAAGGGCGATTATGCAGCCGATGTGTCCCGATTTATTTTTTAAACCACTTTCAGCATGGCTTCCCTATTTTGTCCGTGTCGTTCTAGGCGGAAATTGTAAAAAATAAACTACTTAACTTAACCGTTGGCTTTGTACTTGGTCTGCTCTTTTCTCCCCCTCTACACCAAATCTCTTTGTCTCTTCGTTGTTACCCCCAGAATGGGGATGTGAGGGTTCTAGTGGTTGATAGTGCTTAAGTGGTTAAATAAAATAAGGCTTCAAATTGATTAGGAAATGTTGCAGTTTCTGACAGTCAAAACCCCAGTCAAGACCCCAAAACCATGTTAAAAAAAACAGTCAAGACCTCTTCTGAAAATGTTTTGTGCCAGTGACCCCGCAAAACTTTTCCAAACATTTTCGATATCTTTTTCAAAGAATTTCAAAAATGGCAGATGTACAAGCTCTCTCACGCACTTTGAGCTTGTAGGTCTGCTATTTTTGAATAGCTAACATATAAATGGATAAAGTGGTTAAAATGATTGTGATGCTATCTTAACTGCTGCTATCTTAAATCCTGGGGACCCCCTGGATTTTTTTTAAAAGGTGAACATTTTGAACTCAAATCTTTGCTTCTGGGGGTCCCTGGCACAACATATTTTCAAGTGGGGGTCCACGGCCAAATTCATATCAATTTGGGGGTCCTTGGCACGAAAAAGTTTGAGAACCACTGCTGTAAGGACACTAATACGCATGGGGCCACACCTGGAAGGAGAGATAGATACTTCCGGGGGAGTATGCATTAAAGTGAGTAAGTTTCATTGAAATTAGTGGGCGGGGATCTTCTATGCCTCTTTCAATTCTTATATACTCTATGCCCAGAACCCGTTTTAGGCTCTGTGGTCCCGGGCCCGCCCTTGAGTCGAAACCACCTGCTCTATAAAAACCTCTGTGTAACCTCTGTGGGAGACGAGCCGCTATTGGACCCCGTCTTGTTAGCTTGGAGTCAGGTATTTTGGCAAGCGACACACGCATGGAAGTCGTCATTAAGAGCAATTCAAAGCAACTAAACTAGCCGGAGTCATATTATATAAATAAAGGTTGACTTCAGAAAGCACTGTATGCGTAGCAAGTTCGTCGTGGGAAGGTAATGGTGGGGTTGAACATTGACAACAGAAACAATAAGAATATATCCTTCCCATTGCGTCTGTTCTATGGTCTAAGGTTCTGTATGCTTACATTTACAAATGTGTACAGAAACACTTTGAACTACATTGATAAGACACTATCAGCAGGAATCCCAGCGTTGTAAATTAATATTCTAATACATATTCCTACTCAAGGCTACTGATGTATGCTTTATTTTTAAATACTTAGAAATTGCATGTGTCATCAAGTGAGGGTCCTGGTATAAAAAATACGTTTTGAGAACCCCTGGCAAAACGGATCAAGAAAACACAGATAGTCGTCCTAGTCGTCGTGTTTCCAAAACATTCCAGGATCAGTTTGGATCGTGGGAACCGGGTCGTCATCATGTCTGATCCGTCGGTGGACGATGTGTTCAGGACCTGCTCTCTGGGCGTGGCGGCCGCGGGGCTGCCGGACCAGTACGCCGACGGGAAAGCGGCCAAGGTGTGGCAGCTGTACATCGGCGACACGCAGTCCCGCACGGCCGAGTACAAGAGCTGGCTGGTCGGCCTGCTGCGAGAGCAGGGCGTCCGCACCGTGCTAGACGTGGCGTGCGGAACGGGAGTGGACTCTATGATGCTGCTGGAGGAAGGCTTCAACGTGATCAGCGTGGACGCCAGCGACAAAATGCTCAAATACGCCCTGAAGGCCCGATGGGAGAGGAGGAAGGAGCCGGCGTTCGACCGGTGGGTGATCGAAGAGGCCAACTGGTTGACGTTACCGGGAGACATGCAGAAGCCGGGGGAGGGTTTTGACGCCGCCATCTGCCTGGGCAACTCCTTCGCTCATTTGCCGGACTTCAAAGGGGACCAGAGCGATCAGAAGTTGGCTCTCCGGAACATCGCCAGCATGGTCCGACCGGGAGGCGTCCTCGTCATCGACCATCGCAACTACGACTACATCCTGGAGACTGGCCTGGCTCCGCAGGGCAAGAACATCTATTACAAGAGCGACCTGACTCAGGACATCTCCACATCGGTGCTATGGGTGAACAACAAGCCTAATATGATCACTCTGGATTACACCATCCGAGTGCCCGACGCCAAGACCCAGAGCCCGGATGACGTCAGCAAATTCCGCCTGTCCTACTACCCTCATCGTCTGGACAGCTTCAAGTCCCTGCTGAACGAGGCCCTCCACGGCAAGCTGCAGCACAGTGTCTACGGAGACTTCAGCACCTACAACCCAGGCCAGGACAAGGCCCCCTGCTACTTCATCCACGTCTGCAAGAAGACCACCTAAACAGATAGATCCGTATCACTTTGGCCTATAAATCCGCCATTATTCCACTTTATCATTACATCGGTAACGGTGATTATGCAGCCGATGTGTCCCGATTTATTTTTTAAACCACTTTCAGCATGGTTTCCCTATTTTGTCCGTGTCGTTCTAGGCGGAAATTGTAAAAAATAAACTACTTAACTTAACCGTTGGCTTTGTACTTGGTCTGCTCTTTTCTCCCCCTCTACACCAAATCTCTTTGTCTCTTCGTTGTTACCCCCAGAATGGGGATGTGAGGGTTCTAGTGGTTGATAGTGCTTGAGTGGTTAAATAAAATAATAAGTTTTCAAATTGATTAGGAAATGTTGCAGTTTCTGACTAAATATCAGTCAAAACCCCAGTCAAGACCCCAAAACCATGTAAAAAAAAACAGTCAAGACCTCTTCTGAAAATGTTTTGTGCCAGTGACCCCGCAAAATTATTCAAACTTTTCCAAACATTTTTTATATATTTTTCAAAGAATTTCAAAAATGGCAGATGTACAAGCTCGCTCACGCGCTATGAGCTTGTAGGTCTGCTATTTTTGAATAGCTAACATATAAATGGATAAAGTGGTTAAAATTATTGTGATGCTATCTTAACTGCTTTTGCTGGGGACCCCCTGGATCCCCAGAGGCATGTGTGTGTGTTGTTTCATTGTGGTTCCTCTCCATGGAAGTGAGAGTGACATGACATGGTTTAACTCGTTGCTCATAGAGTACAGAAGTCCTGACTCACTCGTTCATCCCCTAGGTCGTAGAAGTAATATCTCTATGGAGAATAACATTGGGTCATCTTAGAATCGTCTCATATAAGAATTGTGGTCCAAAAATAAACAAACTGTCTCTGCGATATTGTCAGGGAGGTGGCTCTGTATCTTTTATGATAGTCAGTCACTCATATTTGATACAGTCTGGCGAAAATTTAACTAATTTGGCGGAAGTAACATTAGCGTTTTCTCACCGTCAGTTGATGCTTCATATCCAT
This sequence comes from Gymnoscopelus braueri, assembly GCF_963280865.1. Classification (NCBI taxonomy): domain Eukaryota; kingdom Metazoa; phylum Chordata; class Actinopteri; order Myctophiformes; family Myctophidae; genus Gymnoscopelus; species Gymnoscopelus braueri. The sequence continues at coordinate 7,508,574 of NC_137616.1, read as the reverse complement.
ATGAGTCAATTCGCCGGGTTTAGTTTTGGAACAAAGTTCTTATTTGACGCGATATTAAAGACGTCTATGGGAATTCAGAAGGGGGGGGGGAACGTGACCCAGGTAGGATGCGTAAATGACGTCGGACTTCGGTGCTCTATTGTTGTGGGGGACAACTGTGATACTGCCTCAATGGCCACCGAAAGCAATGGGTGCAGCTGTTGATGTTAATGTTACACACCCACATGCTGTGCAGTCTCAGGAGTAGATGTAAAAGTACAGAAAATTGTAAATACTCCAGTAAAGTAAAAGTACCTCAAAAGTTTACTTAAAGGAGAATTCCGGACAAATTAAGTGTTATCTTTGATGTCTCGTTACTCACCTACCGATGTGAAAAGTAGCGTTCTTTTTTTTCATATATTCCCCTGTCGTCATTTTTTAAACCCCCTCCGTTGTCATAATGGGAGCGCTATCTCCAGTTTCCAGATTCTGGCAACACGAGTTGCCAGGTTCTGGAAGAAACAAGCAACCAGTGTTAAATCGTTCGCCATTGACGGCAGCCTCGCAGATAGTTTCAACGCATGTTTGACTATCATGAGACTCTACTATGAATACTAGTAGTGAAAAAAACAACTTTGCGTCGGTTATAATAGACGAATTTCCCTTAGCCACGCGCTCCCATTATGACAACGGAGGGGGTTTAAAAAATGACGACAGGGGAATATATGAAAAAAAAGAACGCTACTTTTCACATCGGTAGGTGAGTAACGAGACATCAAAGATAACACTTAATTTGTCCGGAATTCTCCTTTAAGTAGGCTACAGTACTTGAGTAAATGTACTTACACCACTGCTAATATGCTTGGGGCCACACCTGGAAGGAGAGAGATACTTCCAGGTGGAGTATGCGTTAAGTGAACAAGTTTCATTGAAATCAGTGGGCGGGGATTTTCTATGCCTCTTTCAATTTGTAAAGAACATTCAAGGCATACTTGCCAGCATTAGCCATAGATGGATAACACTGCAAGGTGAATCATGGCAGGATGCCCAGAAACCTATATAATGGGATGAATGACCTATTCAGTCGCGACCTTTAGTGACCCATTTGATCCCAACCTTCCCATATATGGAGATCCCCATAGATGGAGACAATCAACCTCCCCAAGTCTGACATCATAGAATCTCTCCTAGACGGCTATACATGGAGATACCTAACATACCTAGCCCTGACATCAGAGAACCCCTCCTGGAACTCCATATATGGAGATAACCGAAACGGCCAGGACTGACATCATAGTCCCAGGTTTGGGCATAATTGACATAGCCCGCTCCATATATGGATATGACTGACACTAACTGACATCACCGTAGTGACACCGCAGCCAACAGTAAAAAGGCAACGGAATTCACTTGTTAACTCAGTTCCATCAGCGACCCCGAGCGACATTAACCCCTTCCAGAGAGATAAGTATCAATACAACGCATCAGTAGTTGGTTTCCACAGCTTAAAGCATTACATCGGTTTTGCCTGCTGCTTGGATGGTCTCATGGCGGCTTTCGGATCTGGTCAAACAACCAGCCGATTATCTGTTTAACACAATTCTTATACACAGTAAGTAGCTCTATGCCCAGAACCCATTTTCGGCTCTGTGGTCCCGGGTCCGCCCCTTGAGTCGAAACCACCTGCTCTATAAGAACCTCACTCAGAACACAAACAGTTAGAAAGGCAAGAAGGACTGCACTGACCAAGGGACAACAAAATAACTGCTCAACTATCAACTCAGTTCGCCTTCTTAGTACGAATTGCCAAGCGAGGAATCTCTGCTGCAGCTTCACAACAAAAAAACACTGCTAGCCGATTAGACGAGAATTAGAGCGGTGAGCGCACTGTGAAGAGCACATTTTGACAAGCAAGTTGCGTCTTTTTCATTCACTTCTAAAAAAGAATCAGTTTCTGCAGAAAGAGCTGTCAGCCTAGCCTCACGATGATGCAAATGGCAGAAAGCCGCATCCACAAGAACAACCTCTTCAACGCCATGGACCGCTTCATGGGCGCGGTCCACAACATGGACCAGACGGTCATGGTGCCCAGCATCCTGCGGGACGTGCCTATGGAGGACAAGGACGGCAAAACGGGCGCTCTGAAATCCATCGTGGACGATGACGGGGACATGTACAGCTACTACCAACAGCTTAAGGCCATCCGCCAAGACATGGAATGGGGCGTCGGGCGGACCGCGTCCGAGGGGAGGCACGAGGAGAGCGTAAGGATCACTTTCAAAAATTCATCGGCGTCCTTGTCGTTCGCATCGTCGTCCGCAACGTCGTCCGCATTGTCGTTGGCGTCCGAAGTGTCGGACGAAGAGGACGAAGACTTGGAGGAGCAGTTCCGGTACCACCTGACGGGCCTCCAAGGGGTCCTCTCCAAGCTGACACGACAGGCCATCTGTCTGACCAACCGCTACAAACAGGAGCTCGGTATTGAAGAATGGAGCAAGACAACTCCAAACTGGTAGTGCTGATGATTTTGAGGGTTACATTTCTTGCAATGTTTTGTATTCTAATGTATTTACGCAGCCTGTCAAACACCGTGCTTTAAAGGGATAGTTCACCCCCAAACATGACTTTTTTTCCTATCGATTAGTCACCCCATGGAGACTTGAATTCATGGATATTTTTTAGTTTTTGTCGCATTCCTAAGCCAATAATTTGATGACCAGCAGCGGTTCCGGTAGGAGACAGTCCTTTGTGTCTCCTACCGGAACCGCTGCCTATCGGTCCGCTGGTCATCAAATTATTGGCATAGGAATGCGACAAAAACTATAAAATATCCGTGAATTCAAGTCTCCATGGGGTGAACTATCCCTTTAAGCTTGTGTGATACACATGAAACCTATTTATACATTTATTTAAAGATGCATAACGTATTACTAAAGTAGTTCGCATTAACCATAAGACTTAATTTTGAATGTCGCAGTGGGGGATATTGACACAAGATTTAGCCCTGCAAGTGATGTCAATGTTCTAAAAGGTCTTTAAATGATGCTCGCATGGAGGGAGGCAGATGCTTTCTCAAAGCTTATGATCTCCATATTCTTTATGTCCAATGAACTGGTCAACTGATATTTCATCAAGGGGAATAATGAAGGTTTGCATGAGATGCATATTTCTGGTGTTTTGTTACTATTACTTATTACTTGTCTGAGATGTCCAAATTCCATTATAAGTATGAGGAAAACTTTTTTGTACTGTACTGTATATGGTTTCTGATTTTGTACTGAAATGTTGTAAATATATTAAATACATTTTTAAACAAACTTCATCTTTGTTATGCATTTCTTGTTTCATACCACAAATCTTCTACTACTCAATCAGAGAGCTGTCCCTTTTGGAACCTCAACCTCTTACGTACAACTCACGGCCAAAGCACTGCTCCACTTCTCTCCCAACTTGCTACAAAAATCGCTCATGCAAAAGTATATAAGTACTTCTATTTTATTTTCCACCTTCACATGTGTCTCCTTTTATAATAATCATAAAGTGCTCTATATTTCAGCTCGCAATTTACTTCCGCCAGGTCTTTTTTAAACAGCCAATCATCTGCGTTTTAAACAGCCAATCATCTGCGACACAGTGCGCACCCTTTGACGGGAGGGAGAGAGAGAGAGAGGGGTGAGAGAGAGAGAGAGAGGGAGGGAGCGAGGGGGGGAGAGAGAGAGAGGGAGGGAGGGAGGGAGGGAGGGAGAGAGGACAGAACAGCCTCGCACTGTTGCCTTGCACTGTGTGTGTGTGTGTGTGTGTGTGTGTGTGTGTGTGTGTGTGTGTGTGTGTGTGTGTGTGTGTGTGTGTGTGTGTGTGTGTGTGTGTGTGTGTGTGTGTGTGTGTGTGTGTGTGTGTGTGTGTGTGTGTGTGTGTGTGTGTGTGTGTGCATGAAATGCACTGCAATCCTTTCGTGCAAAGGTGGTAGCACGTCGCGTTTAAGTAAATCTCTCCACCAGACACACACAAGTTCATCATCTAGCCACTGCACCGTGTCGACTCTCCGAATATCTGTACAAGCTAACGATGCGGCCGTTTCACAATCTTGCCTTAAAAACGGTCGCCCCGGATCGCACCGAACGGTCTGGAGTGAGCAATCTGCGCCTAATTGTCTCGCCCCTAAACACGGTCGCCCCCCATCGCAACGAACGGTCTGTGGGCGATCTGCTTCTAAACAGGTGCAGAGCGTTTATTTATTAAGGACGCCCATGCATTCTCCACTGTTGAACGTGCACCCTTTACGTGCATATCTGCTTGCACATAATTATTTTGTTGTTAAGTTGAAATAATAGTTGTACAAGTTGTAATAACAGTGTTGTATAATTATAAATAAAGTATAAGGAATGACAGAATATATATATATATATATATATATATATATATATATATATATATATATATATATATATATATATATATATATATATATATATATATACACACATATATATATTTATATTTATATATATATATATATATATATATATATATATATATATATATATATACACACACACATACACACATACACACACACACACACACACACACACACACACACACACACAAACCGTTAACATCCTAACGAGAATCGGTGGGAGAAGAGATATTGTGTGTTTTGGACAAACAGCAGCGTAGTGCTCATGTTCGTTGTGTCAAGCTTAATGTCACAGTGTTTGCGTTGGAGCGCCTCAGTGCGGCTGCAGAGTTCATGTGCAACCTCTTGCACAACCTCTGTGGCTTCACAGTTTCCCGTTTTCCTTCACCGTGTCTGTGTCTGCCTGGGTGCGCGAGCGCCATGTTCGCTGTTCGCCATGTGTTGTCTGCCTCAGCCCAGGGTTGCCAGGTTGCGCGACCAACAAGCAATGCACACACACAATTCCTTTGCATCTTTCCCTTTCGTTTTTTCACCCTTTGTACTCCATTAATCTCAGAGCTAGACCACACTAGGTCTCCAGGGACCCACAAGGGTCTTCAGGGACCCCTGTGATGTTTCGCATGGGTCTGAAGGGGTCTGTGATGTTTTGCAGGGGTCAGAAGGGGTCCGCGATGTTTCGTGGGGGTCCCAAGACTCCCAGGGGGTCTATGTGGGACCGAGGTGGGTCCCCACTGGGTTGCCCATGTGGGCTTTAGGTGGGTTCTACCTGGGCCCTAGGTGGGCCCCAACTAGGCAAGTCTATGTGGGACCGAGGTGGGTCCCAACTGGGACTGAGCCCTAGGTGGAACCCAACTAGGCTATTCTATGTGGTACCGAACCTTATTCGACAGACAGGGGGACAGACACACAGGGACAGAGAAAGAGAGGCGCACAGGACACTCAGCGTTGCCATGTCCTCTGATTAGCGAATATGCCTTACTTTTCACCAGTGTTGCCATGTCCGAATATTATAAGCGACTTCGGCCTACTTTCACACAATACTCTCGCTCACACTGTGAGGTGGCTGTAAGTTGGATCTGCGATGCGAAGTGTACGACGCGTCACGCTAGATGTGAGGGCCGCGCTAGTAGTTTCAATTTGTGTACGTCCTATTTTGGCCACATGTTTATATTTTCCTTTCATAATAACACTATTTTTTCAATTAGCCATGCCTTGAATGAAAAACAAAACACACACACGCACACACACGCACGCACGCACGCAAGCACGCACACACACACACACACACACACACACACACACACACACACACACACACACACACACACACACACACACACACACACACACACACACACACACACACACACACACACACACACACACACACACACACACACCTCTCTCTCTCTCTCCCCCACTCCCATGTATTCATCTGCGTTGTAATCTAGTAGATACTGAGTTGTATGATGTTGTGTGTCTCTCCATCAGGGTATTAATGGCATCCTGGCAGATGAGATGGGCCTGGGGAAGACTGTCCAGAGCATCGCCCTGCTGGCTCACCTGGCCGAGGTAATAATGATAATGATGATAATTAATTTATTTGTATAGACGCTTTTCCAAACAAGGTTACAAAGTGCTTTAGAGAGAACAAGGTCAAAGAGCAGCATGATAACCATAAGAATTTAAAACGGTACATAAAATCAATTGGTAAAATAATTAAAACAAGGATAAAGGAGAAGAAAAATCAATTAGGTGAGACACATCACTAGAGCCAGACCCATATCATCTCTGTCGGGTGGAAACCTCCATGTCCAAAACTATTACTTTTCAGGATTCAAAAAAATAAATAAAATAAAGTAGCACATTTACAAGCTCAAAATGCGTCGCTTCGCGCCACGTTTTGAAAAAAAAAAATCAAAATGTTAAAATATGGAGAAGAGAGGTTTCTGCCGGACAGCAACGATATGTCTCTGCAGCTGGAACATCAGGGACATGTGACCTCTGAGCAGATCTGGGATCTGCAGACAGACAGGTGTGGCATCTGCAGACAGACGGGTGTGGGATCTGCAGACAGACGGGTGTGGGATCTGCAGACAGACGGGTGTGGGATCTGCAGACAGACGGGTTTGGGGTATGCAGACAGACGGGTGTGGGATATGCAGACAGACGGGTGTGGGATATGCAGACAGACAGGTGTGGGATATGCAGACAGACGGGTGTGGGATCTGCAGACAGACAGGTTTGGGGTATGCAGACAGACGGGTGTGGGATATGCAGACAGACGGGTGTGGGATATGCAGACAGACGGGTGTGGGATATGCAGACAGACGGGTGTGGGATCTGCAGACAGACAGGACAGCGATTAACAGGAAACTCACGTTTTTTTTTCTGTCCAGTGTCACTGGCAGGAAAACACACACTGTGTGGTCCTGGGACTTCCTGTTTGGGGATACAAACAAACACACACACACACACACACACACACACACACACACACACACACACACACACACACACACACACACACACACACACACACACACACACACAGCTTTGCAGGTATAGTGGAAGTTGAATGTGTCCTGTGTGTGTGGTTGCTGTTGCAGAGAGACAACATCTGGGGACCGTTCCTCATCATCTCTCCTGCCTCCACGCTCAACAACTGGCACCAGGAGTTCACACGCTTTGTCCCCAAGTTCAAGGTGAGTCCTCTTCGTCCTCCTCACCCAAAACACCGCCGAAATATGGTCATCTAGTCAAAATAAAATATGGTCATATGGTCAGGTAAACCTGTTATGGAATGTTCAGTGTAGAACATTGGTTCTCAAAGTGGGGTCCGGGGACCCCCAGGGGTCCTTGGGGTGGTACCAGGGGGTCCCAAGCAAAACGAGTTAATCGTCACAATCATTTGAACCACTTTAACCATATTTTATACTTTGGCTATTCAAAAATAGCAGATATACAAGCTCATAGCGCGTCACTTCGTGCCGCGCTATGAGCTTGTAGATCTGCTATTTTTGCAAAATCCTGGCACAAAATATTTTTTGAGACAGACAAAACCCATCATTTTGGGGGTCCTTGACATGAAGAAGTTTGAGAACCACTGGTGTAGAAGAGAGCCGACAGGGTTAGTGGTAGCCACTAGGGGGCAGTGTTGCATCAGACTGA
>NC_137616.1:7488507-7496007 GCF_963280865.1 Gymnoscopelus braueri | reverse complement strand
TTCAAAATAGTAAAACATACAAGCTTACAAGGCGTCACGTTGCAAAACCTTGTGAGCTTGTGACCTATTTTTGGCTAATGTTGCCCCCCAAAATAAAGATGCAGGGGTGCAAGTCTGGTTATAACTAAAGTGGTATTTCAAGAGTTTTAAGCATATTTTGATTACCGTGAAACACAATTATTTTTGGCCACAATAATGGTGACGTGAAATTTTTATATGGTCCCATCCCTATTCCGGGCAGTAGTTTTTGAGGTTCCATTTCTTGTTTGGGAGGAAAGTGGTGGACAGACAGACAGACAGACAGACAGACAGACAGACAGACAGACAGACAGACAGACAGACAGACAGACGGACGGACGGACGGACGGACGGACGGACGGACTGAATGACTCGGTCGTACCAGAGCCCCGCTGTTAACCAGTCAACAAAGATCAGAAAAGAAAAGTACATTTAGTTATATAAATAACTTATTGTAGCCAACTGTTTGGGGGGTGTTTTTTCTACTGCTTTCTTTGCCAGCTGACATCATGTGTTTTTTTCTCTCCGCTCCATTAACGTGTGGTTTATGTGTTTAGTTGTGATGTGATGTGATTGCCATCCAGACTGTAGCTCTCCAGGCTCGGTGAAAGAATGTTCAAAGTGTTTCATAGCCCAGGAGGTCTGGGCTGTTTCCCCCTCACCTCTCTGTTGAAAATCCCCCATAGCCACGGACAGAGACCTCTCCCTATATGCAGGGACACAAGGAGCCCCTGGGCTTCTCCCCTTTCCCCTCTCGCTCGAAAGAACCTCCGCAGTGTCAGACAGTGACTTGCCATCTTGTATTTTGTCGCTGTCGGGCAGAAACCTCTTATCCTATCTCCATTTTAACTTATTGTGTTTTTTTTGTAAATGCATCGCCCTACTTGATCTCACTACAGCATCACACAAAAGCATTAAACGCGCCACGAAGCGACGTGCTTTGAGCTTGTAGATCTGCAATGTTTGCTGTTTTTGAATTTGAATGAGTAACAGTTTTGGACATATGAGGTTTCCACCCCTCAGAGACGATATAAGAGCTCGTATCTCCGGAAAGGAAGCTCCGACAGGCATGGTTGAGGGCGTGTTGGATTCGACCCAATGCTGCCTTTTCGGGCAAAAAGTCTGATTTAGGACTTGTATATATCTGCCCTTTTAGGGTAGAAAGGAGTTGATGTGTTTTTTCTCCGGACCATTAGCATGACGTTTATGTGGGTTGATGTGATGATGGACCCCAATGGAAACAAGTCATAGTGCTTTCTTGGGTTTAAAATCCTCTTAACAGACCTTGTATTGAACGGTACTTCCCTGTGCTTGTTTTTGCAAACTGTTAATAAAGTATTCAATAAATCAATCATGTGATGTGATGGTGTGTGTGTTTTCTTTGCAGACCAGCTGTCCAGGTTGCACATGATCCTCAAACCCTTCATGCTGAGGAGGATCAAGAAGGACGTGGAGAACGAGCTTTCAGACAAGGTAGAGGACCACACCACTGTCTGTCTGTCTGTCTGTCTGTCTGTCTGTCTGTCTGTCTGTCTGTCTGTCTGACCCCTCACTGTAGGTCTCTGTGTAGCAAACATAAGTCTGCCAAACGCACGTCCGTTTTAATGTGGTACGAGTAAATTTAAGCCATTTTTAAAAAAAAATTAACATTAGAAAAAAAGAGAAAGATCAAAAGATTTTCAGAAAAAACGTCCCCCGAAAGTAAGATTTTCCAGACATTTTCTAAAATCTGCTATTTTCAACAACAAAAAATTAATGGGCTAGTTCACCCCCGAATTTTTTTTTCCTATCAATTAGTCACCCTATCCGGCAGCGGTTCTGGTAGGAGACACAAAGAGTCTCCTTTGTGTCTCCTACCGGAACCGCTGCCTACCGGTCCTCTGGTCATCAAATTATTGGCTTAGGAATGCGACAAAAACAAAAAAAATGTCCATGAATTCAAGTCTCCATGGGGTGACTAATCGGTGAACTATCCCTTTAAGTGATACATTCGTAAAATACTGTATTTTTGAAAGTTTGTGGTACCGGGGAAGACACCAAATGTCTCTCTTGGGGTGTGGAGCTGAAACAGTTAGTGAACCCCTGCTCTGTAGGACAACACCGTCCATCACATCTAGACGTAGAGGAATGTATCGTTGCCAAACACACAGCGTCTCAATCCCTTGAAGAAGGTCTGATTTATTTATTAATCTGTGGGAGGCGAGGGTTCAAACCTGCGTACACAGTTGCACAACAGAGAGTTGTTGGGTGTTTTTCAGTGGTGGACTAAAGTAGAGTTTTGAGGTACTTTTACTTTACTTGAGTATTTCCATTTGATACTTCTACTACACTACTTGCAGACGGAAATACTGTACTTTTTACTCCTTTTACTTGAAACAGATTATTTTGACATTGTGGTATTGCTACTTTTACTTACCCCATTAAGACCTGAGGCCGATTCTACAAATGTCTTCTAAATCCTAACAGTTTTCTGAAACACTTAAGTTGCTATAAGTGGTTCTCAAACTTTTTCATGTCAAGGACCCCCAAAATTATATGTATTCGGCCGCGGACCCACATCTCAAAATATTTAGTTCCAGGGACCCCCAGAAGCAAAGATTTGAGTTACAAATGTTCGCCTTAAAATATATATATTCAAAGATTTGCACAAATATTCATGATTTTTCAAAAATAGCAGATCTACAAGCTCATAGCTATGAGCTTGTATATCTGCTATTTTTGAATAGCCAAAGTATAAAATAATGGTTAAAGTGGTTAAAATCTAAAATTAAATCTAAAATTCCCGGTATTAATGTTAAAAGAAAAAAAGAAAAGTCCAGCAGAGTAAAGCCTCTGGAACAGTGAACAAACACGATTCACTCAATATACTTTAACTCAGCGCTACTCAACCCGCGGCCCGTGGGCCGCATGCGGCCCCAACGCAGCATATCTGCGGCCCCTCATGGTCAGACCAAAAAAATGAAAAGGAAAAAAAAACGTTTTTTTAAAAATACACATTTCCGTTCACATATATGGGTTGCTAAAACATTTTTCAAAAACAAATAGACAGACATACATACAGGTGCGTCAATTGTTACAGGTATAATGCATAGTTTTCTATGCATTTCGGGTTTTTTGGGGGGTTTGACCCCCATTTCTTTTTCGGCCGCGCGCCCAGGATAGGTGTCCCTTAATTCAATCTCTGGGAGTTGGCAACCCTAACCTTGCCATACCTTAGCTTTTGCTGAACTGATGCCACTGGACATACACACAAAATAAACAGGTACAGTGAAAATAATATGATGTAAAAATGTACATTTTCTTATAACAATAACAATGTGTAGTGTGTGTTACAAATCGAAAAATCCAAAATAGGACCGTCATTTTTAGCTTGCGGCCCCTTGGACTTTTGGTATTTTGCTGAGTGGCCCCTGAGCCATCTTAAGTTGAGTAGCCCTGCTTTAACTGATCAATTTATAGCGTAGCATGTTCTGCTCCTCTCCAACTGAGAGTTCAGCGTAGGTTGTCTGGCACCGTCTGTCTGTGAACATCTTGTTCTTTACTGCTGTTGTTACCTGTTATACTGCTGCTACGTTTTATTGATTCATCACTTCCTGTTGTACACTTTATAGCTGTTTTGCAAAATATATCTTGCCTTTTGAGGGAGAACATGACTCATGAGAGAGACATTGATTGATTGAATACTTTATTAGCAGTTTGCAAAAAAAAGCACAGGAAAGTACAGTTCAGTACAAGGTCTAAGAGGATTTTAAACCCAAGAAAGCCTTTGGCTTGTTTCCATTGGGGTCCTTTGTACTCAAGTCATCAAACCATTTAATGACAGAAATGACAGACAGACAGACAGTTAAGAAACTCTAAAGAAATCCAACAAAGTGTTTACATTCCCCAAATCATCAGAAGATTGGGCAAAATAATTGGCCGTCATAAAGATTGTTTGCTTACACCATTTAAGACCTTACCTCAATTTTGGAAATCGGATAATCGTGTATGCATTTTAAAAGTTTTTCCCTCAATAAGGGTAAGATCAGTGTTATTATTCTTCTCGTAAACACAACAGAATAAAAATCCCTCATGTATAAACACAATTGGAAGAGAATATTCCGGTCTGATCGGACGGAATTTCTATTCTGGTGGAGAGGGGCGGTATATAAACCTTTTAATATTCAGATCAACGTGAAAATATCGGCATGTAAACACTTATTCCCATCAAAAGATAAACGGAACTCTTCATTTATTGAAATGTGAGTACTTTGTCCTCCATTGATTTGAAATTTTGGATATGCTACCTTTTGGGGATTTTTTCAATTCGTACTTTTGATGTGTATACTGGAAGTTGGGTCTAGCACTCCACTGAGAAAACCCATTGTTGTCGCAACCTCTTTTTCTTTTTTACTTATTCCCATTGTTTCTCTCTAGTTCCTCGGTCTCTGGTCGGACAATCGAACCACTTTGTGCACGTCAAAAGTAACATTCGGATTAAATGCTTTGAGGCATGTCAACGAGGATTGCTTTTATTTAAGCGTCCATTTGATTCTGAATGAATATTAATATTGTCCATGTGTAAACGCATTCCAGATCGAGATCCTGACCTACTGTCAGCTGACGTGTCGCCAGCGCCTGCTGTACCGCGCCCTGAGGAACAAGATCTCCATCGAGGACCTGCTGCAGTCGTCCATGGGCAGCTCCCAGCAGTCCCACACCACCACCTCCTCCCTCATGAACCTGGTCATGCAGTTCAGGAAGGTATACCACTAAACCTAACTTCTAACTTAATGTGTCGGCCTGCTCACTCCTCATGCATTGAAGGAAGCATGAGCTCAGTTTGGGGCTCTCCCCAGGCTGGCAGAGGGAGAGTAGCGCCCATGATTACATGCTTAGGCAATTGGCACTGGGGGGAAAAATGGGTTACAAAATCGTGGGATAATTCTTTTTTTTTTAAAGAGAAAAAAAGAAAAGAAAACAAAGCTTGTACATCTGTTTGCACCTCCACCACAATTACGTCTATTCCCTTCCCCTCCTATTTGTGTGTGCGTGTGTGTGTGTGTGTGTGTGTGTGTGTGTGTGTGTAGGTGTGTAACCACCCTGACCTCTTTGAGCGACAGGACACTCGGTCTCCGTTCCACATGTCACGGAGGCCGTACGCCATGTCCAGATTCCTGTACCGACAAGGACTCTTGGACACACACAACCAGGCCAGGAACAAGTGAGTATGTCCCATCAGTACAGGGTTGTTCAACATGGAATAATCTCCCAATGGCCATAAAAGATTGCACTTTATTATCACAAGTATACTAATACACACACACACACACACACACACACACACACACACACACACACACACACACACACACACACACACACACACACACACACACACACACACACACACACACACACACACACAGGTGTAACGGTGTACTGTCTGTACCGTGTCTCTCTCAGGCTGCTTCAGGTGCTGCTGTCTCCGTTCTCTCCAGATCACATCCAGCGTTCTCTGTTCCATAGAAAACGTGAGTTAAAATGGAGTTTGAAGTTACAATGGGTCTGATAAAATGAATATCAAATATCTAAATACTGAATCAACTTAAAAACTGTCTGGGGTGCAACACAAAAGCCAGAGTAGACGTTAAAATGACCTCTCTCTCTTTTTCTCTCTCTGCTCTACCTCTCTCTCTCTGTCTCTCAATTCAGTTCATATTGTTTTATTGGCATGAAATATGTTTTACATTGCAAAAGCATACACGAAACAATCCTAACAATGATGATGACAATAAGTGAATAACAAGTAATAAATAGTAATAATGAAAAGTAAAGAAATAATAGTAATAATGAAAAGTAAACTCTCTCTCTCTCTGGTCTCCGGTCTCCAGGTGACGATGAAGGAAGTTGTTTCTCGTTCCTACGTTTTATAGACGTGTCTCCTGCTGAGATGTCCAACCTCATGCTGCAGGGAACTCTGGTCAGGTACTGCATAGGCCTTTCTTTGAACTTCATCCAGCTGATCAATAATAGTCTCTCGTAGCCAGACAACTATTCCACAATCTCCAAATGTTATATAGCAGAGGTCTTCAACGTTTTTCAGGCCAAGGACCCCCTAGCTGAGGGAGAGATGAAGCAGGGACCCCCTCTTTATTGTATAAAATTGTGTTTCAGATTAAACTTTTTTTTTTTTACTGGGTCTTTTCCCCCTCTACACCTATACCTCTTTGCCAAAAATAGCCGATCTACAAGCTCACCCTAGGGGTCCCGGACCCCCTGTTGAAGACCCCTGTTATATAGAGTCTGGAACTACACCTCCTGGAAAGCCGAGAACGGAAGCTTTCATCTGTTCGTCATTTCCAATATATTAAAAAATACCGTAACATTTTATTTTAGAATTTCCATTTCTGATAAGCAGCAAGCTATCTATGCTTTGATTATTTTTATTTATATTAGGACAAATTTGCGCCACTGTAAAGACGAAACGGAAGTGGGGGGAGGAGGCGTCACATCCGATTTATCCTTCGATCATTTTCTGCTTCTGATACAGTCTGGACCGTTGCTCCAGACTGTATGACGAAAGCATTTGAACATTGTGGGAGGCAACAGTCTGGCCCACGGGATGGAAACCGTTTGAATGATTATGTAAAAATAATTATGATTAGCTCAGAATTGCGATCATGGGATTATGTACAAATTGTGACTGACTTTATTCTTGTGTTAACTGTAGATGAAAACTGTTGTCCATCTCTCTCTCTCTCTCTCTCTCTCTCTCTCTCTCTCTCTCTCTCTCTCTCTCTCTCTCTCTCTCTCTCTCTCTCTCTCTCTCTCTCTCTCTTTCTCTCTCTCAGGTGGTTAGCTCTTTTCCTGTCTCTTAAAGCAGCGTACCGGCTCCACCAGGGACGCCTGTTCAGCCCTGAAGAGATGGAGGAGTGTGGAGGAGGAGGAGGAGGAGGAGGAGGGGACAGCATGATGCAGGCCAGGAGGACCTTCCTCTGTCATAGAGACCTCATTCTGTGGCCCAACCGGACCACCAGCACCCCCAACACACACACCAGCACTCTGCTTCAGGTCAGCACGCGCACACACACACGCACACACACACACACACACACACACACACACACACACACACACACACACACACACACACACACACACACACATACGCACACGTGCGCATGCACACACACAACCCTCTTTGGTGTGTTTCCATATAGGGGTGCAACATTTTTATAAAAAATAAAAAAAAGGATCAACAATAAAATAATTGAAATTTGGGTGAAAATTTGTATTAACCCATTAAGACCTGAGTCCGATTCTACAAAAGTCTTCTAAATCAGTTTTCTGAAACACTTATGTTGCTATATCAGTGCTTCTCAAACTTTTTCATGTCAAGGGCCACCTAAAATTATATGTATTTGGCCGCGGACCCCCATCTCAAAATATGTTGTTCCAGGGACCGCTCCAGAAACAAAGATTTGAGTTACAAATGTTCGC
>NC_137616.1:7466007-7483507 GCF_963280865.1 Gymnoscopelus braueri | reverse complement strand
ACACACACACACACACACACACACACACACACACACACACACACACACACACACACACACACACACACACACACACACAGAGTCTCTCACACACACACACACACACACACACACACACAGAGTCTCAGTGTCACAGAGGTGTCTATTAAAGTACATGATGTGAATATATGGTGTGTGTATGTGTGCATACACATATCCAGGCTGTTGGCTGGTCTCAGTATGCCGAAACACTCCCTGACCCTCTGGCTTGCCAACTAGAGGTCTTCACGGGTCTACCTGAACCCAAAATACCCGACAATGTCTGAGTCGAGACCCGTACAGGTCCGTGTTTTATTGTGGTCAGTCGGGTCTGGGTCGGCTCAGATTCTACTACTCCAGGTTCCGCCTCTGTTTATCTTTATGTGTGATATTTATCACTTTATGTGGCTCCTGTAAGACCCCTACCTAGCGCTGATCAGTAGAAAATAGCATGAGGTGCTTGATTTGGCTGACTTAGGATCAGATTACTGCAGGGGGGTTCCAGAATATGGAAGCTGGGGTTCAAGTGCTTAATGGCAATTAACAATCCTAATAATTATGCTTGTCAAGTCCTTATACTGTAGTGCCTATTAAACCCAACAGTCAGGGTGGGATCTGTCATATTAAATTAATGTTCTCATGCAATTTCCTATTTTCCTACTGTCTTTCTATGATATCATATCCCATAAAGTACACATAAAACTCATTACATTAGAGGCAATTGTACAGTATGTGTGTAACACTGTGATGTCTTATCTGTGTTTATGTGCAAAATGGAATGACAACCGTGTGTGTGTGTGTGTGTGTGTGTGTGTGTGTGTGTGTGTGTGTGTGTGTGTGTGTGTGTGTGTGTGTGTGTGTGTGTGTGTGTGTGTGTGTGTGTGTGTGTGTGTGTGTGTGTGTGTGTGTGTGTGTGTGAACAGTCTTGTGAACTTGTATAGAGGAGGGGGGGGCAGACAAAGCAAGGAAGTTTAGCTGAAGTTTATTGTTCCAGTACTCTGTTAGCATTAGCGTGTTAGGTAATGCTAATAGATGGTGTGTGTGTGTGTGCGTATGCGTGTGTGTGTTTGTGTACCGCCTGTGTATCGCATCCATTCACAAGGTGTCTCTCACCTCACATTAGTAAACTCTCCCACGCTCACCTCTCCTCCCTGTCGCTCACACACACACACACACACACACACACACACACACACACACACACACACACACACACACACACACACACAAGCACACACGCACACACGCACAGACTGACTCAGCTGTGTCCAGACTCTTATCGTGAGAGAGGACTAATTCATACTTCATCGCACGGCGGCACCGTGCACCGCAGAATAGACGATTTAAAAGCTCACACCGCGCCGCATCCTTGACACGTCGTGACCTTGTAGATCTGCTGTTTTCAGCAAGCACAAATTAAGCACTACGCTTAGTGCTGACAAGTGTCCGTGGCTCTCTCTATCTCTCTCTGTCTCTCTGTCTCTCTCTCTCTCTCTCTCTCTCTCTCTCTCTCTCTCTCTCTCTCTCTCTCTCTCTCTCTCTCTCTCTTTCACTCTCTCTCTGTGTGTCTCTTCCTCTCTCTCTCTCTCTCTCTCTCTCTCTCTCTCTCTCTCTCTCTCTCTCTCTCTCTCTCTCTCTCTGGCCTCCTCCTCCTCTCTCCCACGTTTGGTTCTCAGCCCTGGAACAGGAAGGAAGTGACCCAACACAGTGTGCCACGGTCTCTGCAACACAACACATTGTTGCCACATCAAGGCCCAGATAATGGACAGTAGATATAATAATAATATAATAGACAGTAGACTGGTTCCCAGAGTGCCCCCCCCACGCCCCCCCGCCCCACACACACACATACACACACTCCCCCTCCCACCACCACCAGAACAAATGTCTGAAGTGAAGAACGTCTGTTTGTTTTTGAGCGCCGTGGCGTGAGTAACTCTGCAGGGCTGTGATATCGGGGTCGGCCATCTTATCGTGAGGAACAACAATAACCGCCGGTTAGAACTGGACTCTCAGACCCACTGACCCTATTTAGACCATCTATGGCACGGTCTAAAAACGCAGCCTGGCGCAAAATGCACCAGGGGGGGCGTATGTCTGTCATGTCCACGCCAATATTGCTAGTTAGACGGTGCATTGTGTGGGCACATGGGTGTGTTTTGGGGGCGTCACGTTAATCAAACATTAATCAGAGTGTCGGCTCGCATTACCTTTAAGAGCGAGGTTTGCGCCTGCTCCACGCTCATTGCTATTTAGATCAGTGGGTCTTGGAACGTTCGGGTGGCGCTGTGGTAAAGTGCCCGCCCACCACCGCCGAGGTTGTGGGTTCGAATCCACCACTTTGTCGAGCGTCTATACGAACACAATTGGCCCGTGTTCGGGGGAGGAAAGCCGGGCGGGGAGGGTGATAATTGTCACTGCACGTACTCCCACGGGCTGGGGGCGGTGCCTGTCAGCAGGGAGTGTTGCGCGGGAGGAGTAGGACGAAGGTTCTACGTCCTCCCGGTGGGGGCTCCTCACTGGCAGGTGAGTCAGTATAGGATACAACAGCAGTGACAACACACAGAAATGTATGTGGGGAGGAACTAATTGGCATAACGACTAAAATGGGGAGAAAAAGGGGTAAAAAGTTAAATAAATAAATAGAGTGAATGAACTATCTGGCCTGTATCATTTGAGACACATTGAGTGGTTCCAAAGCACTTTGATGAATGGCGTCTATGAAAGTTTCAAACTGATGCTTAAGCAGAGTGGTGCTGCATGTTATTTGTAGAACATTCCTAACTCAGACGGAAATATACTGTGTGTGTGTGTGTGTGTGTGTGTGTGTGTGTGTGTGTGTGTGTGTGTGTGTGTGTGTGTGTGTGTGTGTGTGTGTGTGTGTGTGTGTGTGTGTGTGTGTGTGTGTGTGTGTGTGTGTGTGTGTGTGTGTGTGTGTGTGTGTGTGTGTGGCCTCTGCACTGCGCGCCGTAATTAGAAGCGAGGGAGCCACAAAATAATGTGTGTGTTTGTGAGATGTGAAGAACAAACATCAATGTGTTGTATTTATATTTTTATGCATGTAAGTGTGTCGCCCTGTGGTATGTGTTTGATTTGGATAGATGCATGTGTCTGCTGGGTGTGTATGTACAGTATGTGCACACACATGCACGCACGCACGCACACACACACACACACACACACACACACACACACACACACACACACACACACACACACACACACACTATGACACACACACACACTGCTTTGTGTTGTTATTGTTTTTGTGTATTGTATATGCTGTGAGACGAGAGGAGAGAGAAGGAGGAGAGGAGAAAAGGAGGGGAGAGGGGAGGAGATGAGTGGAGAGAGGAGTAAGGATTGATCCATTGAAAACCAAAGGAGAAGTTAAATGTCCAGTAGGGGGCGACATTCTCCATGTATGTAGTTTTCTGCATTGTGTTGTACTGTATCTGTGAGCCATGTAATCTATCTTAATGACACAGCATTAGCCACTTGAACCTTAGCATCATCTCTTTTCTGGGGCAAACAGCAGTTCCACAAGCTCACAACAACGCAATGGCTTCGCAATGGCATTTTCAGCCAACATTTCTGAAACATATTGAATATGATTGGAATTTATTTTCTTTCTTTCTTTACATAAATCTTCTCTTCTGGGGGTCCCTGGCACAAAATCTTTTCAGATAGGGGTCCTCAGCCAAACACATATCAATTTGGGGGTCCTTGACATGGAAAAAGTTTGAGAACCGCTGCTTTAGAGACAGCAGGACACATTGTCACATTGAGACATCAGCGTTCTTCATCATCGTCGTCCATCTCGACACGGGTCATTACATCAGACGTCCATGTGCCAGCATCTGGCCTCAGCGCACGATAGGAAATTAAGTTTAGCGGGGGAGGGGGGGGACATGGCTGCGTGGCGCGGGGTTAATATTTCCTCCAGGCCGATGCTGAACAAGTGTTGTCCATTGACGTATTGATCGGCGGGGTCTACAGTGAGATCCGATCGCTCATTCCATCTTGCTCTCCATCTGTCTCTCTATCTCACATAACCATCTATCCATCTTTCATCATCTGGGATCTTTTTTTTCTCTTTTTCATTATACAGTGTTGATGTTCTGTCTTCTCTCCTTCACTCTCGCCTCCTTTCTCCTCTTCATCACCCTCTCTCCCTGTATATGAAGGCTACTGTATATAGGCCCTGGAAATGTAATTTCAAGAAATGTTTGTATTTTTTTTTATGTAACATATAATATCATATGATATGTATATCGTCTCTGTCGGGTGGAAACCTCATATGTCCAAAACTGTTACTTTTCAGGATTCAAATTCAATAGTATCAAAAGTAGCAGATCTACAAGCTCAAAACGCGTTGCTTCATGCCACGGTTCGAGCTTGTAGATCTGCTACTTTTGATACTTTTGTGTGACGCTGTAGTATGATTGATTGATTGAATACTTAGACAGAAATGCACACATTACGGGTACAGTTATACACTTGAGCTAGGATAACACAAAAAAGTCCCCCTGGGACTTGTTTCCATTGAGGTCCTAGGTATTCAATTCATCAACATAGCATAAAATAAAACCAAAATAAAATACCATCAAGGCAGTGAATGCCATCACCTCTCTATGGGAGTAGTGAGATTTACCTCCCCCTTTGGCCTCCTGAAAGATGGATTTTCAGGCCTGTTTTGAATGAAGCCAGTGATCCAGACTTTTTAAGGGATGGGGTCAGGGCATTCCACACTGTGGTGGCAGTGCTGTAAGAAAGAGAATTTACCCAAGTTTGTTCTATAGGAGGGTGTTACCAGATCGTTGTTTACGCTCCCTCTGGTATTGTGGCTGTGGGTGTTGCTCACTTTTGTGAGGTATTTAGTCAGATATGAGGGTATTGAGGGCATTGAGGGCTAAGCCCCATTGACTATCTTGAAAGCCAATGCCATTTTGAATTGGTCAAGTAGTAGGGCATTAATTTAAAACACAAAAAGTTAGAATATGGAGTTAAGACAGCAACAGCAACGATATATGATATGATAATAAAGAGAAAATAAAAACAAGATGTGACACAGTCATATTATACCAGGGTGCTCTTTCCAGCGTCCGCGCACGGAACCAAATGGACCCGTGGTCCTGTACCCTTTTGCTCACGGACTAACAAAAACTGCCAAAATGGCAGTAAATAGTTTATGAATGGAGCTAAATCAGTTTGTGTGCCTCAGTAAGGGCTTGTGTGCGTTGTCTTGTTTTTTCTGGGTCCTGTCAGGGTACAAACAGGTCCTGTCAGGGTACAAACAGAACCAGGCAGAGGGCCAAACAGGACCAGGGCTCCAGGCGGATCAGGGCCCGGTCGGTCGGGGGATCATTATCTGGCAGCAGGGGCTCTTAATTGGGTCAGGACCGTGTCAGACCCCCTGCTCTGGACCCTGCAGCCAGGGATCACATTACACTGTCCTGAGGGAGAGAGAGAGAGAGAGAGAGAGGGAGAGAGAGAAGGAGAGAGAGAGAGAGAGAGAGAGAGAGAGAGAGAGAGAGAGAGAGAGAGAAGCAGGGGGTAAAGATTGAAGCAAGGAGCAGCAGGCCGGCTGGTCAGTCTGGTTGATTGGATCAGATAATAATTATATACATTTGATTTGTATAGCGCTATTCCAAAACAAGTTTTACGAGTTTGTTTTTGGCACAACTATTACATAATCGGATTAATCGCCTATAATCGCAAAAAAAAAAAAAAGATCCATATATTAACATAATTCCGGGTTCAAATCCGGGGTAGAAGAGGAAAGTAGTACAGCTTTAAGCGTAAAAAAAAACAAAAAAAACTGTACAACAAAAAGCACCATCTGTAAAACAGTAAATACAACAACACAGCAATACAATAACAGCAACAAAACAATCACGTTATTAAAAGGTGACAACGCCAATAATGTGGGAATAAAGCAATAAAAATAGCAAAAGCAATAAAACGTGCACGTGTGTGTGTGTGTGTGCGTGTAGGTTGTGTGATCTCACAGCTGCATCATTCATCTGCTGGAGGAGGTGAACTGAGGTTATTATTGCTGTGTGTGTAGAAAAGCACACACATAAATACAATGTTTTAATGAATAAAATGTTATTTTAACCTATTTGCAAGGTAGAGTATGTTATCACTACAGTGGTTGGAGGTGGTCTCTACTCATCCATTGAGACATCCAGAGACCCTGGTGTCACCTACTGGTTGACAATGTCAATAAAGTTATTTGAAGCCGACGGCGCACCAGTTTGGACACTACATGAACCGCCATCTTTATTGTAGTTCAGACATCGTTGCAATCACCATACATCGTTGCATCAAAAGTTACGGATTGTGGCTTTTCACGTGGGAGTAGACCTGACCCTCCGTTATTATTGTTATTGGCTGTTTAACATAGCTTGTTCTCACCAAAAACGCAAAAAAAAACAAGAAAGAGAGAAACTAAATCCTTTAACATTAGCTCGGACGGGCTGGGTTTGTTGTGATCCCATTATTTCCGGATCTACTCTTCTCCAGAAGTCATAGCATCACTCATAGGTTGGGGAACAGCGCCATCTGTTCCCCAACACGTGTCTTTGGCACTCTGGGCTTTGGAAAAAAATGGACGTGTTACACATCCTTGGCACTGAATGAGTTAATGGCCGGCCTTCAAAACGGGTCTAGAAACCAATGGGTGACTTCATGGCTCCCTTCGTACATATTTTTTTTTTTTACACTCTATGGCTTAAAGGAGTAGTTCACCCATTACATTGCTTATTTTCTGTCAATTACACACCCCATGAAGCCTTTGGGTTTTTTGTCACATTCCTAAGCCAATAATGTAATGACCGGCGGAGTCTGCGGTAGAGTTTCCTACTGGAGAGACATTAGCATCTTTCCACCCTAAATGAGTAATCTTTGGGGTGAATTACTCCTTTAAAGGCTGCACGAAGATCAGGTAATGGGGTCGTGCCACTAATCCCGTAATCCTGTAACATTTCATATTTGGCCCGCTGCGACCAATTTGCTGACTTTTTTACGATGGTCTGTAATGAGCCGTGCTGTCTCACACACACACACACACACACACACACACACACACACACACACACACACACACACACACACACACACACACACACACACACACACACACACACATGCAGCTTATTATATAAGCCATAAGTGTTGAGTTGGACTGGGGGCGGACCACCCAGCCCTCCCCACGCTCATTCATCCTCCGCTTGGCGTTGCTTTATTTAGGGCATGATAGGAACAACTTGGAAACAACACTGTTTCTACATGGAGCACTTATACATGAATAAACCCCACCACCCCTCTATTTCTGTCTGTCTCTCTCTCTGTCTTTGTGACTCTCTCTCTCTTTGTCTCTCTCTTTGTCTCTATCTCCGTCTCTCTCTCTCTGTCTCTCTCTCTCTCTGCGCCTCTCTCTCTCTCTGTGCCTCTCTCTGTCTCTCTCTCTGCCTCTCTTTCTCAGTGTCTGCCTGTCTGTCTCTCTCGTTCTCTCTCTCTCCTGATGAATTTATGCTCCATCACACGATGGCGTCGCTTCACGAAAACATTAGATTTTCAAGCTAACAACTCACTGCATCATGACACGTTGTTAACTAGGAATTCAATTCTTTTCAGCAAAATAAAGAAGTTGGCTGATAAGAACGTGAAACGGGAACGTGTCCCCTGGAGAAATAATTGATTTACGACTTAACTTATTAATTGTGCAATGATCTTTAGCCAACCGCAATGAATTATTCATGCACTTGAACGTATTGACTTTGGAGATAATGTAAACATTTCAATCAAGTCTTAAGAAT
Organism: Gymnoscopelus braueri; assembly: GCF_963280865.1. Classification (NCBI taxonomy): domain Eukaryota; kingdom Metazoa; phylum Chordata; class Actinopteri; order Myctophiformes; family Myctophidae; genus Gymnoscopelus; species Gymnoscopelus braueri. The sequence goes on along the minus strand of NC_137616.1, from coordinate 7,475,666 downwards.
AAAAGCCATTAATGTTCTCACTTAACGAGTTCTCGCTTAAATCGATTAAAACTGAAGGTGTGCTAAAAAAGCTGATCGCCCTTCAGCCAACCAAGGCCCCACTGGCCATGGCAACATCCCCACCAGATTCCTCAGAGACGCAGCCGTCTCTATTGCTCCCATGGTAGCCCACATTACAAATGTATCCATCAGTCAGTGTCACGTCCCACAAGAATTCAAGCTCGCGAGAGTAACCCCTCTGTATAAAACAAGGAAACGAATTAGAACCGGGCAACTACCGCCCTGTTTCCATCCTTTGTTACATCTCAAAGGTTATAGAGATTAATTCACAAACAGATCAGCAGTTACCTCAACAGAACAAAAAAATAATAATTCCAATCTGGCTTTAGAACATCCCACTCCACTGACACCTGTCTGCTGTATTTGACCGACTACATCAAGCGCGAAGTAGACTTGGGCAAATACTGCAGCAAGGTCATGCTGGACCTCCAAACGGCGTTTGACATTGTGAACCATTCAATTCTGCTGAATAAGCCGAAGGCGATTGGTTTTGTTCCAATTCCAATACCTTGAGTGTAGAGAACAAGTGGTTGATGTCAATGGAACCCTGTCCTCGTCCCTCCCAGTGAACTGTGGGGTTCCCCAAGGAAGCATACTAGGGCCATTACTGTTCCTTCTATACATTAACGACATGAAAGCAGCCTATAACTGCAATTTGTTCTTGTTCTCTGATCTCGTGCAAGTTGAGGAAACCCTCAGTTCTGAACTCAGCAAAATCTGCACTTGGCTTTCCGATAAAAAACATCATTATACCTCGGTAAAACAGAATCCATTCTTTTTGGGTCCAAACATACCCTTAGCAATGCAAATGATTTCAAGGTCAGAGTTGACGATAATAGTAATCTTAAACAAAGAAGAGGTTACCTATTTGGGCTGTATTCTTGACAACAAACTGCTGGGTGAAAAAATTGCGTGCGTGAGCTATTTTCCCCACACGACACCTCTGAGCGATGAAGTATAAAATAGGGCAAATGTGGTTTGGTAGCAGAGCCTGCAAAAACTTCCTCCAGTTAACAATAAGATCACTTCCTGGTAACAAACCATGTCAGAAACGGGGTAAAAAATAACTCTTGAATGCACTTCTTTGGGGATTCGGTGGCCCGGCGACGCCTCCCACCACGAAGCGTTAACCACTGGCATGGATGGAGGCTGTTTTATTGTATGCTAAGTATGACTTTGTACTCCAATGTTTGTAAACAGGGGAGGAGAAAATAGACCAATGAGCTAGAATTTAAGTGGGGGAGAGAGGTTTCTATAGCACAGGCTCCTCGACTATTTCAATATCGACCAAATTCATGTGGTCCCCCCCCTGAAAAAACAACCCATCTTTAAATATGACTTTGAGGAAGGCGTCTGGAGGTTTTGCTTATAATGTGCTCCCCGGCTGCAGAATGACGGGTTTGAACAATATTTAGCCTTATAGAAAAGTATTTTTGCAGCGTTGCCAGAGAGCCGGTGGGTTTGCGTTTGGGAGAGTGACGCTGGTGGTGGGGCGGCGGATGGCTCCAGTGAGTGGAGCGACGCACGGGGGCCCCTGGTTAGCCTGGCACCGCGGTGACGAGGGGCCCCGACTGGTCCAGACCACAACATCACCACCGAATAATACTGACTTACTGGATCTGTGACCACAACGTTATACGGACCCACTCCTCTCTCTGTGTGCTCTGAATAGTCACTCTCTCTCTGCTTCTCTCCCCCTATGTTCTCTCAGTCTCTGTCTCTCTCTCTCTGTCTGTCTCTGTCTCTCTTTCAGTCTCTTTCAATCTGTGTCTTTCTCCTTCTCTGTCTCCCCCTGTTTTTTTCTCTGCCCAAATCCTTCTCTTCTCTTCTCTTCTCTCTTCTCTTCTCTTCTCTCCTCTCCTCTCCTCTCCTCTCCTCTCCTCTCCTCTCCTCTCCTCTCCTCTCCTCTCCTCTCCTCTCCTCTCCTCTCCTCTCCTCTCCTCTCCTCTCCTCCATGTGATTCCAAAGTAAATATCAGTCTTATGTGGTTGGCTTCGTGTGTGTGTGTGTGTCTGAGCATGCACGCAATTGTGTGTGTGTGGACCGTATCTGTTCAGGATTTCAGCTTATATATAATATATCGTCTCTGTCGGGTGGAAACCTCATACTTTTGTGCGATGCTGTAGTATCAGTATGATCAAGTCGGGCATGAATTTATGAAAAAACACAAAAAGTTAAAATGTGGCAATAAGAGGTTTCTGCCCAACAGCAACGATATGTAATTACTACTATGTAACTAGTAACTATTTGACTGTCTTATGGCGAGAGATCTCGAACTTACTGGATGCACTTATTTGACCATTAGTATACGTTGTACGTTTGCTAACCAGAACAGGCTCTGTGTGTGTGTGTGTGTGTGTGTGTGTGTGTGTGTGTGTGTGTGTGTGTGTGTGTGTGTGTGTGTGTGTGTGTGTGTGTGTGTGTGTGTGTGTGTTCTCGACAAGCTGACACCACTCGGCGGTGACCCCAGAGGTGAGCGGGCCTTGGTCCGTCCCCAGAGTGGGTCCCCGCAGTCACTTCATCTGTTGTATTAGTTCCTCTTTAACACCTCGGCAGGACGTGACCTCTGTGGGGTGTCGCACACACTGGGGTCAGAGCTCAAGGTTCAGCCGGAGTACACATTAGCATGTGTGCTATTGCGGCTAACAGCAGTCGATGGGATGTCTCTGTGTTAATTTAACTCTGTTCCATTTATAGACATTCGGAGTTGTGTAGAGACCAGTTAGTTCTTAGGTTTGTAGCAGCTGCTTCTTCGAGTTACACAGTAAATTGTTTGTCTAGTATATTTTGGTTTGCACAAGAAAATGTCTTTAAATTTGTCATTATCTCGATGTCTACATTTTTGCAGTTGCTGTAGTAGTAGTTGTGTCGTCAACACACAACATTTAATGAAATTCCAATGTTACATACATCAACTCAAATTATATAATTTTACACGATGCACATCTTTAAACACAACCTAAATATTATAAATATACTATATTTTATAGTATTATATAACAAGTAACAAGATTATTACAGAAAATATTTAAGGCTTTACAAAAGTCATGTTTGTTTGTTTTTCTTTGGGCGCATTTGCATGTAAAGGTAAAGTGATTCTTGTCATAGAAACTATGGGCCCAATCTTGCGCCGCCTCACCCCTTATGCCAAAACCTTTTAGCAATTTTTTACTATTTTTAAAAACATTTTAAAGTAGTTCAAATAGCCGATCTACAAGCTCACAACGTGTCCATGTAGATCGGCTATTACACTATAGCAAGATAGGGCCCATATGTCTCTTCAATGTCTCTTCAATGTGAACCGATAGTTGAACCATCTTCATAAAGCAACTCACAGTCGTTCCCTTTGCTCTGCCATGACCTCACAGCCTCTTTGTGTCGTGTGACATATGTCACGTTTTACCAGACGCCCGTCTAGTTGACGACGCCGTATACATCTCAGGACACAGAAACATGTTAGAATGGGGGGGTCTTTTTTTACGGCACAGAAGGGTTTCAGTGAACAAGTGTCGAAGCTGAGCGCGCTCCCCCCCTTCCCCTCCCTCCGTCCCCCCCATTCCCCCACAGGGAGTCTCGTGTGCCCCCCGGCCCCCTGACCTCTTGACCTCGGACACATCCCCCGTGCTCAGGGGTCACGAACCCCTAGCAGTCAACCACCACCGTGAGCCTGTCAGCAGGTCGATGGCTGGCCCCCCTCCTCTCTCTCTCTCTCTCTCTCTCTCTCTCTCTCTCTGGACCATTGTCCCAGCTGAGGTTAACTCCTCGTGGCACGGCAGACCACAGGGTCAGATCGCTAAGCTCGTTTGAGGGTCTTGTTGATCGGTGATCATGGCGGCCTGGAGGTCACCTGATGGGGCATCAGAGACCAACTGTCACCGAGGATTGGTGCTCCAGCGCGGCCAGTTGTGACATGAACTGTAAATCACACTTTATATCGTCGCTGCCGGGCAGAAAAACCTCTTATCGCCGTATCCTAACATTTTGTGTTGTTTTTTTGGAGGGTAAATTAACGCCTTACTTGATCATACTACAGCGTCACACAAAAGCATCAAAAGTGAGCAGATCTACAAGCTTGTACATCTGCTACTTTTTGCTTCTTTTGAATTTGAATCCTGAAAAGTAACAGTTTTTGGACATATGAGGTTTCCACCCTGACAGAGACATTATTCTCTCTCTCTCTCTCTCTCTCTCTCTCTCTCTCTCTCTCTCTCTCTGTCTCTCTCTCTCTCTCTATTACTGTGGTCAGGGACTGCAGGTTTTGTAATCGTCACTGTCGGGTCCAGAAATCTCCATATTTCATCAGTAGTTTGAGAACTACTGATTTAGAAGGCATTTGTAGAATCGGCCTCAGGTCTTAATGGGTCAATTAAGATCTCTCTCTCTCTCTCTCTCTCTCTCTCTCTCTCTCTCTCTCTCTCTCTCTCTCTCTCTCTCTCTCTCTCTCTCTCTCTCTCTCTATGAATGTGTACTTTTTTCTGTAAACGATATGGGAATCACTTTTGTTGATGTGTTGCTCTAAAAAGATTTTTTGTCGCATTGTATTGTAGTTTGTGTTTGATCGTTTGAAAGAACTAATGTAGCAAACACTCTTATGAATAAAAATCTAAAGTCTCTCTCTCTCTCTCTCTCTCTCTCTCCCTCTGTCTCTCTGGGTGTCTCTCTCTCAGATAAGGAGAGTCTGATCACAGACAGCGGTAAGCTGCACACTCTGGATGTGTTGCTGTGCAGACTGAAGGCCCAGGGTCACCGTGTGCTCATCTACTCCCAGATGACCCGCATGATCGACCTGCTGGAGGTACTGTATACCCTACACGCACACACACACGCACACACACACACACGCACACACACACACACGCACACACACGCACGCACGCACGCACGCACGCACGCACGCACGCACATACACACACATACACACACATACACACACGCACGCGCACATGCATTTTCAGGCACATTGTTGCTGACACTTTGTTGCTGTCGGGCAGAAACCTCTTATCTCCATATTTTAACTTTTTGTGGTTTTTTGTTTTTATTTATTTATTTTAACAATAAAACAACAACAATTTCTCATGTGAGGACCAGGCCCTAACATGTATAATAATACAAGTACACGCACTCACGCACGCACGCACGCACACACACACACACACACACACACACACACACACACACACACACACACACACAGAGAGAGCGAGAGAGCCTCCTTTTCTTGTTTAGTCAGTCAACCAGTGTGACAGTCTGTCCTCGTGTCGGGGAGGAGTCCTGACCTCCTGTCCCTCGTTAACTGCTCTCATTAGCGGGCTAATTAACAGGTCAGGGCCCTAATTAGCAGGCAGGGCCTCATCTGCAGGCAAGGGAGACAGATGGGAGAGCGATGGCAAGGAGTAAGAGGAGAGGAGGGGGTTCACGAGGGAGGGCACGGGGTGAGGGGGCCTCTCTGTTAGACAGGAGAGACATGCAACACAAAAGATAGATAGCGCTGCTGTCGGCCAAGAAACCTCTTATCACTAGCTCGTAAACGCGGCGCAAAGCGACGCGTTTTGAGCTTGTAGATCTGCTACTACAGACAGACAGACCAGTGGTGATAAAAGTACTGACATTCTTTACTTTACTTTAAGTAAAAGTATCAAGCAAATGTCCGGAATTCAAAATGTACTTGAGTAAAAGTACAAAAGCATTGGTATCAAAATGGACTTAAAGTAACAAAAGTAAAAATACTCATTATGCAGAATGTCCCATTTCACATGTTTTCAAAATGTATGAAGGGTATAAAAATCTTTTGAAAAAAGCAGATCTACAAGCTCGCAATGCGTCGCATCGCAACGCATTGTGAGCTTGTAGATCTGCTATTTTCAAATGGCCGAAATGTATATAGGGCTGAAGTGGGTATAATGTATGTTTTGTAATAATAATCAAAACCTACAAAGCGACTATTAACTAAAGTTTTCAAATAATAGGTGGAGTAAAAGTACAATATTTGCCTCTGAGATGTAGTGGAGTAGAAGTAAAAGTACTGAAAATTGGAAATACTCCAGTAAAGTAAAAGTACTTCAAAATTGTACTTAAGTACAGTACTTGAGTAAATGTACTTAGTTCCTTTACACCACTGGTGTTGAATGTGTTGGTTTGTGTTCTGGTTTGCTGGTGTCGAGCTGAAAGGCTCAGATAGGAAGTGTTTACACACTAACGGCTCCCACAGAACAACAATGAACTGGTGGCGTCCTGTTCTGTCACCGAAATTGAGCTTATTCATCAGGAACTGGTGACATCACATCATTGGAGCTTTAGTGAGGTCACCAGTAGCAGTGGTGGAAAGTTATTACTCTACTGTACTGTACTTTTTTTTTTCGTCCATTTTTTTTATACTTCTATAAATATTGCAAATATTGTACTTATATTGTACAATATTTGCAAATATTGCAAATATTGTACTTATTACTCCACTACAACAATTTGACATCTTTACTTTATTTACTTTGCATATTTAGATGATTAATACAAAACATACATTAAAAGGATAGTTCACCCCCAAAATTTCTATCGATTAGTCTCATGGAGACTCAATTCATTGGATATGTTTTATTTTTGTCACATTCCTAAGCCAATAATTTGAGACACAAAGAGTCTCCTTTGTGTCTCCTACCGGTCCATTAATTCAAGTCTCCATGGGGTGACTAATCGATAGAAAAAAATATTTTTTTTGAGTGAACTATCCCTTTAAGTGATAAAAGATCATGTGTTACAATAAGTACAAATCTGAGTACTTCTTCCACAACAGGTTTTTTTATTCAAATCTGAGTAGGTCTTCCAGCAGTGGGTTTTTTCCAGCTCCAGTCTAATAGTGAGGGCAGACTGGGCCCAGCCCAGGTGCTTAAGGGCTGTCTTCCTGTGTGTCTGGACAGGCTATGGGAACAGTGGGAATGTCTCATGTAGGAAATACACAGCGCTGGGAATGCTTTTAGATGCTGCTGATAACACCCAGCTTAGCCATGCCCATGATTCTACGCTAATGGCTAATGCCACCGTCACACCCAACACACACCTTTTAAGGTTCTTTACTTTGTTTCCGCGTCGGGTTTTGATTGAGTTTGTCACTCGTCGAAACACAATGAAGACAACCGTCTAGAAATTCTAATCTTAGATATATTCAGCTTTAGCGTCACTAAGATGAATGGACTTAATAGAAACCATGGATGTCTATAGCATATTTCGAACAATGCTCAAATACCGCCCCACCTCAACCACAACTATACTATACATTATATTTGTAACGCCCAGGATTTGAACCCAGGTCTCCCTCCCGCACAGGAAGAGACGCTGAAGCCAAACATCTTATCCACTAGCCTGAATCAAATCAAGTCAAATCAAGCTTTATTTATGTAGCACATTTCCAACGACCAAGGTCGAACCAAAGTGCTGCACAGAGCATATTAAAATACAAACAGACAAGAAAAAGAGAAAAGAAATTCAAACTGAGAAATAGAAAGAAGCAAAATAGAAATGAGAACATTATCAATATATGCAGAATATTATATGCCGTGAGGGCCAGGGTAATTACATGGTCAAACAGCATTATAAGCTAGCAAAATGTGGAATATTTTGAATATTTTTTAAACATTTGAAACAACACAGATGCTCCCTGGCACAAAACATTTTTGTGAAAATATTTGAGAACCACTGGTTTAAATAATAAAAAAAGCAACAAAAAAAAGCAACTACACTTCAGAAACAAGTAAAAATACAAAAACGCAACCCGCAACTGCCAATATTTACAAGACACTTTACAGAAAAAGAAGCCCAAAGTCGCTTATAATAAGCCGACATGGCAACACTGCCTGGAGGAGATCTGCCCTTGGAGGAGCGCGCTTTTCTGGTTGATGCATTTAACACATTTTGTACTATTTTCCCATGGACCACCACAGTAATGATGCCATGGACCACTAGTGGACTGTGGACCATTGGTGATGATAACCAGTGGGTTAGACTGTTTACACCCAGCTGCCAGTTTCTATTTTCTCTCCCACTTGTTCCACATGGAGCTAATTTACTATATCGTCTCTGTCGGGTGGAAACCTCATATGTCCAAAACTGTTACTTTTCAGGATTCAAATAAAGAAATGGCAAAAGTAGCAGATTGACGAGCTCAAAACGTGTTGCTTCGTGCCGTGTTTCGAGCTTGTAGATCTGCTGTTTTTGATGCTTTAGTGTGACACTATAGTATGATCAAGTAGGGCGTTAATTTACGAAAAAACACAAAAAGTTAGAACATGGAGAAATTGGAGATAAGAGGTTTCTGCCCGACTGCAACGATATGTCCTGAGAAAGAGAGAGAGAGAGAGAGAGAGAGTTGTCGTCACTGTCTTGGTGGCCAGTTGGCGACCAACTCTTCAGAATGACATCACATTTATGGGGAGCCCATCTTCACTGGGTCTCTGGGTGGTCTGATGGAGAACGACATTGTCAAATCTGTCTCTCTCTCTCTCTGTCTCCTCTCTGTCTCCTCTCTGTCTCTGTCTCTCTGTCAGCAGTCTCCTATTAGAGACGGCCAGGCCTCGGTGCTTATATAGACAGCGTTCCCATTTTAACTGCGCCCTGCCTCTGTGTTTGTTTAGACTGCCTTAACCGTATCGCCCTGTGGCGGGGACTCACGTTACGCTGGCAGAACGGTGCCAGCCAGCACCACCCACCACCCCCACCCCCCAAAATAAGCCAGAGAAATGCATCAAGTACTTCCAGATTAGAGATGCGCTTTTCAGCCAATTAGTTTGTCAAATCCACTTTTTTTCCTTCACGTCCAAATCGCCATACCGAAGGTGACATTCAGGATAGGAGTCGCGATAACGCAATACAACCTCCATCCATTACGCATTTAAACCATTGGTTCTTCAGGGTCCTTGAAGGGGTTCCAGGGGGCTCCCCCCCCAGCTAAATGATAGATGGTAAGGAACCAAATGGACCCTTACAGGTTTATAACTCAAATGGAATGGAGTGTGCCTGGTTGGAAGAAAGAAACACAAGAGAAACTGCCCGGTCCCTAATAATAATAATGATCTTTCTGCAGCACCTTTCACACATGGAATGCAGATGAAAAACCTTTATAGTAATTAAGAATAGGTCATTTTGATGGGAGACGTTCATTGATCCTGGCTGCCATGTTATTGACCTGTTGTAGTTTTTAAGCTGAACCGGGAAAAAAACTACTATTATCAGCCGAGGGTTTCATCCCCCTTTACGGTTAGATGTTAAAGGGATAGTTCACTCCTAAAATGACTTTTTTTCCTATTGATTACACACCACATGGAGACTTGAATTCACGGAGATCTTTTTGTTTTTCTCGCATTCCTAAGCCAATAATTTGATGAGCGGTGGCGGCTCCGGTAGGAGACTCAAAGTATCAACTTTGAGTTAGCATTAGCATCTTTCCGCAGGCATCAAATTATTGGCTTAAAGAAAAACTAAAATCTCCATGAATTCAAGGCTTCATGGGGGGTGTAATTGATTAAAAATAAGTCATTTTTTGGGTGAACTATACCTTAAAAGGAATGACTGTGCTGTGATCAATGGAAAATTTGTCAAAAGTCCTCACTAGT
>NC_137616.1:7416007-7461007 GCF_963280865.1 Gymnoscopelus braueri | reverse complement strand
CGAATGGACAAGCTCACAACGCACCACGACGTGCTGTGAGCTTGTAGATCGGCTATTTCCGGCTTTAGGGTTTTGATTAACCCATTAAGGCCTGGAACGCATCTGTGTCATTTTGAGCTAAAAAGCATTATTTTACACTTTGGCTATTAAAAAATAGCAGATATACAAGCTCGTAGCGCGGCACCGAGTGCCGTGCTACGAGCTTGTAGATCTGCTATTTTTGAGAATGTGTGCAAATCTTGGAATATATTTTTTTTTAAAGCGAACTTTTTTAACTCAAATCTTTGCTTCTGTGGGGTCCCAGGAACAACATATTTTGAGATGGGGGTAAGCGGCCAAATACATATCATATTGGGGGTCCTTGACGTGACAAAGTTTGAGAACCACTGATACAGTAACACTTTTCTCCAAAAAACAGTTAGGATTTAGGAGACATTTTGTAGAATCGGCCTCAGGGTTAAAAATGTCAAAGAATTCATAAAATCACATGTCTCTCTCTCTCTCTCTCTCTCTCTGTGCAGGACGGATATCTTTGTGTTTTTATTGAGTACGAGAGCTGGGGGACTGGGCATCAACCTTACAGCAGCAGACACTGTGAGTTTCACCTCATCAATACAATATCATGACAATACAATATTTTCATAGCAAACAGCCACCTCATCAATACAATAAAAGACTCGGAGCGTTGCATAGCAAACAGCTACTTCATCAGTACAATATCATGACAATACAATAGTTTCTTAGCAAACAGCCACTTCATCATGACAATAAAATCCACCATTAAACAACAACTGCGACTGGAACTAGTTGAGCTGAAATGTCTATTTTGTTGATTTATTTGTTTGATTTCCTCCCATCTCCTCTATCTACTCTCCTCGGGTAGATACCTTTTATCAGTGGTGGAAAGTACATTTACTCAAGTACTGTACTTAAGTAAAATGTTTAGGTACTTTTACTTTGCTGGAGTATTTCCAATTTTCTATACTTTTACTTCTACTCCACTACATCTCAGAGACAAATATTGCACTTTTACTCCACTGCAATTATTTGAAAACTTTAGTTACTAGTTACTTTGTAGATTTTGATTTTGATTACAAAATATGCATTAACCACTTCAACCCTGTACATTTCGGCCATTTGAAAATAGCCGATCTAGAAGCTCGCAATTTTTAAAACTTGTGAAATGGGACATTCTGCAAAATGAGTACTTCTACTTTTGGTACTTTAAGTACATTTTGATACCAATACTTTTGCACTTTTACTCAAGTAAATTTTGAATTCCGGACTTTTACTTGTAACAGAGTATTTCTACATTACAGTATTTTTGTTTGTTTATTTGGATCCCCATTAGCTACTACCTTAGCAGCAGCTATTCTTCCTGGGGTCCACACAGAAATAAATTACATTACATTACATTACATTACATAACATGAAAACATTTTACATCACAGTATCAAAAAAATAATGTACACTTAAAATACAACCAAAATGGAAAATATTAATCAATCTTGATTATATGGTGTCGTAGCCTTAATTATAAATGTAACATCTTAATACCTCAAAAACCAAATTCAAACACATTCAGGTTACAAATACAGTTACACTATGTAAAAACAGTGTGTTGTTAGCCGTTATCCAAAAGCAGATTCCATAAGATATTTCTTTAATTTATTTTTTAAATCAGATTTACTTGTTGCCTGTGTATTGATACTTTTACTTAAGTAAAACATTTGAGTACTTTTCCCACCACTGGATAAGAGGTTTCTGCCCCACTACAGCAATGATGCTTTGATATGCATGACAGGGGAACAGACCTACAGTATGTCACCAATGCCACACGATATGGTGATGGGATTAGATACCATTAATAGACAATCTCTCTCTCTCTCTCTCTTTCTCTGTGTAGGTGATCTTCTATGACAGTGACTGGAACCCCACGGTGGACCAACAGGCCATGGACAGAGCCCACAGGCTGGGTCAGACCAAACAGGTCACCGTGTACCGGCTCATCTGCCAAGGAACCATCGAGGAGAGGATCCTACAGCGGGCCAAGGAGAAGAGCGAGGTACACACACACACACACACACACACACACACACACACACACACACACACACACACACACACACACACACACACACAGTTTAATTTCTTTATTTTGACTTTCAATTTGGCAAATCAAACCATGCAGGGTCGCACTCAGAAATAAAAGTCCATATTTCTTTATTGTTCAATATGCCTCATATTGATAAGATGACAAACATTTTGGCTATCCACTGATCCACAAATGTTTCGGCTGGACAGCCGAAACATTTGTCATCTTGTCAATATGAGGCACATGGAACCATACAATATGTAGACTTTTTTTTCTGAGTGCGACCCTCCATGGTTTGTCTCCATTTGTTGAGTATTTATTTGGATAACGCACCAGAGTGCAGTGGTAGAGTTAAGTTTAACTTTTGATCAGATACATAAATCGTGTAAAAAACATCCAAATATATCAGAGTCAAGGTCATGATTACAGTATTTCTCTGTGTAGGCTACCAAAACAGTTATGGATATAAATGTCAGCGTCTTTTCCATTATAAAATGACTGTCGATGATGGCACAGTATTTGACTCGTTGTTTTTAAATGTTTTGCCAGTCCAACAATTATATAGCCAAATATCAGAGCAATTGTTTTACAATTGTACCCACATGCAGAGATGACATGGGCATTGTGCCTTCAGCTGATATTACAGCTGAAGTCAAAGTTACTTCCAATGTCTAAAATAAAACAGTCTTTCTGGCTTTACTGATCATGATTACATCTGGAGTATTGGGAGACACAATTGGCAAGCACAAATCCCAGCACTCGTTTCCATTTTAGTCATTAACCACATGCAACTTAGTGACCCTATACCCAATATACAAGCTTGTAGATCGGTTATTTTTGGCGAAGAGATTTGGTGTAGAGGGGAAAAGGAGCGTACAAAGTACAGACCCCTGGGGGACCCCGGTCAACTAAGTATATAGGGTTTATTCACAGAGAAAGAAGGGGTGGGAGGGGGTGGAGAGGATGCTACCACCAAAGTGATCAAAGGTGTTCTACTAAGCTCAAGGTTAGTTTTGAGTTTGGGTAGGGAGTCGACATCTTTAGTGGCTTTTGGTAAGGCATTCCACGTTTTGGTGGCAGCATAGTAGAATGTATTTTTACCCAAGTTTTAGCCGATTTTGGGGGGGGGAACGAGGTTGTTGAAATGTGACTTGAGATCAGTGGATTGCAGCATCAGAGTTTGTGTTGGTGGTGTTTTCACAGATCCAGCGAGTGGTCATCTCTGGAGGAAACTTCAAACCAGACACTCTGAAGCCCAAGGAGGTGGTCAGCTTACTGCTGGACGACGATGAGCTGGAGAAGAAGTGTACGTGTTTACACGCACGCACGCACACGCGCACACACACACACACACACACACACACACACACACACACACACACACACACACACACACACACACACACACACACACACACACACACACACACACACACACACGCACTCATGTACATTCATGCACACTGCCTGCAACTTGTTCGAGGAGAGGGGTTCTCACTAGGGCTACAACTATCAATTATCTTCTTATTTATTGCTTCGATTGCTTTCGACTTTTTTGTTTAATCAAATAATTTAAAAGTGTTTTTTCTTTTCATATAACGTTGCTGTCGGGTAGAAACCTCTTATCTCCAAATTTTTACTTTTTGTGTTTTTTCGTAAATTAATGCCCTCATTGATCATACTACAGCGTCACACAGAAGCATCAAAAGTAGCAGATCCACAAGCTCGAAACGTGGCTCGAAGCGACGCGTTTTGAGCTTGTAGATCTTTACTTTTGAATTTGAATCCTGAAAAGTAACAGTTTTGGAAATGTGAGGTTTCCACCTGACAGAGACGATATATTTATATATTAACGAACCAAAAATATAATTGCCAAAATAGCGAAAGTAACCGATCTACAGTGGAGAGAAGTTCTCACATCTCAAGTTAACACATTGGCTGCCAAAGACGCATATCTGCGTTCTAATTAATTTCTCGCCTGGCTGCCAAAGACGCAGATCTGCGTTTTTGTCTTGTTTTTTGACCCAAAGACCAAGGAGATATGATTTATCGAAGATTTAAACTCCTATCCACTTCCTTGTTAACTTAAAACTTAAAAATTCTGTATCTCTTTTTTTTTCAATGAAAAATCTCTGGCAGTCTACAGCAAAAAATCTGAAATAATTCTGGCAGATTAGGTGTTAAATACTTTTGACAAAGTCAAGTCGGTAGCAGAATTTACTTCACTCACTGCCACGAGGACTGGAGAAAATCAACCGTTATGTCGTGTCTAATAATAATCCTACAGTGTGTTATGCTGAAAGTTGACATTTCCCCTATTGAAAATTACTCACAATGTCATCGCCTTTATGTCCAGCCATACAGTTTCTTCACTCTTCACTCAGTAGAACCAGTTGAAGCCCTATAGAAGCATCCCCTACTTTATCATCCATTTTTTTAAATGAATGGGAACATAATTTACAAAAACGCCAGTGTTCTAAATGACTTCCTCATTGGCTTCATTTTATTTAGACCGTATAGGAACTTCGGAAGCATGTATGTGCCACTAGTTGACTACGCTTTAAAGTTGCGGTTGATGTTGTTTTCTTCCCGAGTGCGTCCCATATGGGTGGAAATATGTATTTATGTCTCCACATAAACAGCAGTACAAGAATGCCTTGTACAAAAGACATAAACACTGCAGTCAGACAATAGGAAAACAGCCAGTTACAAAGTGCCTAGACGGCAGAACATTGTCACATACAATATAGTTGACATACTGTACTTGTCAGACACAGCAGACATCAATCATGGATAAAGGAAACAACACCTCCTACAACTGTTTGGCACTCCTTTTGGAGAGGCTGGCCATTTGAAGGCCCCTCACAACAAACTTGTGCACGTTCCCTATAGGCTACCAAAGATACAAACTAACAGTTTACATCTGTAGCCTAGCTGTGAGATGGTCTGTTCTAGCTGATGATATGTTGACACACACACACACACACACACACACACACACACACACACACACACACACACACACACACACACACACACACACACTTAAACGTGTGTGTTTTGTCCTTTGCAGTGCGTGTGAGGCAGGAAGAGAAGAGACAGCAGGAGGAGACCAGCAAAGTGAAGGATCGCAAGAGAAAGAGAGAGAAATATGCTGAGAAGGTAAAGTCACACACATTAATACAGTAAAGTCACACGCAGTAATACAGTGATTCTCAAACCTTTTTTCATTTCAAGGATCCCCAGTTTGACAATGCTTTATGCCACACAGACCCCAATATGAGCATGTAACGATTTATCGTAAATCGATTCAAACTGGTGACAATTTAAGAAATGTATTGCGATGCAAAAAAGCAAAAAAGAAGGAAGAAAATACAGGATCTGTAAGAGAATTGATAAAAAAAGGTTTCAGTCATTTGCTACTGTATTGAAAAGAGAAAACACAGTAAAAATTGTGTAAGATTTTTTTCCGGGCATTTGTCTGATTGGATCGTGATTGGAATCGTATCGTGATAGAGTGAATCGTTACATGCCTACAAATCACGCATTAGGACTTGGTCATGCAAACATTTTTCAGTCATGAGATTTAATGTAGCTTTAAACCATGGTCGCCCTGTGCTTTTTAGAAGAAGAGTGAGGAGTCTGAGCCTAAGAGGAGGAAGGAGGTGAACCTGGTGATTCCTCACGCCGCTCCGTCTGCAGACAACTCCAACCTGTCCGCTGACGACTCCTACGTCAGCGTGGACATGGACTCCTCCGCCCTGCCCAGCCCCTTCAGCGAGGTAAACCTTTACTCCTTCTACCATCACAAACATTCCATCTCCGCTTTACACATTAATGGTAGTATAAGTGATATATTTGGTTAAAAACACAAAGTTTTTTTGTTAAAGGGATAGTTCACCTAATTCTATCGATTAGTCACCCCATGGATTGTTTTGTTTTTGTCGCATTCCTAAGCCAAGATATCCATGAATTCAAGCCTCCATGGGGTGACTTATCAATAGAAGAAAAAAAAAATTGGGGGGTGAACTATCTCTTTAAAAAGTGAAAGCCCTATATTCTGATAGTAAGCATTGCTATAGACTAGAGTGTTTGTTCAGTAACAGCTCTTTAACAGAAAATACAGTTTTTCCTCTGCTCACTTCTTTGTGTCATCAATTACACGTGTTTATCCTGTAGCCTGTATGAGTACTCGATCGGAAAGAAATTGGTATCCCGACCTAAAGATAAATGTTCTGTTTACCACCAGCTCTGTGGTTGCCTCCATAGCGGCGCGCCATCTTTGACTGTCCATTCGGTTCATTTGGGTGTTCGTACAAACAATGGTGGTTAAACAGAAACAAAAGCAAAACAGCTGAGGAAGGACATTTTCATGTCAAATACCCCCAAATCGATGTGTATTTTGGCCGCAGACCCCCAGCTGAAAATATTGTTGTGCCAGATACCCCCCAGAAGAGAAGATTTGTGTTCAAAATGTTCAAAATCATTCCAATCTTTTCACAATTTGTCAAGATTCTTTGTTGTTGTTGTTTTGCTGTTCAGACTTGATAAAAAACAATCTAACGTGTGCGTTGCCATTTTATGCGTGCATTACTGTCTGTCCTCCTCCTCTCAACATCTCAACATCTCCCAGCTCACATCAAAGCCGCCCAGTTCAAAACCTCCCTCAAAACCCACCTTTTGAGACTCACAATCCCCACCTAATTCAAATCGCCCTTTTTGCCTTTTATCTTTTCTTTGCTTAATTTTTAGCCTTTTATCAAGTTATTCCCTTAATAAAGTTATTTATGGCCCACGCACCTATATGCTACATTGCAGCCTGACAGCGTGCCGCGGGTTCGAGTCCCGATCCCGACGACCTTTGCTGTGTGTCACTCCCCGTCTCTCTCTCCCCATTTCCTGTGGGGAGAGAGTACGGTACTGTACTGCACTGTTCATGTACTGTACACTATCAATTAAGGTAGAAAAAGCCCCAAAATATATTTAAAAAAAAGAAATAAATAAAATAAAGTTGTTTATTAATTTGTTCTGTCTTGTAAAGCAACTTTGGTACCAAGAACAGCGCAATATAAATTGGATGTATTATTTTTATTGTGCGTGTGTGTGTTGTCCAGGTGTCAGTGAACAGTGACATCCAGCCTGGGTCGGTACCGGTGGACGCAGACGAGAGCAGCAGTGACATGCTGGTCATCGTAGACGAGCCCATGTCTTCCACGCCCAGAGCCACCACCTCGCCTACCTCCCTGTCTGGATCGCTGTCTGACAACATGAACGGTGAGAGAAAGAGAGAACACGTGCATGTACATTTAATTTATCTTTATATGCGTTCACCACATTCAACAAGAAATTGTTGAACACAAACAATAGATGCACAAACTTGGGAAACTCAACAACAAGTGTTTCAGGATACAGATTACAGATACAGGAAGCATCGTCTCCATATCTGGCGACTGCCAGTTATTACAGACACTGAACAGAGTTGAGCCAATGCCTTATAGCTCTTGGTTTTGGCATTCCTTCAATCTGCAGGCCCCAGCGGGTCTGTGTTTAATTGTTTAAATCTCAATGTGATGAATTGTGGTTTAGCCGCGTTATGTCTATGTTGTTTATTTCCCTGCTTCTATAATAGAACAGTTTTACACAGCGTAGTAATGAAAGACGTGTGTTAGGCAGCACACAGAACACACAGCCATCACATCGTGTACAAATATATTGTACATCATGTAACAAATATCAGTTTCCATTAATCCATTAAGACCTGAGGCTGATTCTACAAATGCCTTCTAAATCCTAAGTTGATGCTTTATGTCGTTGCTCTTGCACAGAAACCTCCTATCTCCATATTTTAACTTTTTGTATTTTTTTCATAAATTAACGCCGTACTTGATCATACTACAGTGTCACACGAAAGCATCAAAAGTAGCAGATCCACAAGCTCGAAACCGCGACACGTTTTGAGCTTGTAGATCTGCTACTTTTGCTACTTTTGAATTTGAATCCTGAAAAGTAACAGTTTTGGAACACAAACAGTTTACATTTGTAACCAAGCTGTATAATAGCATCCTTAAGACGTTGGTACTTTAGCACCTTGGTAAGCAATGCCTCTTCCAGACTGTGGTTGAATGTACAACCCACTTCCAAAATGGTCACTTCTCTAACTGTCCTCATCAACAACAACAACATCTGAAAAGGCATCATTTTCATCATTGCATAGATTCAAGTTCTCAGTTGCCACAATTAATTTCCATCATACCCTTTCCAAAGATAATTTAGACACCAGATGGAGCATGTATTGGCCTTAAACACTGCTGCTCTACTGTACACTGCTGGTAAAGTCAAGCCCTACACTTAAAATAGATATTTTATTTTAAGATGAAAGTTGAATTGGTCAAAGTAGCAGTAGAATACACGGTCAGAAGCATCTTCCATGAACACCAACGGTCTCGCATTTTCGATGAATTGAATACAAAGGACCCCAATAGAAACAAGCCATAGTAGTGCGTTCTTGCGTTTAAAATCCTCTTAACAGACCTTGTATTGAACTGTACTTCCCTGTGCTTGTCTTTGCAAACTGTTAATAAAGTATTCAATCAATCAATCAAAAAGCATATTTCATAAAAGCAAAAGTTAAAGACTCAATCTGCGGTTTCTTCAAAATGTATTTAATCCCTGCACACACGGACACACAAACACACACACACACACAGTCGCACACACCCGTAGACACGCGCATAGACACACAAAAGTGTTTTTAATAACTTTTTATTGGTATTACCGTATTGGTTAATATGCACATGCACATGCACACATGCCGTACGTGCACAGACTCACACGTGCACACATACACGCATACGTAGACATGCGCACACACACATACACGCAAAGACACACAAAAGTGTGTTTTTGATTAGTTTTTATTGGTATTACCGTATTGTTAAAATTTGTAATCCCGATGGGATGAATTGTGGTTTAGCCGCGTTATGTCTATGTTGTTTATTTCCCTGCTTCTATAATAGAACAGTTTTACACAGCGTATTAATGAAAGACGGGTGTTAGGCAGCACACAGAACAAACAGTCATCACATCGTGTACAAATATATTGTACATCAAGTAACAAATATCAGTTTCCGTTAACTACAGTATATATTCGTACAGCTGCATGCTGAAACCTCGCTGCGTGCCAAACAAAACAAACAGCCCTATGATACGAGATAGCATTATCATGTTGGATTGATATGGACAGCGGGGGGATTAGTGTGACTTCCACGGAGGTCACGGAAAACGTAAACAGTGTTCCCCACTGTTATCACTTTTAAATGTCTGGGGTACCTCATATAATCACAATGCTGATTGCGTAGGGGTTGAAATGGTCTGTATTTCTATACAGTTTACTTTATCGTCGCTGTTGGGGCGGAAACCTTGTATCTCCGTAGTTCACCTTTTTTTTTACGTTTTTTCAATAGATTAAAGGGCAAGACCACTTAGGTAGAGGTTTGAGTTGTGGTTTGCCATGATGTAACTCCAAAGGTGGACAAGTAATCAAAAATAATTGCTCCATTGATTAGAAATTGATCATTCAGAATATGCTCCTCATTGACTTACATTGTATGCTGAGACAGCTCTCAAGTCATTCTTTTTGCACGTAAATGAACGCAAACAACGTTGATTCAGACAATATGGAACATCACCAAACCGAGTACTGTTTTATTTTTCATTCAAAAAAATTACTTCTTGTTGATTTTGCTATTTTTATTAGGAAGAAAACCCGGACTGCATGAAAATGGTTTAAGTGTGTCTGTGGGTTTTATGAATATTAAACCAATGGAAAGTATCAACAAGAGATTGTGACTAAATAATAACTGCATTGGATCCATTGGAAAACTGTTTTTTTCATTTTTTTTTTACATACAAGGTTTCCACCCGACAGCACCGATATACAGTTTACATAGGTTCATTCATGATGTGTTTCACAACCAACTAGAGGTTAAAACTATATGTGCAGTGTGTTTATCTGTGGGTTTGGACATGTTGTAATGTCATGATCGCTGTTAAAGACACTCAACATGTGCTGGTCACTGGACTGTGACACTGAGGACTGATAGAGCTTGGCAGAGTAGAACTTTCTTCTTCTTATTATTACACAATATTCACTTCTTTTGTGTAGAGTTTGGGCACAAGGTTAGGGTTTGATCCCTGCTCTAAATGTGAATCCTTGATTGATTGATTGAATTCTTCATTGACATATTTGCATATACGAGTAAAAATACTTAGTTATACATAGTCAAAAGAATAAACACACAACAGAATTATATATATATAAAAGTGATATATCTGGATGATGTTACAATTAGGGCATTACAGTATGAATAGGTCCGGTTATCATTCAGCCATCTTTTGTGTGAAGATTGTCGAATCTGGATCCTCTTAAATCCCTCATTGAATGTCTGAGGTAATATGTGAGGGAAACATCTGTAGAGCTTTAAAAGTGCACTTGGTGACAACAATACTCTGACAGACGTGTTTACAACAACAACAGAAATTAATTAAGTTTCTATAATTAAAACATGTTTATTGGCGCTTATTGGCTTCTGGGTGGGTCCTGTCTACCAGGGAGGTTTTAATTCTCCAATATTTGCCTCTGAGATGTAGTGGAGTATACTTTCCACCACTGCACATAACATTGCTTCATCAAGTATTTAACTGATTGTCTACTGATCATTAAATGGCTCTTTGTTTTCCAATCATCTGGAAAATGTTCATGTTCATCATGGGTGGGAATCCAGTAGGGAGGACATTTTCTTGACCAAATGACAAACAAAACATTTGACACGTGGTCAACCATTCCTTTTTGATTAAAATATTATTGTGATCAATTATCAAACCGTCTACAGTCTACATTTCCAGAAAAAGGAAATTCTCAAAAGGCTTGACGCCGCAACGCGTCCGTGTGTACAGCATGCTGCCCGTTCCTGGGATAGTTCACACCAAAAAATAAAAAAAATTCTATCGATTACTCACCCCATGGAGATTTGTTTTTGTCGCATTCCTAAGCCAATAATTTGATGACCAGCGGACCGGTAGGCAGCGGTTCCGGTAGGAGACACAAAGGAGACTGTTAGTGTCTCCTACCGGAACCGCTGCCGGTCATCAAATTATTGCGTTAGGAATGCGACAAAAACAAAAAAAATATCCATGAATTCAAGTCTCCATGGGGTGACTAATCGATAGAGAAAAAGTCATTTTGGGCGTGAACCATCGGTTTAATGAATTAAAAAGTACCAGAAGGACTCCGGAGTGCTGGCTATTTTCTTATTGTGGGCAATTTGCCGTGCACCCGACAAATTGCATTTACATACTGTAGACTGAGTGTGCTCGTTTTTGTTTCCACCATAAAACATACTTACCAAAATGAATGAACAGAGGGGGGATATCAAAAGTAGAGGCTTGATCCCCCCCTACCCCTCCCTGATCCCCGCTCATTTTTATTTATATTTTCTGCCCTCTCACTTGTTGTGACCTTGTAGATCGGCTATTTTTTGGCACAGGACTAAGTATAAACCAGGCTTTTCTCCCCTTCTTTCTCTGTTTTCTTGCTCTATTCCCTTAACACATTAAGACCGGGAACGCATCTGTGTCATTTTAGATTTATTTGGCTATTCAAAAATAGCAGATCTACAAGCTCATAGCGGTAGATCTGCTATTTTTGGAAAAAGAAATCAAATCTTTGAATCATATATATATATTCCTGGGAGGAATAATATATATAATAATATATATATTATTATTATTATTATAATTTTTTTTTTATCAAAATATTTTGTAGAATCGGAACCTCAGGTCTTAATGGGTTAATTCCTCCCATCCCTCGTCCCGTCCTTCTGGGTTAAAGCACAGTAAAATGGTGACCTGGCTGATAGTGAACCAGTGGTCTCTCTCTCCTCAGAGAGATGATGTGGTGACTGTGTGGTTTTATAATAATGATGCTTTACTGGATCCCAGCAGGAGACACAGAGAGAGAGAGAGAGAGAGAGGCAAGGATGAGAGTGAGAGAAGCTACAGGGATAAAGCAGGGCTTAGTAGGCCCTGTACCAGACACAGACACACACACACACACACACACACACACACACACACACACACACACATACGCACGAAGAAGAGAACAGTGCTCAGCGCGTTTCTCTCTGGTTTCTTAGGTCTTAGTGTAATGATAAGTAATGCTGTGTAATAACACTCTGCTCTGCTGTGGAAAACTATCTGTGCTCTGAGTGCTCGTCTCCAGTAGCCAGAGAGACCCAGTCAACGCCAGGCTGGAGCCTCTCTCTCTCTCTCTCTCTCTCTCTCTCTCTCTCTCTCTCTCTCTCTCTCTCTCTCTCTCTCTCTCTCTCTCTGTCTCTGTCTCTGTCTCTCTCTCTCTCTTTCTCTGTCTCTCCCACACACACTCTTTCCCCCCTAATACCTCCTCTCTATTTTTTTCTTATTTCTTTAAAGATAGAATTCAGGACTTATTTCAACCACATGAACCCTAGCGTCCCTAACCTGGGCATGTCATAATGTGCAAACTTTTGCTGAGAATAGGGCAAAAATACCATACGATACTACAACCTCACAACAGGATGTGAGCATGTACGTAGATTGACTTTTTTCGGCAAAACAAAAACTAATTGGTGTATAGGCCTAGGTAAAAAAATGAGGGGACCAAGTACGGACTTTAACCCAGGTGTTTGCCAAGTATCTCGGGGTCTTGTTCACGAGTGAGGGGACTGAAATGAGTTTTGAGAAATACAATAAAAAAAAAACGGCCAAAATGAGTTTTCTCAGACGAGTGGCTGGCTCCTTTAGAGATAGGGTGGGAAGTTAAGTCACCCGAGAGAGACTCGGTGTAGAGCCGCTGCTCCTTCACTTGGAAAGGAGCCAGCTTAGGTGGTTCGGGCATCTAGTACGGATACCTCCCGAGGGTCTCCCTAGGGAGGTCCTCGCTGCATGTCCCACTGGGAGGAGACCATCTCCACACTGGCCTGGGAACGCCTCAGGATAATTTTGTGTTATTAAAGTTCTGTCATAAAAGTGTTGCTAACATTAATTAGGATACAAAGTGTTAAAAACAGATACCTGTACATTGTTTATAAAGTGTAAACAACAGATTTAGTTTATGATTCAATAACAGAAACGTTGTTTATGATTGTGTTTGTTTTCTCAGGTGTGTCTGGTCAGGAGACGGTCAGTCCGTGCAGGGGGCGTTCTGGTGGTGGGCGGAGCCGGGGGCGGCCCAAAGGATCCGGGGGCGGGACCAAGTCTGTGGGGAAGGGGCGGGGCCGCAGGGCGGCTGCGGGCAGCGCGGCGGCCATGGCGGGAGCGATGGCGGGAGCAGCGGCCGCATCCGCTGCCGCTTACGCTGCTTATGGCTACAGCGTGGCTAAAGGTTAGCAGACTTAGCACACACACACACACACACACACACACGTTTGTATTACTATACTTGTGAGGACCTCAACATTTTAGGACAGCATTGAAAATAGCCGAACAATGGCTGAACAATAGCCGTAAAAATAGCTTGTAGATCGGCTATTTTTCGGTGCATGACTAAGTGTAAATCAGGCATAAATCTAACCCTAAAACTAACTTGTAAATGCCTCATCATAACACTAACCCCAACCTGGATCTTTTTTCAAATTGTAAACGCATCTCTAAAAATCTTTTTTCAACCATAAAACAATATTTTTCGTCTATTTCTCATATTCTACTATACTTGTGGGGACATTTGGTCCTCACAAGTATAGTAATACGCACACACACACACACACACACACACACACACACACACACACACACACACACACACACACACACACTCATTTATGTTTGCATTCCTATAGTTGTGAGGACATCGTCATTTTAGAACACCAATATCATAAATGCCGTTTTTTCATTGTTTTGCCATTTTGAACTGTACTTGCATACCAAAAATAGACCAATCTACGAGCTTGTAGATCTTCTATTCTCGCTATTTTATAAAATGTATTATTATATTGATTAATTCGATTGACTGCTGCAGCCCTATAGTACATTTGCCGTCCTTTTTTCCTTTTTCCCAGGAGGCATCTCTTCTGCAGCCGTCCCCCTGCAGCCTTCGGCGCTGTCGTTGGGGGGTCGGCCCGGAGCCGCCCCCCCGGGGGCCTTCGGCGGTGGCGGCGGCACGGTGGCGGCAGCGCCCTCGGCCCCCCAGCCCGCCCCCAGCCCCCAGAAACACCCCGCTGCACACAGCACCCTGCATCACCCCAGCCACACTCCACCCAGGAAGGGCAAGGGACCCGGAGGACCTGGGCCCCGATAGTACCAGGGGACCCGATACTACATGCATGCATACATTCATACATACATACGTACTATACATACATAACGTTGCTGTCGGGCAGAAGCCTCTTATCTCCATATTCAAACTTTTAGTTTTTTTTGTAAATTAACGCCCTACTTGATCATACTACAGCGTCACACAAAAGCATCAAAAGTAGCAGATCTACAATCTCAAAACGCGTCGCTTCGCGCCGCGTTTCGAGGTTGTAGATCTGCTACTTTTGCTATTTTTTTATTTAAATCCTGAAAAGTAACAGTTTTGGACATAGGAGGTTTCCACTCGACAGAGACGACATATATACATACGTACATACATAACAGTGGTTCTCAAACGTTTTCATGTCAAGGACCGCCACATTGATATGTATTTGGGCGCGGACCCCCCCCCCCCCAGAAGAGAATATTTGTGTTAAAAAGGTCTAAATGATCCCCAAATGTTCATAGTTTTTCAAGATTATTCAAACGTTTTCAAAAATAGCCGAGCTAAAAACTCACACCGCTTTGCATTGCAACACGTTTGTGAGCTTGTAGATCGGCTATTTTGTTTTTCGTTAGTATAAAATAGGGTTAAAGTGGTTACACTGATTGTGACGCTATATTAACACATTTTTGCTGGGGACCCCCCTCGAGGGGTCCCTGGATCCTACTTTGAGAACAACTGCAATAGTACACACACACACACACACACACACACACACACACACACACACACACACACACACACACACACACACACACACACACACACACACACGCACACACGTGCATACATACATAAGTGACCTGCTCTCACTGTGACCATGGATCATGGATTCCTCTGTAAACACAGACAACAGTATTTACAGTAGCTGAGACTGGCTACCCTTGTCAACATGCTGCTAACACACACACACACACACACGCACGCACGCACGCACACACACACACACACACACACACACACACACACACACACACACACACACACACACACACACACACACACACACACACACACACACACACACACACACACACACACACACACACACACACACACACACACACACACACACACACGTGCACACACACTTAAGCGCAGTGGTTCTCAAATATTTTCCTGTCAAGGACCCCCAAATCAATATTTATTTGGCCATGGATGGACCCCCATCTGAAAAGATTTTGGGCCAGGAACCCCCTATAAGAGAATTTGTTTAAAAGTTTTCAAAATTATTCAAAAATAGATAACACATTTTTCGAATTTACGAAAGAAAAAAAACACAAAAAGTTAAAATATGGAGATACGAGGTTTCTGCCCGACGACAGCGGCGATTAACACATTTTGCCGGGGACGTACGACCCCCCCTGGAGCTCTCCCCGGGGGTCTTCGGACCCTCACTTTGTGAACCACTGCATTAGCACACATACACACAAACACATAACCACACACACACACACACACACACACACACACACACACACATTATGGTTATGGTACAGTCTGTCACAGTTCCTCTCAACGTCTGTTATTTTCATGTTTTTTCCAGTCAGCAGAAACTGAATCTGCTCAGAGCATTTCCGTCTGCGATTATGTGACAAGAGGGTTTCCATTTGCTTTTTTTTTCTCGCAGAAGACAAAAAGCTGTACTTTTTATTTACCTTGTTTGTGACACGCTGTGGTCGGCGTGACAGTCGATCACATCATAGCTAAAAGAGACATTTCGTGTCACGTGCACTGAGCCATGTCTTCCGTCAGGTTAGAGCCCGAACCGAGAGATATATCGGACCGGCTGATATATTGGCCATTATTTTAGAGTTTGACGACGATATATCGACACTCATGCAGCCGATATGTACCGATTTCTAACCACCTTGAACTTGGGTGTCCCTATTTTGGGGCATGTCATTATAGCGAAGTCTATCAAAGGTTTTCAAAAATAGCAGATCGGCTATTTTTGAACATTTTTGAATAGGTGGTAAATGAAATAAATTCTGGTTGAATGTTCTCAAATAGAAACTTGTGAAGTGAAAGTGATAAAAAATGTTGAGCACTTTTTTGACTAAATATTGGTCAAAGAATCGGGCAATCTGTGGTCTAGGACAGTGGCTCTCAAAGTGGGTTCCAGGGACTCTCAGGGTTCCTTGAGGGGGTTCTAAAATGACCCATACAAGTCTGTAACCCTGACAGTATACAAATGGACCCTAACAGGTCCATTTGGTTCCATTTGTATGCTGTCAGAGTTAAGGGGGGGTCCTTGAAATGTAATGGTTTGAGAACCACTGGTCTAGGACTCCCCCAAATCGGGACCAGCGTTGGGCCCAAAAACGTGGCACCGGTCGGGCTCTGCCGCCAACCTTGGTTTTTAGTCTTTAGTGTGGTTGTTCATGCGTTAACACGCCGTAGGTTATTTAATTGTCAGTAGATAATTCTCCATCCCAACAGTTCAGTGACCCTGTGCCGTAGAGCTTTTCTAACAGAGCTCTTATATTTTTGTAATGAAGAGATGTGAATAACCAGTGTCGTTACCGAGGAAAAAGCCTTTGTCCATAAAAGTTTGATCCAACTGAAGGACGCATGAAAAGAGCAGTTAATATATTTTGAACAATGTTTGAAATGTGATTGATGTAAACTCTGCCCGCGCACGTCAAACTTTTGGAAGTTTCTTAAAGTCATACTGTTGTAGCATTCATTTTAGTGGTGTTTTTGGCCACACTTCTGGGAGCTCCGTTGTCATTGCAGCGCCCCGTCTATGGTCTGTTCGAACTGCGATTCACAGAATTCAGTTTGAAACTATCCCACAGAAGTACTGCTCCAAAACGAATGTTGCATGATCGCGGCGCGGAGAATACTTTCGAAGGCAACGATCAGAAAGGGTACGTATTAAAGCCCATTAAAACCCGGAAAGCGTGTCATTTTAGATTTTTGCATTGGCTATTCAAAAATAGCCGATATACTGTACAAGCTCACACTGCGTCACTTCATGCCACGCTGCAAGCTTGTACATCTGCAATTATTTTTTTTCATTTTTTGAAAAATCTAGAATCGGCCTCAGGTCGGAATGGGTTAAAAAAACATTTCCGCTACATTTCCAGTGACCTGCGTCATTTTGGGGTTAGTGTCGGGGGCAGACACTCGCAACAAAAAACAAGTTTAGAGAAGTCGTCAGAAAACATTTATTTGGACTGGTTATTGTGAAACATATACCTGTGAAAGATTACATCAAAAATAACTTGTTTTTGAAAAATTTACACAGTATGACTTTTTAGGTATTTAATTTATGTGTGGCAGTCAATGACAGATGTGAGTCATGCATTCACACAATATAAAATGTATCAAAGCCATTTTCTTTATTTTTAACAGGAAGGATACTTACTGACGATTCTAATGAGAAGTGTGTTGTTCTGTATCAGCGATTCCCAACTGGTGGGCCGGGGCCCACTGATGGGCCGTGAAGATATTACAATTGGGGCCGTAAATAACTGTAAAACAAAGATGGTATTTTTGGGTTTAAAACCTAGAAAATGTTGTTAACTTAATGTATTCTACGCAAGTTCCATTGACCCAAGTCAGAACACAATCGATTGATTGATCATTAAAAAACATGCTCTGAAAATGCACACAGATGGGTGGGCCGTGAACGCTTTTGAGATTTTCAAGTGGGCTCTGATCTAGAAAAGGTTGGGAACCGCTGTTCTACGTATGTGATGTCTGATGTTTATGGATTAAAAGGCTTAGTGTGTCCTGAGTTCAATGAGCACCCATGGGTTCCTTTAGTTTTGTGTTAATAGCGTAATGATATGCTGATGATATGATGATGTTCTCTATCGGTGTACATAATATTAAGAGCCGCGTTTTCCTGCTGGTTTTTCGCTCATTCTCTTGTCTATTTTTATAGTTCATGTGTACATATGAAAAGAAAATCTGCCATTTTACTAACAGGAAAAGCCAAGTGAAAATAAACGAGTGTTAAATCTGTCCACTGACTCGTTCTTGATCTTTTTTTCTTTTTTACCTTTTGTATTTTAAATAAAACAATTTGAATAATCACATGAGCAATAACCAGAGCAGAAATCCTGCACGTTCCATGTTTCAGCTTTGTATGTTTTTTTTTCTTCATAAATGAATGCCCTACTTCGTTGTTCAAGAGTGTCACGCAGTGTCAAGTAGTGAAAACAGCTGATCCACAAGCCCACAATGTGCCGCGATGCCATGTCAGCTCACAACGCTCACGACTCAGCACATTGTGACATGTTGTGAGCTCGTAGATCAGCTATCTGCGCTATTTTAGAATTGTTTTGAAAGTGATAGTTAAAAGTGGTTAATAGGCTCTATGCACAGCAGCCATATTGGTGGCTCAGGAGGTAAAGCGGCCATCTTGTAATCCAAAGGTTCCCGGTTCGATTCCTGGCTACGTGTCCAAGTGTCCTTGAGCAAGACACTGAACCCCTAACTGCCCCCGATGAGCAGGTTGGTGCCTTGCATGGTTTCCTCCGCCATCAGGTATGTGAATGTGAAATACATTGTAAAGCGCTTTGTAGAAAAGCACTATATAAATGCGGTCCATTTACCATTCACCATATGGGAGAGAAATTGAGCCTCTTCCTTACTTCCTCCTTCACAGGTGTTACCAATGATACGAATGATGAATGAAGGCTCTGTTCCATTGCTTTGGAATGGAACAGAGCCTTAATAATTACTATAATTGGTAAGACCTGTGAAGGAAGTAAGGAAGGTGCCCAATTTATCTCCAATATGGCTGCGAAGCTTGTGACTAATTAAAGGTTTCATGACATCAAATTTCTATTACTTTCATTTTTCGGTTTTTCTTTTGGTTTTCTGACCTCAATTACACCCAAAAAACCTGAACTTTGAACATTTAGCGGATTTTCTGTGGTCTGGGGTTTTCTGAATAATTAGGCTTAGAAAGTGCTGTGATTGGCCCGTGGACTTTGATGTCAAAGTCCATTAATCCCGCCCCCTCTCCTCCCCACCCATCCCCTATCCTTCTCCTTTGGGGCGGCGGAGCAGAGGCGATGATTGACAGGCAAAATCCCTCAAAAGCGACACCCGCAGGCAAATAGTTTTTTTTCATTGCAGCTGAAAAGGCCTCGGAACGCAAAGAGAACAAAACCTGACATGGCTCACTGGAGTGAATTTTAATACACGTTTGAAGGACCATGATAAAGACTTTTAATGTTTTGTAAACAAGCATGTCATGAAACCTTTAAGAACTACAGGTACATTGGATCCACTGGAAGACATGTTCTTTTTTTACAATTCCTGAAAAGTAACATACATAGCCTACAAGATTTCCACCTGACAGCAATGGTATGTACCATTTATTCAAACTAGATGTCACATCTAGGCCCGATCCGAGGTTGGACCAGACAGCACTGGCCTAGTCACTCTGCACACACGTCATGCGAAGTCCGGCCCCTCTGGCCTCTCCTCTCCTCTCGGCTCCTCTCCTCTCCTCTCCTCTCCTCTCCTCTCCTCTCCTCTCCTCTCCTCTCCTCCCTCCCCGCTTTGCGGCCCTAACCTCTAGTCCCAACCTCCCTACCTCGTCATTAGGCCGCCTGTACTGTGGGTAACCATGGCCATCATGAGGCAGTCGAGTGTTGTCACAGAAGTCTTTAGGGAAGCTGTTATTGACCATGCAGGGGCTGTTAGGGTTGGCTGTCCCACAGGGTCCATGTAGCATGGATTGACGCAGAGTGACGCAGAGTGGCTCCTTCTGTGGGTCAGGTATGTCTGCTAGTACGCCGCCACTCTTTGAGTTTGCCGTAATTGTGATAAAGAGGTCAAACTTCCTGTATATGGTTGCTATGGCAACCTGTCATATCAGGCTGAGGGTCTGATAGGCAAATCAGAGAATCAATCAAGCCGAGAGTCTGATCTCAGATCGAGGTGGGGTAAGATGCCTAAGACATAGCCATAGCTCTGATCAACAGTCTGTGGCAAGTTTCGGGGCAAATGGAGTGATCCTGTGCTTGCTTACCCCGGACGAACTTTCGGAGCTTTTGTCAATTATATAGTAGTAAGATGACCCTACCATATGCACCGCATTTATTCAGGACTCACCAAAGCCTCCAGACATAAAAAAAAATAGACGAGGGATTTGGAAATACAAAATGTGTTTTGGGCAGAAATTAATTCACAAGAGACGGGGCTTGGTGAGGCTCATAGGGCTCGGTGATGTCCAGCTGAAAATGGCACTGCAACGCAGGACAGCAATACTGTAGGGAGGTAGAACCCCACCGAGTTTGGGATCCGATCCAGATTTAGGAAAATCCTACACCAATGATTGTGATGTTTTGACTGATATTTAGTCAGAAACTGCAACATTTTCCAATCAATTTGAAACCTTATTTTATTTTACCACTTAAGCCCTATCAACCACTTGAACCCTCGCATCCATTCTGGGGGTAACATTCGCCGTAAATAGCAGATCCACAAGCCCACAACACGTCGTGAGCTTGCAGATCGGCTATCCCTGGACGAAGAGATTTGGTGTAGAGGGGGAGAAAAGAGCAGACCAAGTACAGAGCCAAAGGTTAAGTTAAGTAGTTTATTTTTTACAATTTCCGCCTAGAACGACACAGACAAAATAGGGAAGCCATGCTGAAAGAGGTTTAAAAAAGAAATCGGGACACATCGGCTGCATAATTGCCGTTACCGATGTAATGATAAAGTGAAATAATGGCGGATTTACAGGCCAAAGTGATACGGATCTAGCTGTTTAGGTGGTCTTCTTGCAGACGTGGATGAAGTAGCAGGGGGCCTTGTCCTGGCCTGGGTTGTAGGTGCTGAAGTCTCCGTAGACACTGTGCTGCAGCTTGCCGTGGAAGGCCTCGTTCAGCAGGGACTTGAAGCTGTCCAGACGATGAGGGTAGTAGGACAGGCGGAATTTGCTGACGTCATCCGGGCTCTGGGTCTTGGCGTCGGGCACTCGGATGGTGTAATCCAGAGTGATCATATTAGGCTTGTTGTTCACCCACAGCACCGATGTGGAGATGTCCTGAGTCAGGTCGCTCTTGTAATAGATGTTCTTGCCCTGCGGAGCCGGCGGTCTACCGGTGGTGAGTCGAAGGAGGCCAACTGGCTGACGTTACCGGTAGACCATGCAGGGAAGTCCGGGAGAGCAACTTTGATCGCTCTGGTCATCTGCCTGGCAACTCCTTCGGTCTGGCAAATGAGCGAAGGAGTTGCCCAGGCAGATGACGGCGTCAAAACCCTCCCCCGGCTTCTGCATGTCTCCCGGTAACGTCAGCCAGTTGGCCTCTTCGATCACCCACCGGTCGAACGCCGGCTCCTTCCTCCTCTCCCATCGGGCCTTCAGGGCGTATTTGAGCATTTTGTCGCTGGCGTCCACGCTGATCACGTTGAAGCCTTCCTCCAGCAGCATCATAGAGTCCACTCCCGTTCCGCACGCCACGTCCAGCACGGTGCGGACGCCCTGCTCTCGCAGCAGGCCGACCAGCCAGCTCTTGTACTCGGCCGTGCGGGACTGCGTGTCGCCGATGTACAGCTGCCACACCTTGGCCGCTTTCCCGTCGGCATACTGGTCCGGCAGCCCCGCGGCCGCCACGCCCAGAGAGCAGGTCCTGAACACATCGTCCACCGACGGATCAGACATGATGACGACCCGGTTCCCACGATCCAAACTGATCCTGGAATGTTTTGGAAACACGAATAAACACAACGACGACTAGGACTATCTGTGTCTTCTTGATCCGTTTTGCCAGGGGTTCTCAAACTTCTTTTTTTATACCAGGACCCTCACTTGATGACACGTGCAATTTCAAAGTATTTAAAAATAAAGCATACATCAGTAGCCTTGAGTAGTAATATTTATTAGAATATACATTTACAACGCTGGGATTCCTGCTGATAGTGTCTTATCAATGTAGTTTAAAGTGTTTCTGAACATATTTGTAAATGTAAGCATACAGAACCTTAGACCATAGAACAGACTTAATGGGAAGGATAAATTCTCCTTTTTTCTGTTTTCAATGTGCAACCCCACCATTACCTTCCCATGACGTACTTGCTACGCATACAGTGCTTTCTGAAGTAAACTTTTATTTATACAATATAACTCTGTTCCGGTTAGTTTAGGCGCTTTGAATTGCTCTTAATGACGACTTGCGTGTGTGTCGCTTGCCAAAATAAAGCTAACAAGACGGGGTCCAATAGCGGCTTGTCTCCCATGTTACAATTTACAATTTAGGAATTTAGTAGACGCTCTTATCCGGAGCCATGTACAAGTGCAGGATAGGAATAAGCAGAGTACACGCGCTGTTGTTAATAAACAACAATGTAAACAGTCAGTTAAATAAAGAATGCAGTGTGTTGATCTCGTCGTCGTATTGATGATGTCACCAGTCTTGCCCAAATATGGAGAGCCAGTGGGACATTCTGCATATCATCTCTGTCGGGTGGAAACCTCATACGTCCAAAACTGTTACCTTTCAGGATTCAAATTCAAAGATGGCAAAAGTAGCAGATCTGCTACTTTTGATGCTTTTGTGTGACGCTGTAGTATGATAAAGGCATTACTTTACGATAAAAAAACACAAAAAGTTAGAATATGGAGTTCTGCCCGACAGCAATGATATTTTTGTGCACTTCGCAAGATTCGATTTGTAGTGAGGCATTGTGTCTCTTACAGCGCCCACGCTGTAACAACACTAAAGGCGCTGGCACTCAGCTTGTATAATTTATTTCTGGTGTATTGATTATGGCATATTGATTATGTCTATATCTCAAAATTTGGTTTCTGCTCGATCCAAGCCCCAACGACGTCCATTATGAAATTAAAACCAAATATTTCCAGACAAACAGACAGGCACAGACAGACAGACAGACAGACAGACAGACAGACAGACAGACAGACAGACAGACAGACCGACCGACCCTCTATAGGCGGCTATAGCCTCCTTCAGAGCCAGGCAGTAACACACAGCTCATCCAGTATTGTTGTGATGCCTGCTGGCTTGAAGCCAGAAGGTTCAGGTGTGTGTGTGTGTGTGTGTGTGTGTGTGTGTGTGTGTGTGTGTGTGTGTGTGTGTGTGTGTGTGTGTGTGTGTGTGTGTGTGTGTGTGTGTGTGTGTGTGTGTGTGTGTGTGTGTGTGTGTGTGTGTGTGTGTGTGTGTGTGTGTGTGTGTGTGTGTGTGTGTGTGTGTGCGGTCACCTTCCTGTCCCCCATGCAGCAGCACCAGCACCTCGGTTCTGTCCATTCTACTCCCCCACAGAGCCAAGTCCCTCTGCTGCAGCGCTTCTCAAACCTTTTTATTTTCTAGGACTCCCATAACTGAGAGCATACACATGGAACCAAATGGACCCGTAAGGGTCCAGTTGGTTCCATTTGTACGTCCTCAGAGTTACAGACCTAAGGGTCCATTTGGTTCCATCGGGTTTGATCGGGATAATAATCTGAAAATGTACTTTATAATAAATGACCAAGTTATTCCTGACTTGTGAAATGTCACTTAATGTCACTTAAGAAATGTCGTTTCTCACGTAATTGTTATGGTGTGTTGGGTTTCTTGTGTGTGTGTGTGTGTGTGTGTGTGTGTGTGTGTGTGTGTGTGTGTGTGTGTGTGTGTGTGTGTGTGTGTGTGTGTGTGTGTGTGTGTGTGTGTGCGTGCGTGTGCGTGCTGGGTGACATGTGTGCGACCTTCTCGGTGGAGCAGACTGTAAACACAGGACTTCCAGGTGGCAGAGGTCACGCTTACATAAGCTCCCCGTCCTGGAAGAACTCTGACTTGAGTCACGTCCAGCCTGCACACACACACACAGCTCCACACACTGTGTGTCTTTCCACGTTGGTCTAATGCAGGCATTCTCCACCTTTTTTATTTGAAGGACCCCCAGTTTGATATGCATTAGGCCACGGACCCCAATTTGATACTTTAAAAAAAAAAATCTCTGTGAACCTATGCAATCTACACTGTAAAATCATCTGTGTTCATTTAACTCTGAAAGTGTACAAATGGAACCAAATGGAGCCTTACGGATCCATTTGGTTCATTAGGGTCCATTATTTGTACATTGTCAGAGTTACAAACCTGTCTGTGTCCGCTGGGAGCCCCTGACGTGGTGTGACCATTCTCATTGCCGACCCCTGAAAATCTACACTCACCGGCCACTGTAATGGGTACACTTGTACAACTGCTCCTTAACGCACATTTCTAATCAGCCAATCACGAGGCAGCAATTTTATGCATTTAGGCAATGTACACAATGGTAAACACAATCTGCTGTAGTTCAAACCGAGCAAAAGGTGATATAAGGTACTTTGAGCGTGGCATGGTTGGTGATGATGG
This sequence comes from Gymnoscopelus braueri, assembly GCF_963280865.1. Classification (NCBI taxonomy): domain Eukaryota; kingdom Metazoa; phylum Chordata; class Actinopteri; order Myctophiformes; family Myctophidae; genus Gymnoscopelus; species Gymnoscopelus braueri. The sequence continues at coordinate 7,436,250 of NC_137616.1, read as the reverse complement.
TCTGGGAGTCTTCCAGAAACTGCTGATCCACTGAGATTTTCATGCACACTGGGGTTTACAGAGAATCATTATCTGACAGTAGAACATTGGAAAAAACATTGCATTCTCTGAGAATGCATCACATCAGGCAATGTTTTTCCAATTTCTATTGTCCAATTTGTGTTTGTGTTTTTTTATATCGTTGCTGTCGGGCAGAAACCTCTTATCTCCATATTCAAACCTTTTGTCTTTTTTCGTAAATTAACGCCCTACTTGATCATAGGCTACTACAGCATCACACAAAAGCATCAAAAGTAGCAGATCCGCAACCTCACGTTTTGAGCTTGTAGATCTGCTACTTTTGATGCTTTTGAAGTTGAATCCTGAAAAGTAACAGTTTTGGACGAGTTTTCCACCCGACAGAGACGATATACTGTAGTATGTGTATGTGCTCCAAGCTATTCATTATGTTTCACTGTGGTGTGTATACACATGCACACACTACACACATCAGTGTGTAGTGTGCGTGTGTGCGATTAATTCTGACATGTGTGTTCAGCACACACAATATCAACGCAACAACCTGACATTGTGTGTGTCAACAAACACATAGTTAAAGGTAGGGTAAGTGATATTTTTGGGTTAAAACAAAAAGTATTTTGTTAAAAGGTTAAAGCACTATATTATGATAGTAATCATTGCTATAGAGTGTTTGTTCAGTAACAGGAGTCTCCCCGTCTCTCCAGCTCTTTAATAAACAGAAAATACATTTTCTGGTAGGTGACAAAATCTCAGCCAATCAGGAGAAAGTACCCATTTTTAAGCTTCATTTTTATAGTGTTCCAGTTCCAATTTTGCCTGCTCATTTCTTAGTGTCATCACTTCCAATTCCACTTGTTTAATCTATATCCTGATTGATTTCTCTATCCTGATTGGATAAAATTGAAACTGAAACGAAAATGCATTTTCTGTTTTATAAAGAGCTGGAGAGACATGGAGACTCCTTATATGGACAGGACACTCTATAGTAACGAGCACTATCAGAACATAGACCCATTTTGCAATTATTTGAATAATTGCAAAACACTTACCCTACCTTTAAGGTCATTTGATTTGATTTCCACAAACATCATGTATTTATATTTCTTTCTATCGTCATGTTTGGCACTATGCCATTGGTCATTCATTCAGCACGTGTAACTAGTTATTTACCATCAGTGGTGGAGAGTAACTCATTTTATTTACTCATGTACTGCAGTACTTAAGTAAAGTAAAAGCACCTCAAAATTGTACTTGAGTATGTCAGTACTTTATTCTCAGAGTTAGACCTGTAAGAGTCCATTTGGAGCCCCCTCAAGGAACCACTGACTTATCAAATATTGCTAAATAAAAACAAAAATGAACAATGCAAAACTAGCTCAAACTAAATAGAATTGCATGTCAAATCAGCTCAGTTTTAGTTTCCCCCTTCAATTAGCACTGTGGGCGACTGGGCGCTCAACCTGGTAGAACATAGTGGCTTTGCTCAAAATGGGACCTTTATTAATCAATAACACGTTTTGTAAATTAGCGCTGTCGGGTGAAAACCTTTACTGCATGTCCAAAACCATTACTTTTCAGGAAATGGAAAAAAGAACCTGTGTTCCAATGGATCCACTCACTGTAGTTATTACAATATTTAGTCACAAGCTCGTCATTGGTTAAATAAAACCCACAGACACCATTTCCACCTATACAATTCTTCAGAAATAGCATAACACCACATAGATCTGCTACTTTTGAATTTGAAATGAGGATTCGTCCCCATCAAGACTGACCTTAATATACTAAAACTAAACTTAAAACTAGTCAAATCCTAAAACTATTTATGCATTCATAAAACAAACTAAAAACTCAAATCAAAACATTTAATTACCTACCAGGTAACAAACTATACCTTTATCATAGCATACAGATTAGCTGAATTTGAATGACTATCCTGGTTATCAAAATGGGGATCAGTTAAATTTCACTATCTAGAAGTTAGCCCAATAAGATAACGTAAGATAACATTCAGATCATAGTTGCACTGTTATCTCCCCACCTACAGCATCGTTGTAAAATTCTGTACTAAATCCAAGCCAACACACAAAATGTTTACAGATTGGCTCTGTGGCCTAATTTGTATGCATTTGGGGGTCCTTTACATAAGAACGATTGATCTAGAGGAACGACATTAAATATAAAACATTCATTTTCACAAGAAACAAACATTCATTTTCACTGTTTATTGTAGTATCTGCCGTTACACACTGGATGGAAACAGTGCCAAAATCAAACCTTTTAAAACAAAGGCATAGAGATCAACCACAACAGTCAGTTACAGATATCTGTGCAAAAATAAAGTAACATTAGTAACACTTACTCAACAGAAATCGACCGACTTTTTTTTTTAATTAAAAACCTAACGAGATAAAAAAACAAAAATGTTCTCTGCACATTTAGAAGTAGCATGCTTTCCTTTTTGTCATCTCATAGCATGTTAATGGCTTTTGTGTTCAGTGGACGGATGGGACTCTGAAGCTATAGTGTTAAACGGATACACAACACAGGGTCATCAAGGAACTACACAACTATGATTACAGGCTGTTAGATGAGATGGAAACAGGGCTGCAAATCAGATAACTTCTTAGCTTTTATTCTCGATTAATGTTTCCCATTAATCAAATTGAGGAGTGTCTAATCCATTAGTCTAATGAACCATTTAAATCCAATTTTACAATGGTGTCATGTGACAACTGCAAGCTCATAACACGAGTTGAGCTTGTAGATCGGCTATTTTCAATTAGTTTAACCCATTTAGACCTGGAAAGCCTGTCTTTCCAGGTGTTGCCCAGTCTCAAAGATTAAGCCATGCATGTCTAAGAACAAACGGCTTGTACAGTGAAACTGCGAAAGGCTCATTAAATCAGGTATGTATGTGTGTGTAATATATATATATATATATATATATATATATATATATATATATATATATATATATATATATATATATATATATATATATATATATATATATATATATATAGTCATGCCTTTCAATCCGGGACAGCATTCGTGTCATTTTAGATAAATTACAACGAACCGTCACTCAAGTGCAAAATGAGGCGTGGAGACCGATTCACAATTCCTGCATTCTCCATTGTTTAAAACGACCAGGAAGAACAAACTCAACTCGTAACTTTACTTCTGCTATTTTTCTTTTTACCGTGTTGTATAGCAACATGAAGTTTTTCATAAAACTTGGGTTAGGATTTAGAACCTTTTTAATATCGGCCTCAGGTCTAAATGGGTCAACTGTCGCAGCCCTAGATGGAAAAACCTCAGTATGCGTGTGTGCGTGTACCAGTGGTGTAAAGTAGATAAGTACGTTTACTCAAGTACTGCACTTAAGTACAATTGAGGAATTTTTAATTTACTCGAGTATTTCTAAATTTCAGTACTATTACTTCTCCACCACATCTCAGCGGCCAAGATGCCCATCCCAGACGTGCTGTATTACCCCCGGACTAAGAAGAGGTACTGGTTCCTGGGCAGGGAAGCTGCAAGTGCTACGAGATCACAGACATGGGACCAAACAGGTGTTTGCGTGCAAAATCGTGGCCAAGTCCACAATCCTGGAGCCACTCCAGAAGATTTTACTCCACTACAATTGTTTGCAAAACTAGTTGCTTTGCAGATATAAATTATTACATTATAAAACATACATTAACCACTTTAGCCCCATTTTATACCTAGGCTATTCAACACGTTGCGTTGTGAGCTTGTAGATCGGCCATTTTCAAATATTTTAGTACTTTCGGTACATTTTGATACCAATACTTTTATACTCAAGTAAATTTTTATTCCGGACGTTTACTTGTAACAGAGTACTTCTACATTGCCGTATTGATACTTTTACTTAAGTAAAACATTTAAGTACTTTTTCCACCACTGGTGTGTACAGTACGTATAGTATGTAGCATCTACTTTATTCTCCACAGTATTGAGTATAAAGCAATCTGACTACTTGACAGCCAACAGGTACGGCACCACGGCCAGAGCCGCTGCCTCTATGGCGAACAGGTGCGGGTCGTCCACGCGGGGGCAGCTCTGCCTCATGAAGTCGGCCAGGCGGAGGAGGTACTCCAGGTTGTGGCCCGTCTTCCCGCGGCACACAGCGATCTGGGCGCCGATCAGCTCGGGGCTGGCAGGCCCCAGGAAGAGAGGGTTGTCCGGGGTGGCGATGTAGACCAGCGCCTGGACCGGCGCCATCATGGTCTCCTTATAGTCGCCCTCGGGGACGAACTCCACCGCCTTGGTGACGTAGCCGCCGCGCACGCCCTCGCGCACGTTCAGGTACTTGAGGGACTCCTCCACCTGGGAGCCGGTCACCTCGAAGGCCACGCCCCACGTGGTCGCCTGAGGGAGGGAGGGGGAGAGAGAGAGGAATGTCAGCCATCTTTGTCACTCGAGACAGGGAGGGGATATTAACAATGGACATTATGCATGAACTAAAGCTTGAATTTATACCATACTTGGGCATCGCCCATTTCTGTTGCAAGACACCAGCAATGCAACTAAGTACATAAATCAGGCATAAAAACTGTCTATTAGCACTAAATATGTGCTGCTTTCAAGCACATTAATGACCATTAGAAAGAAGGAAGTGACGCGTTTTCCACTTACATCATCATCCTCGATCAGCGTCACCACTCTAGCCAGCTGCAGAGAGAGAGAAAGGAGGGGACAAGATGAGAAAAAGGGTCACAATATGATCTCAGGTAACTGACTGATACAACCAAGTTATATATATAATAATATATAATATAACAAACACAGCAAGGTGTGGGTGGTACCAATAAATGCATTTATAAATAAATGATAAACAACAGACATTGATTTGATTGGTTATTTGATCGATCATCTTACTTACCAAGTCATCATTCCCACGGTGGAAGTTGTCTCCGTGCCAGAAGCGTCTCTTGAAGCCCCTGATGAAGCCCACCTTGCTGCTCCGGTACTTGAAGTCGGGCTTCCACACCAACGAGCCGTATCCGAAGATCCACAGGCTGGCGACGGTGGCCTTCACTCCGGACCCAGACACTATGTCTTGAGGCTTCATGGTGTCGTTGTTATAAAGACGTAAGGGATGGAGAATTCAGATAACGTTGATGTTTTAGCGAGGTTTCTTTAAAGGGCCAAAAATTAAAATGGCAGGGCCTCAGGCCTCTTTTTCAGCTGACTTAGGTGTTGGTCAGCGACGTCGTCTTCCGCCTGTCCAGGAGGAGGGGGACGGGTTGGCTCACCGGGATACCTCGGACGGTACCGGAGCCCAACTGCGGGGCAGTTGTGATGGAGGAGGAGGAGGGGGGTTCGTTATGTCGTGCCTGATGCATGCCTGGTGCGTTAGTGTTGCCGCATAGCCGCGTTAAAAAGCCATGGCGGCCTTCTGGGTCGATAAGAACGGACGAAAAAAAAACGACAAGCTGTGGCCAGCCACCTATATAGCGAGCCTTTGTCTTTATTTTAAAGCAACCGAAAACCGAAATTAATCTTGATAACCGATAACTGAGCCCTAACACGGTTTATATTGTGATTTAAGGCAGTTTTCTTGTCGATATCGCCGGTTCTCCGCCGGAGTATTTCAAGGTGCGTCTCTGTGTTTCCTCAATATGGAGATGACGAGTAGGATGGTTTTATCCTCTCTGTCTTGAGGGGCGTATCGAGACAGTGGCATATGACCAATGAGCTTCGAGAGAGGGAGGGCGTTTAAATCAATCTGTCCAATCGGATGCCGGTGCACCGTGTAGGGGCGGGATTCCAGGGCGCACGAGCTGGCCCGTTGGTTGGAATTCCCGATTTTACGCACGTGCCCTCTTTAAAGGCATTGGTCTGTGGACTGTCACTCACACGGGCTGGGCTTGTGATTGGTCGTCTGTGGTGTCACTCTGGAATTGTTTCCATGTTGTCGGAGCTTGGACGGTGGCTGATGCAACATTCCAGTGCGTTTCTATGTGCTGCTGTTCAGAGTTGCCAGGTCTGCTTATTATAAGCGACTTGGGCTTGTTTATCTGTAAAGTTGCTTGTAAATATTGGTGGTTGAAGTTTTTTGGGCTTGTTTCTAAAGTGCAGTTGCTTATTTGGCTTTGAATTTTTACAGGGGCCAGTTTCGAATTGCAGCCACCAAGTCAACGTGCTCTTTTAGTGCAGTTTTGAAGGAGAGTAGGGATTTACACTCCTTTATGACTGTTGGTACTCCTTTATTTAACCCCGTGTTCGCGATGCGACGCGTTGTGAGCTTATTAATAGATTAATTGTAGATCGGCTATTTTCAAATAGCCGATCTCTGTGTATATAAAAGGTCTCTCATGTAATGTGGCGAATTAGTCGCTTCTTTTGGGCTTGTTTTTCATAGACCTGGTTGCTTATTTCTCTCACAAAACCTGGCAACGCTGGTTTCAAGGTGCTGTTCTGCTGAGCAATGAAGCAAGGCGTTGCATCATCATTCAGACCACAGACAACAACCCCTCCCTCTGTCCATTACCTTTCTGCTGCACATGTTCTGCAAGGAACATTTATATAACCAAACAACAGTGATGGAACAAGTACTCAAGTACTCAAGTAGTAGTACTAAGTAAAAGTATCAATACTGCAATGTAGATGTACTCTGTTAGAAGTAGAAGTACTGTATTGAAAATGTACTTGAGTAAAAGTGCAAAAGTATTGGCATAAACATACTTAAAGTACCAAAAGTAAAAGTACTAAAATGTTAGAACATAGCAGATCTACAAGCTCACAACATGTCGCCATTCGATGCGTTGTGAGCTTGTAGATAGGTTAAAAGTAGCCTATGTATAAAATAGGGCTAAATTGGTTTGTATGTTTTATAAAATAATCATTTATATCTGCAAAGTAACTACTTAGTAACTATAGTTTTCAAATAATTGGAGTGGTTTAAAAGTACAATATTTTCCTGAGATGTAGTGGAGTAGAAATAAAAGTATTGGAAATTGTAAATACTGAGAAAAGTGAAAAATACCTCCAAATTGTAAATAAATACAGTACTTGAGTAAATGTACTTAAGTTACTTTACACCACTGCTAAACAACAGAACGAAAACATTTTCAATTCAATTCAAAGGGAGCTTTATTGGCATGAGAAAGCATACAATTACATCATTGCCAAAAGTGTCAAAACAAGCACAACAAAACAATTTAAGAAAGAAATTGTGAAAGTATATGTACAGTTGGAGGGCATACAGCATTGTGTAAACAGAGCTAACAAAACAGCCAGAGGGCAATCACAGAGGCTTGTTTTTGAGGTGTGCAGAGGTCATCGCCATGCTGGCTTGTGGTGGACATTTTGGTCAAAATTAAATTTTTGCCCATGTACATACAAATGGGTGGACAATAATATTAAAGGTCATTTAAGGCTATAGCTCTTTGTGTGTTTACAAAGAGCTATAGCCTTAAATGACCAGGTCTGTAACTCTGAGTGTGCACAAATGGAACCAAATACATTTGTACACTCAGAGTTATGGGGGCAGAGGCGTACGGTCATTGGGGCCAACGAGGCCATGGCCCGGTCTGTGTGAACCCTGCTTGCCCCTGTGTTGACAAAAAATCAACATAACAACATTAGCAGCCCCTCACCCTTTGTCGCCTTTGTTTTCAAATGGGGCTCAGTTTCGCCATCAAACCGGTTGTCCATTGCGCAGAGACGAGCACCTCTCCATTCAGAAATAATAGAAGAAGAACCGTCGTCCTGAAACACCCTGCCCGCGTCTAAACCGGCGGCCTCTGTCCACGAAAAAAATGGGGCTGTGTGTTTTGGGACGAGCGTTCCGTTTTCCACCCGGAATGGCTCGGTAATTCTCAATAGACTTATCAGCCGTTGTTGTGCGGTTAAGATTCTGGCCCGGTCAACGTTAGAATTCACCATACGCTACTGTATGGGGGTCCTTGAAAATAAAAAGTTAGAGAACCACGGTCCTAGTGGACTCCTAATGTCATAGTGTCATAGTAAATCAGTGTCATACATATTCTTAAGAAAACCCGGAGACTGAATTGGGTCTTATGTTCAAAATAAGAACACCATAATGTTATGTAAAAAAAATATATATATATATCTAAAATTTGCCACAGACAAGGCCACGGACACATTGATGATCCCTGAGAACGAACACATTTTCAATTTCAATTAAATTCAAAGGAGCTTTATTATTGGCATGAGAAAGCATACGTCTACATCATTGCCAAAGCAAGTGTATAAGCATAACAAAGAAATGTAAGAAAAGAATGGGGAAAGTATGTACAGTTGGAGGGAGTACAGCATTATGTAACCGAGCTAACAAAACAGCCACAGGGCAATCACAGGTATGTGATTGAGCTGACCTCAAACAAACAGGAACAAGTGTGAGCACATGTTTGAGCACAGACTTTTTTGGACCCTCATTACATAATTACTTCACAAATTGTACTCCCCCCATCTATAGCTCAGAATTACTATAGTTCACCACACTTTATTTACTGCAATTTGCATATACTTTACTCTGCATTCTGCTGCATGAATGTAGTCTGTATATCTTTGGTTGCTCAATTATTATTATTTTTTTTAATTCAGTGTGTATTCTATATTGTGTATAGTTTTGTTCCTTTTCGCTGGAACATATAGATATATAACATAAGTCTAAATTGTAGGCTCTATAGCTTACAGTAGTTATTATGCTAGTCTATGGTCATTCTCTACACCAATGTCTGTGTATGATGCAGTGTTGTGCACAGGTTACTTAGTAAATGCTCTACACACTTTACACACTTACTTTGCACTTTATTAATCATTGCTGCTTCTATTGTAAATGCTATTACCTTTACCCAAATGATACCTTTTAGTTTATTGTATTAGTTGGTCAGTCTTAGCACAGCCTGGTGGAGTCTGCCACACCAACACTTCATGTGACAAATAAAGTCTCTGAATCTTGAATCTTGTTCACAGGACGCCAGGTGTGTCACAGCTGTAATCCATGTCATCGAATCAGTGGCCCAGTGGGCGTGTAGCCAAAGGCCATCTGACACATGGAGCCTCCAGCCTTCATCTTTCATCCTCTACCTCAGAGGTTCTGGTGAGTTTCCATATCTGCACCACATCTTATGGCCTCGCACGGCCCAGCACCCAAAATATCTCCTGTTTCCATAGCACAGCAGTGTTCATCACCTGAATATAAAACATGAGCAAATCCACAGCTGTGTGACAGACTACGGTCATTGACACTCCTTTGTAATGTAACTAGAAGTTCGGCCCGCTACGCGGGCCGAACGTCTAGTGCCCACGCAGCGCCCACTTGGCAGGCCCCCCCCCCCCCCCCGTAGCGTTTGGGGGTACAAAATCATGGGATAAAAAAAAAAAAAAAGAAAGAAAAAGGAGGTCCGCGGTTAGCAGAAATGACTACATTTCCCATGATGCCCTGTGATGGTGCAGCAATGCGTCGCTGCCATTACATTGTGTCCCAAAAACCCACAAAATACACTAAAATGAAACTCTTTAACGCAGGGGTCTTCAACCTTTTCAGGCCAAGGACCCCCTAACTGAGAGAGAGATGAAGCAGGGACCCCCGCTATATATTACATAAAATTGTGTTGCAGATTAAAGCTTTTCATAGATGTTGGATTCATATTAATGTGTATTTTCAGACATTTAACGACTTAAACCAGGGGTCTTCAACCTTTTCAGGCCAAGGACGCCCTAACTGAGAGAGAGATGAAGCAGGGACCCCCACTATATATTACATAAAATTGTGTTGCAGATTAAAGGTTTTCATAGATGTTGGATTCATATTAATGTGTATTTTCAGACATTTAACGACTTAAACCATCAATACTTAGTGAACTTTCACTCTGTACTTGGTCTGCTCTTTTTTCCCCTCTTTGCCGAAAATAGCAGATCTACAAGCTCCAAGGCGTTGTGAGCTTGTAGATGGGCTATTTTCGGCTAAAGTTGTCCTTAGAATAGGGATGCTAGGGTTCAAGTGGTTACGTTGTGAGCTTGTAGATCGGCTATTTTCGGCTAAAGTTGTCCTTAGAATAGGGATGCTAGGGTTCAAGTGGTTAATGTAAAAAACAATGATCCTATCACACAGAGATTTGGCGGACCCCCTGTAGCAACTCTGAGGACCCCCTAGGGGTCCCGGACCCCCTGTTGAAGACCCCTGCTTTAACGGGCTAATTAGGTAGCATTGATGACATTTACCAGACTAACGTTCATACAGGTTGTTGGTAGCCTGGTAAACCCTCCCTCCGGAAATCTCATTTCCATTTGATTCCAGGAGTGAGTCTGGCATGATCGCCCATTCTGCAATAGTGGCTGTGGGCTGGAGTATCTGACAACCCCTTCAGCCAATGATCGTTTTTCCCCTTCAGCCAATTGCAGTGCATTTTTGCCACCTCCGCGACTAATGTGACGCAACGGGACTTTTGAGATGGCCATGCCCAAAATAGGTTGCCTTATTCGGATACATGCGTGTGACTGCCCGCCCCTGCCGGTTCTCTGAATTTTTATTTTTAAATAGGCTCTGTCATGATTAATTGACCACATATATGAAGTGAAACAACTAAATTCTATCCAAACGATATCTTATAAGTAAATTCCGTGCCTCAAAGAAGAAGTTTGAGAGCTTTTTGAAGTTCTAAAACAGCGGAGAAAAGTGCGGAGAAAACTGCCCACAGAAACAATGGCTGCCGTTCGTGTTTGGTCGGCTGCACTGAGGCTGCACTCGGATCCATTCGGGCTCACTCGAACTCGCCACCTGATTGGCCAACTTTTGCTGTCAATCACAGAACGATGAGCGACGACGCTGATAGGCTCGTCGGGTTTACCAGGCTAGGTTGTTGGTAGGATGTGTAACATAGCCGTTTGAGCATGCGCAGTGCTGAGGTTGGGTTGCCATGTCCAGGTGTTGTAAGCGTGAAGTGGGTGTAATTGGTTAGAGAAAGTGCGTCGACGCTTGCGCAGTGCGCAGCTTTGTGTTTTTTCGCGCACAATCTGGCAACAGCGGTGAAAGACGAAGTCAAACCAAGTCAAACCAGTTACCTCGCGCATGCCAATTGTAGGATAGATAGTGGCGTAACGGAGGGGCAGCAAGTGATTCGGTGCGGGGGGGCCACCAGCAGGGGGGCCCCGCCTGCGCTGATACAAATATTTTTACAGCAAAAAAAAAGAAAAATAGAACCCAAATAGAACCGAATTAGACCCGAATTAGACCGAATTACACCCAAATTAGACCCGAAATCTTTCGCGCGGGTGCGCTTCACGCACGCCCGCGATTCTGCGTTACGCCACTGATGAATAGTAAATACATAGGTGGAGGTTGTTGGTTCTTGCCTAACAATGTAATGTACTACAGTAGACAGTGACCAATTGTCCTGTACACCAATGCAAATCACCTGGGCAGTGTGCAGCCAGTACTCCAGCTATCGGTACGAACAAAATGGATCCTTACAGGTCTGTAAACCCAGAGTATTAAAATGGAACCAAATTGATGTATTAATGAAACTGTTTTGTTAACAAAATGTAAACAAATCACAGCAAATTGAGTGCAAAATACAATATATACAAATACAGTCCTTACTTTAGTCTACCGAAACATCAACAAATGGAACCAAATGGACCTTGGTTCCATTTGTACACTCTCAGAGTTAAGTTACATTCCATTCCATTCCATACCTCATGCGGGACAAAATCTACTTCACTGATATTGGGTGTTCACTTTAACTTTATTTGTTTATTTGAGAGGGACACTAATAATAATAAAATATATATATGTTTTTATTTACAGTATATAGCAACTTTCAAAATGGTGTTACAAAGACAAAGTGCTTTACATATGAGGCAGGGTACAAAAAAACCAACAAAAGACATTTCAACAATCAACATGATAGACTGAAATTAGTAGGAGTTAGCATTGAAAGTTAATCTATAAAAGTGTGTTTTAAGCAGGGATTTAAAGCAAGAGACCAATTCAGCAAGCCTGGTCTCCAAGGCCAGTGTTGGAGCTCTGGTATCAGTATATATTAAGGAACAGGACATTCAATGACAGTACATACAGTAGCCTACAGTATTGTACAGTATTGTACAGTATTCTACAGTTAAGAATGCAGTGTAAATATATCGGAGCTATAAAGAAAGCTAATTTCCATTGGTAGTCCCTGACATGTGACAATAAAACAAGATTACGCAAAATATAAGACAAAATATAAGTTAAGAACAGAACACAAAACAAGTAAAAGTACAATGAATAAAACTGGAGCTTAAAACAATACTCGCTGTGTGTTTTAAAAACAGACAAAAATACTGTGACATTTAAATAAAGGAGAAGAATACAAAAATAGGAAAAAAATCTTTGAATCTGTGTCCAAAAGTATTTACGATTGTTTGTTGATTCTTTGTTGGACCTCAAACTTTACTGAGAAAGAGCGGGTTGTGGTGAACTTTGGGTGACCGGATCTCGCCTGCATGTGACACCAAATGGTGGGGCACCAGGGACATTCTATTTTTAGACAGACAACGTGTTCTAAAATCAGAACTTTTTGAAGCCTTGTTGTTTAGAATCAAGAACACATTTTATTGTCACACAACACAGGTTTACAGGTGTAAAGAAGTGGCTGAAATTAATTACAAGCTATATCATTTTCAGGAAAGAAAACAACTTCCAATTAAAAAAGAATAGCAGATCAACAAGCTCAAAACGTGTCACTTCGCGCTAGGTTTCGAGCTTACAGATCTGCTACTTTTGTGTGACGCTGTAATATGATCAAGTAGGGCGTTAATTCACAAAAAAACACAAAAAGTTAGAGTACGGCGTTAAGAGGTTTCTGCTCGACAGCAACGAAATGAAACATGTCAAAGAAAGATCAGAGATATCTATTTAACTGCCTATACAAAGCTATGCTAATGAGGGGAATGCTTTTAACCACATGACCCCAAGCATCCCTAGTCTGGGCATGTAATAATAGGCAAACATTCAGCAAAAATAGCCGATCTACAAGCTCACAAGGCGTCACAACATGACACATTGTGAGCTAATAGAACAGCTATTTTTGGGCACATACGTTTTGTGTAGAGTGACAAAAACGAGGGAGGCAATGATAGACCCCTGGGGGACCCCGTCCAACAAAGTATATAGGGTTTAAAATTGTTAATAACTGAATAAGTATCACTTGAAAGGACCCAGTATAAGTTTCCATATGCAATGAATTAGTCTTGGCAGGTTGTTAACAAGGACATAATACATTATATGGAAAGTGGGACAAAAAGCATAACATTTCAACTAAAATGTCGAGTAAGGTATTGAGGTGAAGGTTGAATAATAAGAGTAACGTTTACAGTATTCTATGCGTGTGGTACCATATACAGGAAACACAGTGTATTATATACTGGTGGGGGGTCCTGTAGATTCAGAACATGTGTGTTCTGCTCAACTGGAATATCGCTGTTCCATGACTTCAGACCCCAAACAAGTGGTGGAAAGTAACTGAGTACATTTACTCAAGTACTGTACTTAAAGCTGCACTATGTAACTTTCCTCTTCTACTCCCGGATTTGAACCCGGTTTCCTGCGCACATGCTGACATTTTTACCATTGAGCTAGTAGAGCCTGCACGTGACCATCACGTCAAAACGTCAGATCCTGTGTCTAGGTGAGACGCGACCTTTGACACGATCTAAATGTCTCAATAGAAGAGCAGGGAGACAAAATACAATCACCCCAATTGTATACTGTAAGTTATATGGTATTAACATACCCTACCATACGGATTGGACAAAATGACATTTTATTCACTACAAATGATGTTACATAGTGCCGCTTTAAGTAAAAAATCTGACTACTTCTTCCACCATACCAGTGAGTTCAGAGAACCGTCAGAGGACAGTACAGTATCAATAACATGGAATGAAATACGTTCTCTGTACACTGTCTGCACAACAACGTTTTACTGTAATTCAAACCGGAACAAACGCAAACGGTTTTCATCTGACTTCCCCTTCCCCAGTGACGCTAACGAAACCAATGCTCTCAACACACAAACGTCTGATCAATCAAACGGGTTAAAATGAGTCCCATACCCCCTTGTTGGATTAGTCGTATAATAGTAGAGACTCATCTGTACTCAATGCAAGATTATCTATAAATAGCAGTATTATCTGCCTCTGATACCATGCCAAGCTCATATGGAGAGCTGTGTTTAGCTCATAAGTCTGAACTGTCACACAACTACAGCCCTCCATGTCAGTACACTGTGTGTGGCGCGCATACACGTACATGCGCGCACACACACACACACACACACACACACACACACACACTCACACGCACGCACACGCACACGCACACGCACACACACACATACATACACACACACACACACACACACACACACACACACACACACACACACACACACACACACACACACACACACACACACACACACACACACACACACACACACACACACACACACACACACACACACACACACACACACACACACACACACAAAAGGACACAAAAGGATATATATCGTCGCTGTCAAGCAGAAACCTCTTATCTCCATATTTTAACTTTTTTTGTGTTTGTTCATAAATTAACGCCCTACTTGATCATACTACAGCTTCACACAAAAGCATCAAAAGTAGCAGATCTACAAGCTCAAAACGCGGCGCGAAGCGACGCGTTTTGAGCTTATCGATCTGCTACTTTTGATGCCTTTGAATTTGAATCCTGAAAAGTAACAGTTTTGGACATATGAGGTTTCCACCCGACAGAGACGATATATATTCCACATTGACATGTGAAATTCATTTCACCGTCGTCCACGTGATGTAAAACAGAGCTGCCACGTTGTATGCAGTGACGTTCTTATCTGCCAAGTTGTTGAGATTACAGTTTACAATTTACAGTTTGGGCATTTAGCACACACTCTTATCCAGAGGGGCTTACAAGGGCGAGATTGGAATAAGCATATATGAGCAAATAAATAGTCACAAAGTCTAGAGTTCAGTGTACGTATAGTGAGTCAAAGACACTAGGACACCAAGTAAACTATGAACCAAGCATAATGTCCAAACAACATGCTTGGTTGATAACATTCCGTCATTTGTGGTCAAGAAAAACACATCTAAGTAACAAAAACATAAGAACAAGTGATCAAGATGTATCTACATAGTGAGCTAGCATTTATCAAAAAAAGCTGACAAGAAGGGATACAAGGAGAGAGGAGTGCTAGGGGGTGAGGTGGAGTCTACAGCGGAGAACTGGGATTGAGTTTGCAGTCCTGACTGCCAGTGGTGTAAAGTAACTAAGTACATTTACTCAAGTACTGTACTTAAGTCCAATTTTGAGGAATGTTTACTTTACTGGAGTATCTCCAATTTTCAGTACTTTTACTTCTACTCCACTACATCTCAGAGGCAAATATTATGCTTTTACTCCACTACAATTATTTAAAAACGAGTTAGTTACTAGTTACTTTGTAGATTTTGATTATTATTACAAGACATACATTAACCACTTCAGCCGTATATACATTGCGGCCATTTGAGAATAGCCGATCTACAAGCTCACAATGCGACGCATTGTGAGCTTGTAGATCTGCTATTTTCAAAATAATTCTATACATTTGAAAACTTGTGAAATGGGACATTCTGCATGATGACTACTTTCTACTTTTCGTAGTTCAAGTACATTTTGATACCAATACTTTTGCACTTTTACTCAAGTAAATTTAGAATTCTGTACTTTTACTTACAGACTATTTCTACATTGCAGTATTGATACTTTCTCTTAAGTAAAGAATTTGAGTACTTTTTCCACCACTGCTGACTGCAATGGGGAGTTTATTCCACAGTTTTGGAGCCAGAAGAAGAACTGAGACAGGATTACAGTTTACAAATATGGATTTTGCCGATTCTGCTCACTTTTCGTATTGCCATCTCTGATATTTACTGCTGTTTTTCAGTATAGCTACTGAACTTGAGAATGTTCAACTTACTGCTACCAGTTCTGCTAATAGCACTATAATTATGGTTATAGGCACTCATACTGTAAGTACTCATTATGTTTTATATCAATAATCATAACATTATAAAGCATTTTATAATGACTTATGAGGTCAAGTGAGTAATACTTCATACGTATTATCTTCAAATAAGTATAGTTAAAAATGATTAAAGCTGCACTATGTAACTTTCCTCTTCTAACCCGGATTTGAACCCGATTTCCTGTGAAAGTGCTGACATTTTTACCATTGAGCTAATAGAGCCTGTCTGCATGCTCAGGGTACAAATGTAATCTTGACCATCAGGTCAAAATTCATGTCAGATCCTGTGTCTAGGTGAGACATGACCTTCTTTGACACGATCCAAATGTCTCGATCTAATAGGAGAGCAAGGAGACAAAATACAATCACCCCAATTGTATAAGCTATATATTGTATTAACACACTCTACCATACAGATTGGACAAGATTACATTTTATTCATTAAAAAAAAGTTACATTGTCATGCTTTAAAGTACCCAATGCCCCCTTTGGTTACAAGTTAGTTTGTAGATTTGGATTATTATTACAGAACATACATTAACCACTTCAGCCCTACATTTCAGCCATTTGAAAATAGCAGATCTACAAGCACTTTCATTTGCATTCTATGCTGCTCATGTGCTCTGTGGACTTTAATTAAAAAAAAAGGTATAGAAAGAGGCTCGTGTCTTGTCATATCATTATAGGCTACATTATAGAAGGTATATGTCGAATTGATTAATTTAAGTAAATAAATTGATTCATTAATGTAATTTATAATCCTATCTTATAATTTAAATGTTTGCTCATCTCTGTGTCCCAAAATAATTTGTGGGCTAATAATAATAATACAAAATCTAGATTATTTAATTGTTCAATTTTAGCTTTTTTTTAAAGTAACTAAAAAGTAGTAGTGTAATATTAATATATTACTGTTGCTCAGACAGTAATATGTAACGAAATGTATTACTTTAAAGGGAAGGTAATAAGTAATAGTAATATATTACTAAAATAAAGTAACTTGCCCAACACTGCCCCCTTATAGTGACACTATAATGATATAGAAATAAGAATTATAATACACTAATGATCATGGCCAAAAGTCAGAGTGAGTGATACTTGACCTTAAAAACGATTACCGGTATTTACCATATTTATCGTTATAAAGTATTATGAGTATTTGTGAGTGTGTATAACAACAATTAGAGTGTTATAACTTAACTAAGCAGATTATAATGCATTATATGCTTATAATGCATTATAGACTAACCACTTGAACTCCCAACGTGTCACATCGCAGCACGTTGTGACCTTGTGCTATTTTTGACAGACATTTAGAAAAATGTGAGTACTTTTACTGTGGTATTGTAAGTATATTTTCACGCCAATACATTTGTAGCTACTTTCACTCAAGTAAAATATTGAATACAGGCCTTAAGCTTGTAACAGAGTACTTATATTGTGCTATTTGTACTTTTACTTTTAAGTGAAAAAATCTGTGCTTCTTCCACCACTGCCAGAGCTGCAAACTATTTCTGTACAGTTGAACACACCGAGTCACTTAAGATAAGAACGTAAACGCCAAAGGAAACTAATCTGTGTGGATGATTTGTACCATGGGTATACATTTGCTATCTCACATTCTTTACAAACTGACGGTAAGAATATAGAAAACTGACCCAGTTAAAAATTCAGGGGCCAAACAATGTGGAACCCAACACCACACGCACGCACGCACGCACGCACGCACGCACGCACGCACGCACGCACGCACGCACGCACGCACGCACGCACGCACGCACGCACGCACGCACGCACGCACGCACGCACGCACGCGCGCACGCACACACACACACACACACACACACACACACACACCATCTAAATGTTCCTGCCCAGGTCAGGCAGCAGTCGCTGGGTTAGTGGAGCAGGCCTCGACCTCTGGAATTAGACCTCCAGGAAGTCCTCTCAGCTTCCACAACAAACAATATTAGAATCAAGAATTGAGAATCAAAAAGGGTTTTTATTTGTTACTTACTTAAAGCGGCACTAAGTAACTTTTTTAATGAATACAATATAATTTTGTCCAATCTGTATGGTATAGTATATGTCATGGTGCTTCTTACGGTGCTGCCCTGTCATCTATGGTGCTTCCTATGGTGCTTCCCTGTCACCTATGATGGTGCTTCCTAGGGTGCTTTTTACGGTGATTCCCTGTCGTCTATATGGAGCCACCTATGGTGTTTCCTTTTAAACATTTTAACCTCGAAAATCTCGTATGGGGTCCCTGGCACAAAATATTTTCAGTTGGGGCCGATGGAGGTCCTTGACAAGAAAATGTCTGTGAGCCACTGTCATAAGTGACAGGTTAATGTTATTTCTGAACTTGTGAGTAGAACAAAGGTGTATTTGGTATCAACTGGTCCTGCTCATTTCCTGTATTTCACTTCATACTGCCACCTTGTGTTAATTAATGATGATTACAAGTGCTTTGGTAGAGCAGGGCCAATCAGCTCCCCCCAATCGCAGTCATTACTTAACATTCATACCAAAATAACAAAAATAGGTTTCTTCCGAAACCTACTACACAGTATGCTATTTTCAGCCTACTATTTTAGTATCTGCTAAGCAGTAGGGTTTCAACTTCAGACATACTAAAAACCATTAGTACGTCCAAAGCGAAACCCTACTTCTTAGTAGATACTAGATTGTAGGCTGAAAATAGCATATTGTGTGTAGTATAGCTATAGACTTTTTCACGGCAGCCATATTGATATAAATAGAAATGTTACTTCCTTCACATGTGTTACCACAATGATACTAATTAAGGTTGTGTTCAATTCAGGTCACCATAAAATATCTGTTCATCTGTACAATAATGAAAGAATTATCCGCACTCTCTTCAGTTAATTCTTAATTTCTTTATAGGTTCACAGCAGTCTATCTAGAGAAACGGATGCGTTCGGCACGTCGGCCTTCCTCAGCGTTTCAAAACACGCCGGTATTGATCCGATAGAAGAGTTGCCTTGAATCATCTGTACAATAAAACATATACAGGTCACATGTGTCACCCCTCACACACACCTTAAAATGGACATGTTTTTTCATGTCCATCCCAAGTCTGCATGTTCTGGGTATGGTGTGGGGTCCGGGTGAGGTGGGGGCCCTAATAGATAATTGCCCAAGGGGCCCTCCCTCATCCGTCCCAGGGCCAAAATAGCGACAAGCAGGTTGAAAGTGGCTAAACTGGGAAGCCATCCATCATGGCTGAACATGTTTTAGAATGACTGCCACGTTCTGGAGAGACAGAAGATCGGAATTACAGATTGAAGCCCGGGGGCTCGCTTCCTGGCTCTCCAGACGTGACATGACAGTTGACAGTTTTCCATGTTTTCCGGCTGGGAGAGTAAATAGTGTTGATTGGGGCGGTTTGTCAGCGTTTTGTTTTGAAGTTTGTTTTCCTGAGAAACGGACCCATCTGTGTGAGTGGGTGCAGAGAGAGAGAGAGAGAGAGAGAGAGAGAGAGAGAGAGAGAGAGAGAGAGAGAGAGAGAGAGAGAGAGAGAGAGAGAGAGAGAGAGAGAGAGAGAGAGAGAGAGAGAGAGAGAGAGAGAGAGAGAGAGAGAGAGAGAGAGAGAGAGAGAGAGAGAGAGAGAGAGAGAGAGAGAGAGAGAGAGAGGGAGAGGCAAAGGAGAGAGAGATGCGTGAGAAAGGTATTTGGCCAGCGCCGGCATGTTCTGCATTTTTTAATCAGGGAGGAAACAGGAAATGATGTCACCGGGTCACAAACAGGATGCTGTGATTATAACACAATGAAAACGCTCGGCAATGCAACGGGGGACCCAGGGGTCCCAACGCTTGTACTGTAGGCCAATGTATGTATGCCACCGTGACTGTGACTGTGTGTGAACATGGGATCTCTCTGTGTGCGTGCATGCGTGCATGTGTGTGCTTGTATCACTACACGAATATAGTAAAAATGTAGAAATGGACATTGTGAGGACCATTTTCCTGGTCCTCACAAGAGAAATGATGTATATTTGGGTAATTATAGGCTTACAATTAGGGAAAGATTCAGATTGTGGTTAGGGATAGGATTAGACATTTGGACGTTATAGGTTTAGAGGTTCGACAGACAGAGAGAAAGAGAGATTGTGTGTGTGTGTGTGTG
>NC_137616.1:7371007-7411007 GCF_963280865.1 Gymnoscopelus braueri | reverse complement strand
CACTCATCCTTTAATAAAACACTTAGGTGAGGTGCTGGAGGATGAATAATGTCAAGGTGAACAAAAGAAGGCAGCAAACCGCACACTCAAAACTCTCAAGTATCCAAGAGTAGTTCAAAACCCCCCAAAAAAACAGGATTGGGATCACTCTGAGATCATAGAATTACCTCAGCAAACTTTATGTCAATGAGAAATGATTTCATGTTTAATGAATAAAACAATATCTTTAAAAGTTTTGAACTCTTGGGCCCCAGGACGATATCAAGTCTCATATTACGGTAATTATCACCCAGCCCTAGTTGGGACTGTTGTTTGTATTTTTCTTTGTCTGTCGGATCTCTCTCTCTTTACCTCTCTCTCTGTGTCTTGGAAGTTGCTGGCACAACGCTGGGTGTTTCAGTCCTGTGGTTCCTCTCTAAATCCCTGTTGATTAGAACTATTTCTCCGCACTGTTTTTTCTTTTTCTTTTCATAGTGCAAACGATCCTAGGAGAGATGAGGGCTTTTACACTTAAACCAGCGCTTCTCAACCTTTTGAACTTCAAGGACCCCCAGTATGATATGCATTAGATCAGGGCCACAGGCCCCACATTTGATACAGATGTTTTAATCTCTGGGGGACCCCAATCTGCACTGTAAAATCAGTGTTAATTGAACTCTTGAGAGTATACAAGTGGAACCAAATGGACCCGGAAAGACCCTCGCGGGTCCATTTGGTTCCATGTGTACTCACTTAAAGAGTTACAGTTAATTTGGACCCCCTGGTGGTCCCCGGAACCCAACGTTGAGAACCAGTGGTTTAAACCTGGGTTTATACTCCGTACCAGCACGACAGAGGTGCTCGTCGGGAAGAACAAGATCTCAGCATCGTGTGGATGGAGTTTAAACTTTCCATTAGCATTCAAACCCCCCCCCCCCCCCCTCCCCCCTTTCCCCTTCTTTATTTAAGGCTTCTAGTGAATTCGGGCTGCATACAGTCTCCACCAACGCACAGAGAATCCATCCGTTTCGTTTTTTTCCTCCTGCACGACCGAAAGTCAGAACTTTTTCGGACGTTTTGAGGGTCTGTCGTTTGGGTGGTCGGTCGATCACTCGTCTCGGACTTCTCGGAACTTCTTGCATAGCTGGTGAAGCTGGGCGGGAGTAGAGTGTGTGTGTGTGTGTGTGTGTGTGTGTGTGAGTGAGGTAAGAACGGGGTGACAGGATTGGTTCGGTGGTTCAAATTCAGGCACCTCGTTGTTTTTGATTGGTTGGCTGTCAGTGTCAGCATTGATTATCACACAAAGGCCAAGGTCAAACTATCAAGGAGTTAAAAAAAGAACATCCTATGTCCAGTAGTCCAAAAGACAGTCTGTTTTAAGATTCACTGCTTGACTGACGCTCCGTCTGTTTGTCTGTTTGTCTGTTTGTTTGTCTCTGTCTGTCGGTCCAGTCGACCGTTCCCTCGGTTCGACGACTGTGCCGCGTACAAACGTATACATGGCGTATACAAACAGCCAGCTCGACATGAAAGTTTTAATTTCTGCGTCGTCCGCGGGGCGGGGCAGCGCTTGTCCCGCCCGCCCCGCCCCCGTCCCTCCAGTTCTCTCAAGTGTTCCAGAGCAGCAGTGGACGTCTAAAAACCCGCCTCCAGTCTCCTGTCTGTCAGCGTCTGTAAACAATCCAGAATATAAAGATTCTGTCCCTCGATTGTGTGTCTCTTCTCGCTACTTCTTTCCCCGTCGTCGGGCGCCGAACCGTGGTCTATACCTGGAATGGAAGGAATTGTTTTGAATTAAAAACAGGGTTTGATAAAGAACAACTGCACTCACATGTAGAAAGTATTTTAGAGCGTTTAATCAGCCACAGGGCGACGGACACGTTTCGGCCTGTTGGCCTTCGTCAGCGTATCAATCAAACCTTTGAAATGATTAAAAACAGGGTTCCCACATATTTTTATAACATTTTCCAAGACTTTATGTACGATAAATCTTAAAGAGCCTTACAGCATAACAACTTGGTTTAGTGTCCATGATGTAACTAATGTCCACATTGGTCCAACTGATGGAGGCTGCAGGGAAGCTAAAATACTTTACAATGTACTTCATGGAAATAATTACTCATGGAATAACTCCAGGTTTGTAATTATTAGCGATACAAAAGTGCTTCTTAAGACATGTTTTGGTATTTTTTTATGAACATATTTTATACAATAGCCATCGACATTATTCACAACTTTTCTAAAAAACTTTCTCTTAATTCCAAACTATTTCAAGGCCTGGGAATAACTTATATCTCATAACCTTTTCCAGGGATTTCATTACCCTGAGAACCCTGTAAAAGAGCGTTCAACCTGGCATCGGTGAGCTTTTTGAATGGCTATTTTCACACCGTCCTATGACAAAGTATAAAAACGGGCTAAAGTAGTTAAAAATTTGCTAGTCGGTGAAAGTGATGAAAGGTTTTTGGAAAGTGTTATTTCAGGACGTATAGCCGCCGCCGTTATCGTTATTCTATTTAGCTTGGAGGAGCCTTTTTTTGTCCAAATTCCAGTCAAAATTCCACTTGGTTTAAAACATGGCACCTCAGAGACCCAACGGAGCCAAACATATGCACAAAATCAACTTCGGTTCAAAGTTCAGGTCATCAAATTGTCAAGATAAAAAATAGCCACAAAATGCCCCCTTCTTCTTTTCTTTTTTCTTAATGAGTTTACAGAAATCTCTGGGGCCCCGGGGTTTCTGACGCAGCGGAACCGGTCCGTCTCTAAAACGCCGTCACCTGCCATAAACAAACAGCTCTTCGCTGTCACACAGAAACCTTGTATCTCCATATTTCAACGTTTTGTGTTTTTTTTTTTCAAACAAATGCCCTACATCAGCAGTTCTCAAACGTTTTCAAGTCAAGGCCATGTATTTGGGATCGTTGGTATCGATCCCAAATACATGGGTCGCGATGCGACGCGTTGTGAGCTTGTAGATCGACTATTTTCAAATAGCCTAGGTATAAAATAGGGCATTAGTGGTAATGTATGTTTTATAATATCATAATTTATATCTGCAAAGTAACCAGTAACTTAAGTTTTCAAATAATTGGAAAAGTACAATATGTACAGTAAAAGTACAATATTTGCCTCTGAGATGTAGTGGAGTAGAAGTAAAAGCATAGACAATTGGTAATACTCCAGTAAAGTAAAAGTACCTCAAAATTGTACTTAATTACGATACTTGAGTAAATGTACAGAGTTACTTGACACCACTGTTTAACCGATGAAAAGTATTAACAAGAGCGTGTGACTAAAGAACGTTTTCCATAGGATCCATTGGATTTTTTTTTTTTTTACAGTTTTCTGGACATACAAGGTTTCGGCAGTGACAGTGAGCTGTTCCTTGGCAGACGATGACATGGACATTCCTCCAGATGAGAGACACATGGTGAAGGCTGCAGGATGATGATAGTGATGAAGATGTTGTGTGTGTCCTCTTACCTCGGTTGCTATGACGCACTCCCTCCTCTCCTCCGCTATAACAAACACCGACTGGTAGACGGAGTCTCTGGGGGCGCATATCGTTGATATCCTACACTCCGGCTTTTCACTGCAAAAGCACAAATCAACGAACCCATATGCGTTAGAACATCCTCCTCTAAACTGGAAGCACATGGCAGAGCTATGCATTTAGATTTCAATGTGTGCGTGAGTGTACTTGTATTGCTAGACTTGTGAGGGCCCAAATGTGGTGGAAAAAGTACTAGGCTACATTTTTTTTACTATTTTTTAAAAGTATCAATCTGCAATATAGAAATACTGTTACAAGCAAAAGTCCGGAATTCAAAGTGTACTTGAGCAAAAGTACAAAAATATTGGCATCAAAATGTACTTAAAGTACCATGAGTAAAAGTACTCATTATGCGGAATGTCCCATTTTAAGTTTTCAAATGTATACAAATCTTTTGAAAATAGCAGATCTACAAGCTCACAATGCGTCGCATCGCGACGCATTGTGAGCTTGTAGATCTGCTATTTTCAAATGGCCCGAAATGTATATAGGGCTGAATGTACAGTACTTGAGTAAATGTACTTAGTTACTTTCCACCACTGGTACCCACAAAGAACAGTATAATTTGAGAAACACACATTTAGGAGGACAATTTGCCTGATCCTCCTGACCTCCTCACGAGAAGGAGAAAAAGTATTTTTATGGCACAAAAATGGCCTTGGGTTGGGGTTAGGGTTATGGGTTTAGGCATAACATTTAGGGATTAGGTTTATGGGTTATAGGATCAGATTTATGCCAGGTTTATACTTATTTTACCGAAAATAGCCGATCTACAAGCAAGCTCTTAGATCGTCTATTTTCTGTTTTAGAGTTAAGGGTAAAAATGGCACAAAAAAAACAACAACTGTAAAAATAACATTCATAAAATCTCCACCCTAATTTTGGTGTCCTCCCAAGTATAGTAATACAAATGCGTGAGTGTGTGTGTGTGTGTGTGTGTGTGTGTGTGTGTGTGTGTGTGTGTGTGTGTGTGTGTGTGTGTGTGTGTGTGTGTGTGTGTGTGTGTGTGTGTGTGTGTGTGTGTGTGTGTGTGTGTGTGTGTGTGTGTGTGTGTGTGTGTGGGGGGGGGGGGTATAACAAGGCAATTTTCAAATGTAAACTGTGTCGGTCAGCGCGGAACAATGCGAGGGGTCCCCCACATTGAGATGAAGGCTGGCTGGTGTTTGTTAGCAACGTGTCTTTGGAGAGTGGGTGTGCTGTGCGTTCAAAAAACCACATGAACCCAGGCGTCCCCTATTCTGGGGCTTGGAGGATGTCACAATATAGGCGAAACACTCGGCGTATACGTTTCCCTGTACACCAAAACTCTTCTGCGAAGAGATTTGTTGAAATGGTTTGGGGGCCTAGTATTACTGCCCTACAAAAGCCACAAAGTGCAATAACTATATTTCTTTGGACACACCGACTTATTTATTTGTCTCAAATGCCAAATCGTCCTTCATGATTCTGGGGGGTAAACAATTACCTCATGAACAGATACACAACTAGTGCAATACCACTTATATACTGATGACTCATTTGGCTGGCCAGTTAAAACACTTTAAAGCGTTTTTTAAATCATGATTCTGTGCATACTTTAGAACCATGGGGGACCCCAGTCAACATGGTTTATAGAGTACATGTGGTTAAAAGAGTTTCCACTTATGGGACTCATGTCCCTCTGCACACTCTCGTCGCTGTTGGGCGCAAACCTCCTAACCTCCCGGATTTCAACTTTTTTATATTTCGTAATAAATCAGTGCTTTTGAACACCCTTTACGTCTGTGTGTGGGATTTACAAATAGTGAACCAATGAAAATGATTAAAAAGCGCTTCTGACTAAACCTAACTCCATTGGATCCTCAAACTGTCGGTCAAACCACCTAACTCCAACTTGTCTTTCATTCATTCTAATCTCCACATTAATGGTCAAAAACCTCCTAACTCCACTTGAGCTGTGTTTGAGTATTGTGGTGATAATATACGGACACATGCAAGTATCTGACAATGTATACAGTCACAATACCAACTTTGACGAGGCAGTATTGTATTGTTATAAAACAAGTTTTCTTTTTCATTTCCTGAAAAGTTGATATTTTGGACATAGTTGTTTTCCATATATTCCATATAACACTCAGAATGTTACTGAGTTGGAACTGTATTAGAGTAAAAGTTTCCATCTTTTTTGGAAGATGTTTTCCAACTTATTTGATTCTGAAGGCTCCCCCCTTTTTTTCTAACCAAAGAGCACCTTCCTACATAACACTGCATTTATCTTTCACAGACTTAAAGAACAAACCTCAGCCCTCCTCTTTTTTCCATGGAAGATATTATGCTGTGTTTCTGCGGGCTACGTGAATGCTTCATTGTCTAAAGTGCGTGACGTGTGTGTGTGTACTGTGTACGCACACTCACACATGCGCACATGTGAAGTAAAAGGAAGTGCTTCAAACAATTTGTCCGCTCCATACATTGTACGAGCGAACAAATGTACAGACCCCCCTTTCCTGCCTTCACAACAAGCAGGACACGATGTTTACAGTCATATAATGCATTTATTTATCTGATGAATGACAACGAAAACAAACTCCTTCTTACCTGTACATTCTACTCAAGGGCACTTTGTCTTCTAAACACTTGTCGTAGATTAGACTTTTATCCCCCTGCTGCGACTTCTTGTCGTCCGTTGTGAACTCTTTGGGTTTGGAGTTATAAGAGTCCAAGTGGTAGTTTTTGTGGATAAAGTTCGACTTCTCCGAGTCGGTACAGTCCACCTCCAGGCCCACCTTGTGGTTGGTGTTCTTCAGCTGCGAGGCCGGGATCAGGTTGTCCCTCTGCACGTCCGACACGTTGTTCATGGTCTCGGCGTCGCCGCCGCCGCCGCGGTCCCGGCCGCTCTGCCGGTGGATGTGCCTCAGCGCCAGGCCCACCATGCAGAGCAGGATCAGCAGCGCCACGAGGCCCACGGCGAGCGAGACGGCGGCCCACTGGAAGCCGTCCTGGGCCTCCCCTCGGGGGGACGTCACAGGGATGGTCACCGAGGCGAGGAACTCGCAGCGCGGGCCGGCGAACCCGGCGGGGCAGACGCAGGCGGGCGGAGGCTTTCCGGGGCCGCCGCCGCCCATGCAGACGCCCCCGTTGAGGCAGGGCACGGGGACGGAGCACTCGTCCAGGGTGCGGTCGCAGTTGCGGCCGGCGAAGCCCGGCGGGCAGACGCAGGTGTAGTCGTTGATGCGGTCCAGGCAGGTGCCGGCGTTGAGGCAGGGGTCACCGGCGCACTCGTTGACGTTGATCTCGCAGCGCTGGCCGGTGAAGCCCGCTCGACAGCTGCACACACGCATCCCACCGTGGATCACACACAGACCGCCTGCGGAGAGAGAGAGGATACAGGGAATTAGTCTCCGTCTGTTGCCTGCATTAGGGGTGCAACAGTTAATCCAACTACCATTTTACTGCTCACTTTTATTTAAAAACATAATCAATTTGAGGGGGGGATACTTTTCTTTTTTTTCACCTGTTTTTCCCCTTAACAAAATATCGAACAATAGTGAAAATTGCTGATCTACAAACATGCAAAGTGTCGCACTGTACTGTTGTACAGTGTCGCGTGTAAAATAGGGCTTACTTTTTTGACTAATCGAAAATGTTATCGATTATCCTTAATAAAATATTCGATAGTTGCAGATGCACTATAAACTATAAAGCAACCATTACAAAATGACGGACAACAGACAAATAAACACAAAACTAAACAAGCAAAGCATTTTAAACAAACAACACATCTCCCTATGAGACCCCACTGCCCTCCAGTTCAGCTCCGCCTGGGGTTTCCGGGTTCTTCCGTCCCATATTCACCCTGCATACCAAAACAGACCCACGGATACGGACAGACAGAAATCGAGCCTCGTCCAATTAACCGTTTGCAAGGACGGCCACAGCGTATATACAGGGGGTGACACAGACAGACAGCGTACGGCGGTGACAGGCCACGGCCGTACGCTGTGTGTAGTGTTTACATGGAAGGACAATAGACACCCAGTTCCCACCAATTCCTGTTGTTCCTCCACCACTTCCAGTTCCAGCAGGAAGTTGGTTGGGGGAGGAAGAGGAAGTTCAAAAGGGGGGGAAGGAGGAGGAACTAGAGGAGGAAGGCTGATATGTCCAGTGGCGGAAAGTAACTACATTTACTCAAGTACTGTACTGAGGTATTCTGAGGTATTTGTTTTACTTTTACTTTACTTTTTTTTTTACTAAACAGTTGTTTGTACTTTATACTTCTACTCCACTGCATCACAGAGGCAAATATTTGTTTAAATATTTTGACAAACATTTTAAACATAACTTTAGGTGTATTTCGATGCCAATACTTTTGTACTTTTAAGTAAGATTTTGAATACATACAGGCCTTTTTTACGTTGTGACAGAGTACTTCTTTCCACTACTGGCTGATATTACGTACCGTTGGCGCAGGGAAGCGAGGTGCACTTGTCCACTCTCTTTTCACAGTTGAGGCCGGTGTAGCCGCGAGGACACTCGCACATGTAGCTGTGGCCGTTGTCCTTCTCCCGACACCGGCCGCCGTGGAAGCACGGCGAGTCGGCGCACGTCAGCAGGCTGTGCTCGCAGTGAGCGCCCTCGAAACCGGCCACGCACGAGCACATGTAGCCCGTGTCCAGGTTCTATGGAGAGGAGATTTAGTTAGCATGTTGAAAAACATGTGTGTAGTTAATCGAACTAATCGATTGTATCGATTAAAAAAAAAAAACTATTTGGGGGAAAACGCTTGAAATGTCTCCCCCTCCCAAGAAAGATCAGTTGAATTTTTTTTCAATCTCAATTATCCGATTAATTGAAAAAGTAATCAACAGAATAATCGCCAAGAAAATAATCAATGGTTGCGGTCCTAAATGTGTGTCTGTCAATTTACTCATCCGTCCGTCACTCACCGTACACAGTCCTCCGTTCCTGCAGGGGCTGCTGTCACACTCCTGCATCTCCAGTTCACAGTTGACCCCGGTGAAGCCGGGCAGACAGGTGCACGTGTAGCTGCCCTGCCCCGTGTTCATGCACGTGGCTCCGTTCACGCACGGACGGTGGTGCGTGCAGAAGTTCAGGTCTGGACAACAGAGGGAAGAAAGAAAGAATGAAAAAACAATTTCACCCACTTCTTTACACCTGTGATGATAAGCTTAGTTTTGTTTAAAAACTGTCAACCTGGCATCCCAAAACCAAGGACAGAAAGGTTGCATCTAAACCCAGTGGTTCTCAAATGTTTTAATTTCAAGGACGACCGTAACAACTCTTGAGAGTGTACAAATCCGTTTGTGCACTCTGAGAGTTACAGACCTGTAAGAGGTCCTTTTGGAATCCCCTCGATGGACCCTGAGGGTCCCTGTACCCCACTGAGCGTAGAAGTTGAGATCCGGACAGAGTGAAAAACGTTTGTTTACGTTTGTTTACAAACAAACTGTCAACCGACATCACCAAACCACGGACGGAGAGGTTGCGTCTAAACATAATTTAAATCAGGCCGAGTTCCTCCATGCCTGTACACTTGTGGTTTCAAATGAATGACATTGGATTGCATTGAACTTTTTTAAAGTTTTTTCATCCCAAGGGAACATTGAACAATTACAAATAAAGAATAAATGTTATAATACTATACTAGACTAGTAGTATTCTACTATTGATAATGAGCTAATAGTAATAATCAATAACCTTTAGTCTGCTGTCAGTCAGTGGTGGAAAGAAGGCTACATTCCCTTTAAGTACAGTACTCCCTTTAAGTACAGTACTCAAGTACTGTACTTAAAGGGCACAACACCCTAGTATAGGCTGATTTTGTAGTTTGTTTTCCACTTCAGGTCAAAAACTACAGCAGTGTAAAAACATGGAAGGCTGCCATCACTGTACACAGTGATGTAAGCAACACAGCTGCAGCTAATCAAATTAGTAATGGGTGTGTTAGATTTTAGGTGTGTCAATACTGTCTATCATGCTTGCACAATGACCATTATTAATTTGTTTTGTGTAGCTGTGTTGCTTACCAGCCATGCCATGCCATGTTTTTAATCTGCTTTAGTTTTTCACCTGAAGTGGAATACAAAACGGGGTGATGTGCCCCTTTAAATAAACTTTACAGTCCGATATGGTTGTTAAAGGGGTCATTCGGCATGAAGAGTCCTTAAGTAAGTATATCTTGATGCCAATATCTTTGTACTTTTGCTCAAACAAAAATCTGAATGCAGGACTTTTACTTCTACATTGTGGTATTGCTAATTTAACTTAAAGGGATAGTTCACCTCCTATCGATTAGTCACCCCATGGAGACTTGAATTCATGGATATTTTTTTGTTTTTGTCGCATTCCTAGGTCAATAATTTGATGACCGGCAGACCGGTAGGCAGCGGTTCCGGTAGGAGATACAAAGGAGACTCTTTGTGTCTCCTACCGGAACCGCTGCCGGTCATCAAATTATTGGCTTAGGAATGCGACAAAAACAAAAAAATATGGGGTGACTAATCGACAGAAAATAAACATTTTGGGGGTGAACTATCCCTTTAAGTAAAAGGTGAGTACTTGTTCCACTACTATAGTCAGAGTTGTGTAGTGTTGCTGTTGTACCTTGGTCACAGAAGAGGCCTCCCCAGCCTTCCTGACAGTTGCACTGCCATGGCTGCTGGCACGTGCCGTGCTTACAGGCCGGGTACTTCTTACATTCGTCACAGAACGTCCCCTGCCAGCCTTCTCTGCACCTGAGGGGGGGGGGCGACACAAAACACAACGGGTTAAACACAACTATTTATCATCACTCTTCACACAGTTAAGTCTTTGTCGCGTTTCTGAATGCGTTATTGTTACGTTTCTATGTCGCCAGACCCCGCAAACCGAACCTCGAGTGAAGTCAGCGGGCCGTGTGATTGGTCGGGCGAAGGAAGGGCAGACATGTTGTCTGTAGCTTTTACGGCGTCGTTATGATCTCACACAAGACCACAGTCCCCTTGAATGTCACGTCAGTCGCCAATCAATTAACCACAAGCTTTGGTAGTACCGCTTGGTACAGCCGCGGTACTGGCTGCTATACAACAGACCAGAAAAATGCCCAGTGCCCACACGCATCCATTCCCCTGGTAATTATTACAAACTGTGTGCCCAGCCGCGAGGCTTTGAGGTGATATTTCATTTAAGCAGCACACACTTTAACTGTCATCTCAACTGTCATCCGGTGGGTTTTTTAGCCCCAAAAGCCTCTGTTGGCGAAAAAAAGACTTGTTGAAAATAATGTGGCCGCGCATGGGAACAGAAGATAATTGCAGTGTCAGCGTTTTGTGCTGTTTGTGCATGGCGTTCAATGTATGGCTTAAAGATTTGGGGGCAAAACGATACACAGGGAAAAACCAAGTGTTATTTTCACTTACTGTTAACTCTCTGTGAGTTCAATTAAAAGGGTGTGTAAGAAACTTTTTTGTTCAAAGGTTAAGCTTGTTGTTAATCTGAATCATTGCTATAGAATGTTTGTTCAGTAACAGGGTCCCTCCTTTCTCTCCAGCTGTTTAGTAAACAGAAAATACAATTTCAGCCTGGGATACCAATGTTAGCCAATCGGGAGAGAGAACCGCACTAAGATCATTCATCAGTTTCAATTTTATAGTGTTCCAGTTCCAATTCTGTCTTCTCATATCTTGTTTTTGTTAATGTTTCATCACTTCCAATTTCACATTCCTGTATCCTGTGTGAGTTCTCTCTCCTGATTGGATACAATAAATATCCCAACCTGAACATAATATTTTTCAGTTTCAGAGCTGGGGAGAGACATGGAGAGAGATCCCTGTTACTGAACAAACACTCCACACAGCAAAGATTACTATGGGAATATAGAGCTATTTAACACTTATCCTAACGAAAACATATCGCCGTGAGATGCCGTTTTGGACGTGACAGTTTTAGAGGAATCTCTCTTTAAGGCTTTCTTGGCAGTAAAGCAAAGTGGGGTCCCCCTGGGGACCACTTCATATACATTTAGACGTTGGCTATTCAAGAATAACAGATCTACAAGCTCACAGTGTGTCACTTCGTGCCGCACTGCGAGCTTGTACATCTGGTATTTTTGGGAAAAAAAACATTTTGATTTATTGGATTTTTTTTTTAACACAAATCTTCTCTCTCCTCTGGGGGTCTCCCTGGCACAAAACATTTTCAGATGGGGTGGTCTGCGGCCAAATACATATCGAGCTTAAAGGAGTAGTTCACCCAAAAAATCTCTTATTTTTTTTATTATTTTTTATTTTTGTCGGATTCCGGTAGGAGACTCAATTGAGTCTGCTACTGAGTCTACGAGTGACCGATGACCCATTCATCAAATTATTGGCTCAGGAATGCGACAAAAACTTAAATAAATCTCCATGAATTCAAGGCTTTGTGGGGCTGTGTAATTGATAGGAAATAAGTCATTTTTTGGGGGTGAACTACTCCTTTAATCCTTGACATGAAAAAGTTTGAGAACCAGTGCAGTAAAAGGAGTCTAGCTGTCAAAATGGTCCCCGGTTCTCACGTTTCCCCCCCAATGAAACCCAACTCTCAGCGGGGTGGTTAGCGGTGGTGTCACCCAGGCAGGGAGGAGGAGGAGGAGGAGGAGGAGGAGGATGTTGTCCCCATGTCTTGTGTCATGAGACGAGCAGAGACGTGTGGGACAGCTCTGGGGCGTCGGGGAACACTAAAAAGGCCTTAACCTCCTTTTCGGGGTGGATTTAAGGCGGTGATAATGATGGATTTGCGCTTTTTTAGAACAAGAAAAAGAGAAGAGAGGGATTATTTCTCACGGAGATGAAGGGAGCAAGCGTTCCTAGTTAGCTGGAGGGGGGCGAGCGATAGAGAGAGAGCAGTGGTGGACAGTAACCAAATACATTTACTTGAGTACTGTTAGTTAAGTAAAATGTTTTGAGTATCTGTATTCCTCCATATTCTAATGTTTTGTGTTTTTTCGTAAATGAATGCCCCACTTGATCATACTACAGCATCACACAACAGCATTAAAAGTAGCAGATCTGCAAGCTCAAAACATGGCACCAAGTAGACAGTAGATCTGCTACTTTTGCTATTTTTGGAATCATGAAAAGTAACAGTTTCGGACATATGAGGTTTCCACCCGACAGAGATTTACTTGTGTATTTGTATTTATGGTTTGCTTATGACATAGTAGTGGAGTAGAAGTTTAAAATATCGTAATATTTACATACTCAAGTTAACCCATCAAGGCCTGAGGTTCTGATTCTAAAAAAGTCTTCTAAATCTTAACAGTTAAAAAAAAAAACTAGCGCTATGCACTCTGTGCCACGCTATGAGCTTGTACATCTGTTATTTTTGAATAGCCTAAGTATAAAATAATGGTTTAATGGTTTAAGCAAAAAAGTACCTCAAAATTGTACTTGAGTACAGTACTTGAACAAATGTACTTAGTTACTTTCCAGTGCTGCAAGCAGGAAACCCGAGACGTGGAGAAGTGAGTGATACACAGAGAGAGAGAGAGAGAGCGCGAGAGAGAGAGAGAGGCCGGGGTGAACTTTGACCTCTCCTTGATGAACAACACACACTCTCCGGTCATGAGAATGGCTGGTGTTCAATCAATCCACCCGCTGCGCCGCGCGCTTGACAACCCAATGAAAACGGACATGGACGCTGAAAATCCGCTCCAAAATGTGTCTCACACTCACACGCATGCATGCAGGCACGTACACACACACACACATGGTAACACATTAACTCGCGAACTACCATTTTAACCCATTCAATCCGGGAACGCATCTACAAATGTCTTCTAAATCCTAACTGGTTTCTGAAAAACGTATGTTGCTATATGTCAGTGGTGCTCAAACGTTTTCATGTCAAGGACCCCCAAAATGATATGTATTTGGCCCACCGACCCCCATCTCACTCATTCACTTGTGGGGACAAGTATAGAAATACACACACGCGTGCGCACACGCACACACACACACACACACACACATGCGCGCCCTCGCACGCGCACACTCTCTCTCTCTCTGCGTCCAGTTCCCAGACACACGACCAACACCCATTTCATCGCTTCATGCGGTTGTTTTTTTTTTTTTTATACTTACACACACTCGCCAGGTTTAGAACAGTTCCCGTTGCGCTCGCTGCAGCCTTCCAGACAGATAGCTGTAACACAGAGAGAGAGAAAAACACACACTGAGGTCATTCTAAACGCTCTCCAGGACCACGAGTCTCACGGCCGTGATGTGATTTAGAACCACGAGTGGCTCAACCTGACAGACAAAAACAAACGATGCAAATAATAAAACACCTGTGATGCGAGATATCAAGTTAACTTTTCACAGGCCTCTATAATCTATAACTTGGACTTTAGCCCCCCCTCGGACACACCTGTGGACTACACCAGGTACAAATGACCTTTTGTTGCACTCTCTCAAGGAGCTACTTGCGGATTATACTAGGGTCAGTCCACTCTAGGTGGACACGCACTGACCTTTTGCACCTTAATCCCTTGTATAACGCACTGACTTTTTTTTTTTGTTGGTCTTTTTTATTGTGCTCCTTTTCCTCTAAGCACCTTAACGTCCATTGTCTATCATGCACAGTATAAGTATAACATGCACAGTATACAATACATTGCTGCTATGCTCAGGCACCTTAGTTTAGTTTTTTTTTGTTTTTTTTAGTTTTTATTATCTCAGGTAATTTGTAAATATGTAGATAACTTGTCTGGCCTTCTGTTGCTCTCTTGTTTTGATCTCCTTCCCACTTACCCCCCACCCTCTTCCTCTTCTTCTTCTCCCCCCCCCCCCTCTTCTTTCTATGGAAACTAACGTTGCGATGGGAACGATGTACAAAAAAGAATTTCACCCACTTTTTTACCTTGTAAACCTGTGATGTGACAATAAAACTGATTCTGATTCTAATCTATACGGTAAAACCATTTATTGCCAGTTACTTAAAGGAGCACTTCCTACATTTTCAACCTTATCTTCATATAATTGGTAAAGGGTGCATTTATACAGTGCTTTTTATCCAAAGCTCTTTACAATGTGCATTACATTCACATGTAATGGGTCGACAAGGCACCAACCTGCTCGTCGGGAGCAGTCAGGGGTTCAGTGTCTTAATTAGGGACACTTCAACACTAACTCAGAGCTAGCCGGGATCGAACTGGGAACCTTCCATTTCCCCAAGCGGCCACACTACCTCCTGAGCCAATACCGCTCCTCACTAAAGCCCCTTGGTCCTCACTAAAGCTCATTATAAGGCACCATTTCTGTCTACTCACTGTGTCTCATTGGTGGGCTGTGGACAGTTCAGAAACCTGCCTACCAATCGACAAGCTCAAAACGCGGCGCATATTTGGACATATGAGGTTTCCACCCAACAGAGACGATATACTGTATATACTGTACACAGTCACACACAATAGCAGCCAGTGTATAATAGCAGCGAATAGAGAAAAAGTTAAGTTGAATGCTGTAAAAGCGTCCCTCTCTGAGTTAAAGGTGCAATAGACAAAGGTGCAATAGACAACACTCAACCACTAGATGCCGTACACTCAACGGATAAAGTCCCTTATTTCCCTTTGGATACAAATGGAATCATTTTGTACACTCTCTGAGTTACAAATGGGTTAGGGACTTATTTACTTCCATTTTCCACCCGTAGTGGGTCTCATAAACGTAATACACATAGATGTTGGGCATCCAAAATGACCAAAATAAAAGAAATAAAGAAGAAATCACAACGAGACGATGTAGCATTAAAATGGAACCAGCCTCCCATGTAACCACAAGCACACACACACTCACACACAGACGGTTCATATTTCATTGTATTGTAATTGCGCTGTAAAGCCACTCTTGGCGGTCAGTGCCTAAACAAGCAGGGTACAGAACACATCCATTCCGCCATTAATAGCCTACACCTGTTTTAAGAGCCAACCACCGCACCACTGTGGGCCTGGATGAGGTAGAATTCATCGAAAGCCCTTCAGTCTGAAGGTCTCAACTTTCCTCAGAAAGCACTAAACGGATCATTTGATCTACACCTGTCCCAGCCCACCCGTCACACCCACCCACCACACCAGCTGCCACGCGGGAACGGTTGACTGTTATAGGGTTGTTTGTGGCTTTTAGGCAGAGGGTCCACGATGGCCAATAGTTGCCTTTAGCCCGCACTTGGCATTAAAGGAGTACTTCACCACAAAATAATTACTATTTTCCATCCTTGAATTCAGTGAGATTTGTTTTGTTTTTGTCGCAAACCTGAATGAAGAAATCAAAAAATATTTGATGATAGAATTGAAGAAAGTAGGGGTCCAAGCTTAGCCGCTTAACAACTACATCCAACATCCATTTTGGGGGCGAAGTACTCCTTTAACGTGTATCTAGTGTCCAGGGTGTTGTAGGCCATGCTCTTATGAGGCACCTGCCATCCATATGCATCACACACTGAAATCACACCTTCCGTTTTCCACAGCGCGTGTCACTTCCTTCCAAGTAGAATGTTGAATGCAGGACTTTCACTTGTAAACATAGTATTTCTACCTACTTTTACTTAAATAATAGATCTGAGTTGTGAGTACTTGTTTGACCACTGTGGGTGCATTCAATCAGTGGTTCCCACACGTTTTCATGTCACGGTCACGGACCCCCCCAAATTGATATGTATTTGGTCACGGACCTGCACATCTGAAAAAGATTTTATGCCCAGGGACCCCGATAAGAGAAGACGTCAAGATTGGTTAACATTGTCGAAAATAGCAGATCTACAAGCTTGTAGATCTGCTATTTTTCCAAACAGCTGAAAAATAAAATAAGGCTCAAGTGTTCAAAATGTTTGTCATTTTGCAGGCAATCCCCTCAAGGACCCCCAGGACACCCCAAATTGAGAACCACTACATGCATTAAATGCACCTGAGTTTCAGGTGTGTTGGTCACCGTCCCGCCCGGGGACACGGGCAGCACTTAATGGCAGCTGTGAGCGGGGCTGTTGTGACAGTGACACTGTATTCGGGGAAACCAGAGAGGCGACTGACGGTAAGCGGCCGGTTTAGCCCTTAACAGATGCTCGCTCTCAATAGCAGACAGCTGTCGCCATTGTTGTTCTGTGGGCCCGCGAGGAGAAAACCGTGTTTGCAGCTGCCGCTATTAATGCCGCAGCGCCGCGACAATAGAGAGGGATTCTAATAACAAACATGGGTGGCGCGTGGCGCGGTAATAATGCCGCGATTAACCTTGGCACGAGCCCCACCTATGAATGCACGCTCACACACCAGCCAGATTAAATTACCCAGGCACGCGCTGTTTGTGTTTGTGTGCTCTGTGTGTGCTGTGTGTGTATGTGTGTGTGTGTATGTGTGTGTGTGTGTGTGTGTGTGTGTGTGTGTGTGTGTGTGTGTGTGTGT
The DNA here is from genome assembly GCF_963280865.1 of Gymnoscopelus braueri. NCBI lineage: Eukaryota > Metazoa > Chordata > Actinopteri > Myctophiformes > Myctophidae > Gymnoscopelus > Gymnoscopelus braueri. The sequence goes on along the minus strand of NC_137616.1, from coordinate 7,394,064 downwards.
GTGTGTGTGTGTGTGTGTGTGTGTGTGTGTGTGTGTGTGTGTGTGTGTGTGTGTGTGTGTGTGTGCGTAGTAGGGTTGCAACTATCGATTATTTTCTAAGCGATTAGACTATTAAAAAAAAAGAAATTAAATAATCGATTACATTGATTATTTCGATTAACTCTTGCACCCTGATGTGTAGTAGAGAGGGAGGAAGAGAGAGAGAGAGAGAGAGAGAGAGAGAGAGAGAGAGAGAGAGAGAGAGAGAGAGAGAGAGAGAGAGAGAGAGAGAGAGAGAGAGAGAGAGGGGGGATACACAGTCCAGAGTAAGGCACAGCCAGAGTGAGACTCAGAGGAAATTACAGTGTCTGACAGAAAGCTCATTTATCTCGCATCGTGTATATTTTCTGTAGTCGGCGACGATTGATGCGCCTGTAATTGCCCCGCACCACGTGAGCCCATCTGGTTAGAATTTGGCGCCACGGTCAAAATAGCACGTGCCAATTTGTCATTCACCCGCGGCCTGACACTGATGACAGATCCGCCGTAGTCTCGTGCGGTCCGCGTCCGCCACATGGTAACTATTACACTCACGGTGTCCCCTTCCTTCCAATCTACGCCTTTGATTCATCTGGAGGTTTTCTCGATGAGAATTCGGGGACCCGTCGTGGTGTTTTGTCGAAGCCAAATGGCAACCGGCCCCGTTACTTATAGGAGCAGTGGTGGACAGTATAACGAAGTGCACTTACTTCTGTACTTAGTATTTCGTTGCTGTCGGGCAGAAACCTCTTATCTCCATATTCTGACTTTTTGAGTTTTTTCGTAAATGAACGCCCTACTTGATCATACTACAGCGTCACACAAAAGCATCAAAAGTAGCAGATCCACAAACTCGAAACGAGCTTGTAGATATGCTACTATTGCTACAGTTTTGGACTGTAGGTTTCCACCCGACGATTTGTATGTTTGGATACTACTGACTTTCATCTCGACTGCATTTCAAAGACAAATATTGTACTTTTGACTCCATTACAGTTTTAGGAAGGGAAAAAGTAAGCTACAGTAGGTAAACCCAATTTCAAATATAGAGAAAATAGCAAATCTACAAGCGCACTAAAGTACAATATTTGCCTCTGAGATGTAGTGGAAGTTGACGTATAAAGTATAAAGAAAATGTACATATACTCAAGTAAAGTAAAAGCACCTCAAAATTCGACTTAAACAGTACTCGAGTAAATGCACTTCAAATTGCACACAAATTACTTTCCCACCACTGGCCCATTCAAAGCTTATCCAAAACATGGGTGTGTGTGTGTGTGTGTGTGTGGGTCCGAGGAGGATTTGGCCCGGTTGTGTTTGCGTCTGTTGTCATGCTAAACCCAGTCTGCCCCCTCGACCCCGAAAACTCAATGACCACTCGCAGACCCAGCGCCAATTATGCTCCTCCAATTATACAATCATTTCTACCAAATTCAACGGTCTCCGAAAATGACACCCCTATGATGCCACAATTACACAGCAGCCCTGCCAGATAGCGCTGTCATGTCTGGCCTCGGCACTAAACATCCTGAGGCCGCGGGGCGCTCTCTCTCTCTCTCGCTCTCTCTCGCTCTCTCTCGCTCTCTCTCTCTCTCTCTCTCTCTCTCTCTCTCTCTCTCTACGGAGGGACTTCTGATCAGGAAATACCTAGAAGTCATCCCATAGTATAACAGCTTACGTCTAGAAGAATCCTCAACTGTTGCTATGATGCAACGCTGACAAACGTTGCTTAAAACCGCCTGAAACGTATACACTTTGGCATACACCAAATCTGTATGCCAAAAATAGCCGATAATATGTCGTGTTCTGAGCTTGTAGATCGTCTATTTTCGCCGAATGTTCACCTATTATGAAATGCCCAGAATAGGGACGACGCTAGGGTTCATGTGGTTAAAATGTCCCTTCTCTGCAGCAACATCCAAATGCACTGAGGAACTACCAGCTGGAATGTCAGGTACGGGCTAGCTATGCTTGCATCATGTACATGTATGAGTTTTACCCTCTAGAGGCGACTCACAGAGGTCTGCACAAAATAAAAAACTTCAGACCAACACGAGCTGCAGAGAGCAGCTCCGACCAACAAAACATTTAAACATGACCAACATGTTGAAGAAGGGCTGGACAAATATGGACAAAATCAAACACCAGGATATTTTTGACCAACTTCCTATCAATGACTATTGGTGCTTTCACAAAATACTTGAGAGACAATGAGATTACTGAGAAATAATCACCAATGCCTATATAATAAAAAGTGGGAAAAGGCAAATAATAGAACAGCTACAACCAGTCACATTACGGCAAAGCAGCCTTTAAAACTATGAGGGGCCGTTTAGGCCAAAAATAATGAAACACTTTCACACACGCTAACGAGACAGTCTTATACTTACTACTGAAATGCTTTTACATTCAATTTTGAGACACTTTCACACACACTGATGAGACACTCTTACATATACTACTGAAATGCTATACGTTCAGTATTGAAACACTTGCACACTCACTACTGAAACACTCTCACATACATACATACTTTGTAAATAGATGCACGTTCATATATGAAACTTTATACATACTCATCTGAACACTTACGCATACATATGAGAAACACATACACATACATATATACTTCTGTGCCATATACACATGCATACGAAATGCTTGCACGCATACAAGTTAAACATTTATACATTTATATCTGAAACACTCACACATACACATATGAAAAGGCTGCATGTATATCGCTGAACACTTGTACATTTACAACTGAATTTCTTGTATATTATTACAAACTAAAATGAAAACTTTAGATGCATGTGCAAGCCTTTCACATGTATTCATACGAGTCATTTCAGTAGTATGTATAAATAAATTCAATAATATATATACACATAATTTCAGTGATATGTATAAGTGAGTTCAGTATAATGTATAAAAGAGTTTCACATGTATTCATACAAGTGATCTAAGTAGTATGTATAAATGATTTCAATAGTGTATATATACACCATTTTTAAAGCATGTACAGATCATTTCACATGTATTCATACAAGTAATATCAGTGATGTATATAAGTAATTTTGATAGTATATATAAATCATTACAATAGCATATAGATCATTTAACTATAATGTATATAATTTCACATGTATGCATACAAGAAATCTCAGTAGCATACGGAAGTGGTTTCAGTAACATAGGCACAGGCAGGTGCGCGGGCACACCAGGAAGAAACTTCCAGAGAGAAGGAGAAGATAAGAAGGAGAAGACAAAGGCAGCATGGAGGGGAACGGAGACCCACTTTAATTAATTTGATATCGAATACTAATATATCACCTACGCAGCAGTGTAAGGTCCTTACACACTGGGGCGAATTCTTCATGCAAATAAACAAGTTTTTTTTCGCCTGTTTTTTAAAACCTTATAAAGTCAATGCAAGCTTCCACATCAAAGACGAAATTTCGCGGAGCGAAAATGCGTCTTTTATTTATTCGGACAGCAGTCATATTTTGTGGAAATGCTGGTGACTGCTACTCTGACCAATCAAAATGCATTTATGTAGGCCTATTCATTTTATTAAACAATCTAGTATAGGCCATCCCATTGGATGAGCGCACTGGTGCTCAAAATGGGGTCCGGGGAGTGGGGACCCCCAGGGGTGATGCGCGGGTCAGTTTTTTTTCATAACCCGCCCCGCCACGGAGCACAAGTTCAACAAAACAATATATAAATCAACGGCCCGAGAGAGAGAGAGAGCGAGCGAGCGAGCGAGCGAGCGAGAGAGAGAGAGAGCGTGCGCGATCGAAAGATAGAGAGAGAGACAGAGAGAGAGAGAGAGAGAGAGAGAGAGAGAGAGAGAGAGAGAGAGAGACCCCCTCGCATCACTACCAGGGTCCTTGGGACTCGGGAGTGTTCTGGGGGTCCCCAGCAGTATAAACACTTTAACCATTACATATATAGCATATCAGCTATTTGAAAATATCCAATCTACAAGCTCACAATGCAATGCATTGTGAGCTTGTAGATCTGCTATTTTCAAAAATATTTGACAAATTGTGAAAAACACCATAAATATTATATGGTGGTCCCTGGCACTAACCTCGTGGTTGGACTGGACATGGATACAGTCAGTGGAGAAAAAAAAGTACTCACATTTTTACTTTAAGTATCAATACTGCAATGTAGAAATACTCTGTTACAAAGTAACAGTTAAGTATAAAGTCCGGAATAAAAAATGTACTTGAGTAAAAGTAGCCTACAAAAAATAAAATAGGCCTACCAAAAGTAGAAAGTAGGCTACTCATTATGCAGAATGTCCCATTTCACAAGTTTTCTGTATGACATATACAAATCTTTTGAAAATAGCAGATCTACAGATCTGTGAGCTTGTAGATCTGCTATTTTCAAATTGTCGAAATGTATGATGATACAGACTTGGGCTGGATATAGACCAATCGACAGTGTAAAGTAACTAAGTACATTTACTCAAGAACCGCCTGCCGCTCCAAGCCGCTCCGGCCGGGGCCGCGAACCATACGTTGCACAGACTGACACAAAGAGAACCATAAGTGCGTAGCTCTCCGATCAAAACTTCATAAAAATTTCTCCGTAGGCTAATCCACACGGGTTTACTAGACTTTTGACCAATCAAAATGTATCTATGTATTAATTGTATTAAACACGCGTCGCTAGGCCATCCCATCCAACTCCTGTTGAAGATGCGCGCATCGGTGCTCACAGTGGGGTCCGGGGACCCCCCTGGGGGGTGATGCGTGGTCAGGTTTTTTTTTTCTTCATTTAGAGACAGACAGACAGACAGACAGACCGACAGACAGACAGACAGACCCGCCCGTCCCGCGCTGCCGCGCATCACTACAGGGGGGTCCTTGGAAGTGTTCTGGGGGTCCCCAGCAGTTTAACCACGTCTTCAACCCATATAGCCTATACATCAGCTATTTGGGGTCAGTGCGGACCCGTTCGGTGCCCCCCGGGACGGTTTTGTCAACGGGGGGTTTTGTGTTGCCCTCAGAATCTTTTTGGTGCCACTATAGCATTAATCTTTTATTTTTATTTATTGTATATCTGCTATTTTTGAATAGCCAACATATACAATATGGATAAAGGGTTGAAAATGTATTAAAACCTTTTGCTGGGGACCCCCTCAAGGACCACTGGTTGAGAACCACTGATTTAAAGGAAATGGTTGTAATGACAATGCAGGGGCAGTTCTATAACTTATCCATTAATTTAGATGAAATAGAGTAGAGCAGGGGGCTTCAACAGGGGGTCCTCAGAGTTACTACAGGGGGTCCACCAAATCATTGTGTGATATGATTTTTTTTTTTTTTACATTAACCACTTGAACCCTAGCAGCCGAAAATAGCATATCTACAAGCGTCACGTTTCAACTGAGCGGACGGTGTTACACGCAAACGTGTTACCTAAAGAATTCGGTCTGAGCATGCGCAAAATGGCGGCTCCCGTGGATTATTATTGATATTTGTATCGTCATTCTAAGACCATTTCTAAGTGGATTTTATTGTTTATAAAGTAGGATAAAGTAGGACGTGGTCATGCAAAATGGTGGTGTCCCGTGGATTTGTAAAATATTCGCGGTAAAAAAATATTTTACCGCGAATTATTTATATATTTTTCTCTGTTGTCTGGAAGTTTCTTCCTGGTGTGCGCGCGCACCTGCCTGTACCTTCCGGTGTTACTGAAACCACTTCCGTATGCTACTGAGATTTCTTGTATGCATACATGTGAAATTATATACATTATAGTTAAATGATCTATATGCTATTGTAATGATTTATATATACTATCAAAATTACTTATATACATCACTGATATTACTTGTATGAATACATGTGAAATGATCTGTACATGCTTTAAAAATGGTGTATATATACACTATTGAAATAATTTATACATACTACTTAGATCACTTGTATGAATACATGTGAAACTCTTTTATACATTATACTGAACTCACTTATACATATCACTGAAATTATGTGTATATATATTATTGAATTTATTTATACATACTACTGAAATGACTCGTATGAATACATGTGAAAGGCTTGCACATGCATCTAAAGTTTTCATTTTAGTTTGTAATAATATACAAGAAATTCAGTTGTAAATGTACAAGTGTTCAGCGATATACATGCAGCCTTTTCATATGTGTATGTGTGAGTGTTTCAGATATAAATGTATAAATGTTTAACTTGTATGCGTGCAAGCATTTCGTATGCATGTGTATATGGCACAGAAGTATATATGTATGTGTATGTGTTTCTCATATGTATGCGTAAGTGTTCAGATGAGTATGTATAAAGTTTCATATATGAACGTGCATCTATTTACAAAGTATGTATGTATGTGAGAGTGTTTCAGTAGTGAGTGTGCAAGTGTTTCAATACTGAACGTATAGCATTTCAGTAGTATATGTAAGAGTGTCTCATCAGTGTGTGTGAAAGTGTCTCAAAATTGAATGTAAAAGCATTTCAGTAGTAAGTATAAGACTGTCTCGTTAGCGTGTGTGAAAGTGTTTCATTATTTTTGGCCTAAACAGCCCCTCATATAAAACTAGAACAAGACAACATTTATGCCATATCACGTTATTACAATATCCAACAAGATCAAGTCTCCTATCGTGACATCAATGCCCAGCCCTGTATCAGGCCAGCGCGAGGTCAGAGCAGCCAACCAACCAACAGAACGCAAACATGACAGAGAGTAGAGAGATGTTGAAACCACAGAAAGTGAAGAAAGAGAAAGAGAGAACAGGCCCGGTTCTTCTTGACTGACACACAGTCAGCCATAAAGGGCAGCAACGCGTGACGCCTGATGTCACGCTCTGTCATACGATTGTGTTGCAAGCCGAAAATAGCTGATCCACACAAGCTCAGAACGCGCTGCGTACCGCGACGCGTTGTGAGGCTTGTCGTGGGTCAGCAATTTTTCCGCCAGACCAGGTCATTCTTTTAGGTGCACCACCGAGACTGAATTGGTCAGCACCAAGACTAGATGTCAGACGTCAGATGTGCAAAACTGTTACTTTTCAGGATTGAAATTGTACAGCTTGTACATCTGCTACTTTTGTGTGACGCTGTAGTTATGATAGCAAAAACACCCAAAGTTAGAATAAGAGGTTTGCGCACGACAGTAACGATAAAATAAGTGTGAACCCACAGTCCTATTGTATATTGCATCACTATTGAGATATTTGGCATAACTATTGAGGTATGACATTTTGTCCATATTGTGCCGCCCCAGCGTGCAGCAGGGACATAACATGCACCCCCTCCAGCAGCAGCCTATGTTTCTTTCCTGTAGGAAACCCTGACATCCAATGGAAGTACAAAATCGGGGCTTGGGAACGGGAGGAGAAGTTGTTGTTGTGGCTTACGTTCTTCACAGTATTTGCCCTTCCAGCCGGGCAGACAGGACAGGTGGCCCTCGCGGGTGCAGGTGTAGTGGCCGAAGCGGTCGTCCCGGGGCGTGCACTTCTTGGAGCAGCTCTCGCCGTAGTAGTTGTCATTGCAGACGAAGCGGTACGAGTAGCGCAGCTCCGTCTGCGCGCCCGCCTGCGTGTCCTGGGACCACTCCGTGCCCACGCTCAGCTGCCTCTGGATGGCAAAGAAGCTGATCAGAAACTCTGGGTTGTTGTTGGTGTCTGGAAAGAAAACACATGCCAGAGTAGAGAGAGAGAGTGGAAGGGGACAACATTTATGCATATTAGTGGCGTTCCAAGATTCATTTCTTTAAATTCTAGGCTTAACTACACATAATATCATTGCTGTCGGGTGCAAGCCTCATACTGTATGTCCAAAACTGTTACGGTACTTTTCAGGATTCAAATTAAGACATAGCAAAAATGGCAGATCTACAAGCTCAAGCTCCTGAAGATCTTTTATTTTAGCTACTTTCGTGTGACACTGTAGTATGACGCAGGGCATTCATTTAGGGGAAAAAAACAACAACATAAAAACATTAAAATATGGCGATAAGCATGACAGCAACGATATTATATCTTGACTCGACCCGGAGTTTGGATGCGTGATTTAAAAAGCCATCCGTCATTACTTAAATAAATAAATCTGCCAACTAGGAAAAGCTGCATCCCTTATCAAAGCCCATACAGCTCAGATGAAAGATAAACTAAAGGTTGAAATTTCCTCTTTTCTTTTCCGTCAGCAAAAACATTCCCAGGCCCCTGGTCCTTCTCTTCCAAAGGGCGGAACAGAGCAAGGTGTAAAATACAGGAAAATGTAGTCAGGGCTTTTGGCAGGCTCCGAGCATTCTCACCAAAGCCCAGCGAGTCTTTCCCACGCCAAAAATAAACCAAAGGAAGTTCAATTGTGTTGGAGAATAAGAATGAAAAAAAAAAAAAAAAAGAAGGTGTACTGAGATAGGCTCACAACAAAGGGGCTCAGAAAGGCGTGAAAATGTGTGCGTTTATGCACAAGAAGCACCTGGTAGCCATAAAGTACCCACGTTGAGTGATTAAGTAGTATTAGATTGCCCAAATGTTTGCTTTTTTGCTTAGTGAAATTGTGCAAGAGTAAATCAACTCTGAAGTCCCAAGAGGTGAAATGTACAGACAGGGCGCCCTCTTGTGGCGTAATGTGGCGCACTTACCTACAGGTAGACTTTCGTATGGTGAATGCCATGCTTCAATTATCAAAGAAAACGAGCCCTGAGGGGAAGAAAGAAAACATTCAGTTATTATAATATAATGCATATCTTACTGGTTTATTTTGATTTATATTCATGTCTAAACTAACAGTTTATATGGGCCAGGTGTTTTCTCATGGTGTGGCATTTGTTTTGGTCTAGCCCACTAGAACAGGCTTAATATGAACGACATGATACATAATAGTGAATTATTGCAGTGCATGATATGTTTATTTCACTGGTTCTCAACGTGAGGTCCGCGGACCACCGGGGGGGGGGGGGTCCAAAAATCGACCCTTTACGCAGTGGCGTTTCCAGTATAGGCCTACATTTTGGGGCTTTATAACGAGTCTGTAACTTCGAGAGCGTACAAATGGAACCAAATGGACTCGTAAGCGTCCATTTGGTTCCATTTGTACGCTCTCGAAGTTAAATTATAGTTGATCCTTGAGGGTTTTAGTGCAGACTGGGCCACTGGGGGGTCCCAGAGAGATAATGGGGGTCTGCGTGGCCTCATGCATATCAAACTATAGGTCCTTGAAATCAATGTGAAGAGAAAAGGGTTGAGAATCAGTGGTTTTATTGCACTATGTCGTGCTGCAGGTCTGAAACTGCCTCGCAATCCAATCCGTTTGTTGACAGAAGCGTTACCTAATGATGATGGATTATCATGGGGAGCAGCGGCCCGGTGCGCTCCCCAAAAACGCACCATGGGAACCGGTAACAGGATAGGTGGGCACTGTCTATAGGGACATCTGGGCACCTCGATGTAAAATTGGCAATTTTGTCTTTTTTTTTTTTTTTTTTTTTACATTTGGAAAATGTTTATAAGTAAAGTAGAGATTATAACATGCTTAAACATACGACAATTAAGGTCTAATATTTCTACAATTGCTAGAAATGGCTACAAAACCTGTATATCCAGTCATTTTGTGGCATTTAAACAAGAAGTTGAAGGATACAATTAAGTCTGATAATTAATAAATTACTTTTTTCATAATATTTTATTTTTCAACATTTTGGACAAAATAGCCAATTTTACATCGAGGTGCCCAGATGTCCCTATAGTGCCCACCTATCCTAGTGTACCCCCCCCCCCCCTCTCTCTCTCTCTCTCTCGCTCTCTCTCTCTCTATAGTAGCCTATAAAAGATCACAGCTGATCCCTTAACAACAATAACACGAACTGATGAAGTTGTGGAATTGCAAACATTTTTTGCAATTCAAAAAACAATTCTTACCGGCCATCCGAAGTTGAACGGTAACCGAATGGGTCTTTTGACCAGGGATGTGCCCGAGCTGCTGAAGGAGTTGTCGCCCAGCACCGGGGTCATTGACCTCCCGAAGATGCAGTCCCCGGGCGACACCACCGCCTGGTAGTTCTTCAGGCACACCCTGAAGAAGGTCCTGCAGCCCGGCCCGGGAGCGCACTGCTGCCCGTTGGCCAGCAGACCCCGCTGGTTCTGGAACTCCTGCAGCTCCAGCTCGAAGATCCCCGATCCAAATACCTTCAATAATTATAATATTGTTATTAGACAAGGAACATTGTTCAGCTTTTTGTCAATTTGCATGGTAGGGGGGACACACAGTAGCAGGGACCCCCCCCCCCCAACCCCGGGGGGTCCCTGCTACTGTGTGTGTGTCCCTACCATGCAAGTGATAACACAGGCTCTCATACCTGTGCTTAAATAATAATGAATTTTGTATTATTATTACACATTCTTGGATTGTGATATATGTATTTTGGAGGGGGGGGGGGGGGGTTGTCACTTGCATGGTGGGGGGACACACACAGTAGCAGGGACCCCCCGGACCCCGGGGGGTCCCTGCTACCGTGTGTCCCCCTATACCATGCAAGTGACAACACAAATAACACAGGCTCTCATAACCAGGACCCCAATGGAAACAAGCCATAGTGCTTTCTTGGGGTTTAATCCTTTCAGCATCCTTTAGTACAGAAATGTACTTTCTGTGCTTTTTTTTTTTGCAAACTGTTAATAAAGTATTCAATCAATCAATCAAGTAATCGATCAATCAATCGGATACCACAGGCTGTCATACCTGTGCTATCAACGTGGTGCTGAACACGGTGAATGTCAACCAAGCTGAAGCCATCCTCCTTGTCGCTCCTCCAGCGCGACCGATCTCGCCGCTGCGCCAACAACACAGCCTAATAAAAAATAAAATAAAAAATAACACCGAAAACAACAACCCTTCCTATTCCAACCTATAGAAAAGCACACGTCCAAAAAAATTAAGAAAAAGAAGAAAAGAAAAAAAAACGTATATAAATCCTTCTTCACTCCCAGGGAGTTTTTTCTTTTTTATCCCCACAAATATTCCCTCTGGCGTTGAGTGTGAACACAAAAAACGCAGCAAGCAACGCGTCTCCAAAAATCTTCCCAAGTTATCCAAAACGGGTGACAAAATTATCCAAGTCTTGTCTTCTGATGTGTCCTCAGGCGTGATGTCCTGTGCGCAATGGAATCGTATGAATATATACTCCACAAAATGCTGTATACTGTAGGTTTTTCGTGTTGCCTTAAAGGATCGTAAGGAAGAGCTTGTTTTGATGCTCGGCTCTGTGCGTAAAGTAGCGTCTCTCTCTCTACTCTCCTCTCCTCCTGTGCAGTGTTTCTGCTCTCCTCTCCTCCTGTACAGTGTTACAGTGTGGTTCTTACTCCTGAATGAAAGCGCTGCCGCGTCTCCGCCCCCATATATAGACTCGCGTCGACTGTCCGTCAAACGCGCCTGACCCCGCCCCCTTTCACATTATTCCAACAGGGTTTCTCAATGTGAGGTGCACGGACCGCCCAGGGGGTCCAAATGGATTTTTTTTACGGGTCGTATGTGCAAATGGTGTATAAATGGTCCATTTGTATATAGACTCTCGAAGTTAAGATCACTTGGTCCCAGAGATAAATAGGCTATTTGTTAAATGATGGTCTGCTAATGCACGGAAAGGGTCGAGAATCACTGAACTTAAACTATATGGAACCCCTAATCTATAGGCCCTACACTGTGAAATCCTCAGTGGTATTTTACAAATTTGACCAAACGGTCAAACTGGTAACTGGTTCCATTTGTACCAAGAGTCTACAATATAACTAATTTGGTGCCCAAATGGACCAAAGAAAATAATGTTATTAATACTTTTTTTTAATTATTTTTTTAATGTGAGTGAGAGTGAAGCCTGTCGGTGTGTTTTAACCATTTGTACGCTCTCAGAGTGATTTGGACCAGTGGTTCTCTCTCTCTCGCACTCTCTCTCCCTCTCTCTCTCACACACACTCACTCACTCTCTCTCTCTCTCTCTCTCTCTCTCACTCACACACACACACACACACACACACACACACACACACACACACACACACACACACACACACACACACACACACGCACACACACGCACTCATGCACAAACACACACACACACACACACACACACACACACACACACACACACACACACACCACTCCGACTCCAGTCCAGCCCAACAACACTTAAATCCAGATTTAATGGCCACCATGGTCACAGTGCTGACTGACTGATCGACCACTCTGAATACCAGGCCATTATTAGCATCTGTTGACTTCTTTCAAATAGCAATCACTTTATTGGTCAAATAAATTATGACCTTCACACGCAAGGAATATTCATTGGCGACATCTGTATACAGCAGCAAACACATGATGCAAATAAAGCTACCGACAAAAATGGACATGCAAGAGACTAAAGCAACAACACACATATTCCATTTTACATTGTTTATTCAGCATTCAGGGGATAGGACAGTTAATAAAAGTAAGATATAGGCTACTTAGCCTTTTTATTTTTATTATGGCTTATATTCAGGGGAAGTAGGCCTATATGTCTTCTGGAAGTAGGCTAGTAGCCTATTTATAAAAAAAAAAACATTGGGGATGAACCATGAAAATGAATACAAACACCGACTGCATGAAACATTTCAGAATTCAAAACAGAAGGAATTCAATTTACTGGCCATTCCATCCACCTCCTTCTGCCCCTCGCGGTTTCACTCAATTGCACGGTTAATTATCCTGTAGGTACTATTCCATGGTGTCACAGAAAAGGGTCATTTACATTATACAGAACAGACCTATGTGTCCTTGGGGTTTGGATTTATTTAAATACAATCATGTTTTTGCATATGGATGATGGAATATGTCTTACAGAGACCTATATCTATGTCGGCTCGTTTCTCCCAAAGTTGGAGCGTTGATAAGCAGAGTAATTACCCATTAATTAATTACACCTGCGTAAAGGGCAAATGATGGCGCAATGCCATTTTACTGAACACAAATAACCGAATTGGCATTATAACAATAATTAGCCGAAACAAAATGATTGTAGAAGGTCTATTAAACTAAATGATTGCAAATGGAGCCAAATGGACCCTTTACGCGGGTGTAACTTCGAGTCCGAGAGCGTATAAATGGTCCATATTTGTAACTTTGAGAGCTTATGCATGGGTCCATTTGGTTCACACTGGGAATTATATACAGTGTAGGTCGAGGTCCCAGAGATAAACATGTGTAATGGGGGGATACGGTGGCATATTAATGCATATCAAACTGGGGATCCTTGTCCTTGAAACGAAGGACAGTGGCTCATGTTCAGTGTTTACGCACGGAGGGTCACGGAGGGTCACGGCACCATTCTGGTGCGTGTTTTATGGGGGGGGGGGGGGGTTTCTTTGAAAGTCGTGGTGGCGTGTGTGCTGCTCCATGCCCACAGCCCACCCAATGGCCTGCTATTGTTGAGACGCGTGCCTCTCTCTCTCTCTCTCTCTCTCTCTCATGCGCGTTTAGTGTGCGTTCGTCAGCTGTATGCAAATTGACTCCCCCCTTGCATGCACACACGCACGCTCTCTCTCTCTCTCTCTCTCTCTCTCTCTCTCTCTCTCTCTCTCTCTCTCTCTCTCTCTCTCTCTCTCTCTCTCTCTCTCTCTCTCTCTCTCTCTCTCTCTCTCACACACACACACACACACACACACACACACACACACACACACACACACACACACACACACACACACACACACACACACACACACACACACACACACACACACACACACACACACACACACACACACACACACACACACACACACACACCTGCATCTGTAATATTGTTTATTGCCCATGGCCTTTACCATGCAGCCTATGACATAAAACCTTTATTTGAGGGAGGCGATGAGTCATAAAAAATAAATGAATAATAAGAAAATAAAATCTAATAATGTCATAAAAGAAAAAGAGAAATTAAGGAGTTTAATTATTTAAAAAAAAATAGAATACAATTCCTACAGCATATACGCTAACACTTTGTCACCCCAGGAGAAATTACATTATAATGGCTAATTTATGCTACTTGGGTACACCAGTGTCGCACGGCGAACACAGCAGATCTACAAGCTCACAACACGTCGGGTCTGCGAAGCATCGTGAGTCTGTATATCTGCTGTTGTCGGCGTGCGATACCGTCGTATGACGAAGTATAAATAAGGCTCACATAGGCCCAAAACACATGGCCTCATGGAGTTTCGTCATATGAGTTTTATGAATTTAATTAATTGTTCTCCTCATTACATTTTCCATTTCAGTAGTATCCAAGTAATACTCCATTTGGCACCATTTTGTCAGATGACTGATAGCTGGAAGCATCTAGATTAATAATGAGATCATAATGAGGCGGTATTAATCATTTGTCTTTCTTAATTATTCTCTATTATTAAAAAAAAAAGTAGCTACAGCCAGGTCATTAAATGATCACTATACCCAGGAAACACTCTGTGTCATTCCATTATTATTATGTCAGACATTCATTTCTCTCTTGAATCTCGTTGTTTTTATAACCTGTTTAATTCCAGTTGTCCTGGCAGGCTGTGCAGAAAGTGTGTGTGTAACAGAAACCAGATTTTAACAAGCTCCAGGCCTGCAAACTCTTACAGAATTACAGTTATTATGAGTGTGATTATTATACTGTAAATCATCTCTATGAATATCCATAATTCATCAATGGAAGATATCACGCTTTGAAGTTTGGCGTAGCCTAGGCCTACTACAAATTGAACGCATCTGAATAGGAAATAGACCATCATGGCTTTTTTTTCATCCAATTAAAAGCTGCAATCCGTAATCCCCCACCCCGGGATTCGAACCGCGGTCCCACATTTTAATGGAACGATTGACGTGCCTTGTAATTCAGGGATAGGTTTCATGTTCAATGAGAGGCAAGTGGGCGGGTGTGAGGCGCGTGCGGCGAGCAATCTGATTGGCGGAGCGGCGAGCAGGCAAACTCCCGCCAAACTGTTGCGTTTGCATTCGTCTATACCACACACGCCACACAACAAGAGTTGAAATGAGTTGAAGCTTTTTTTCTACGCCAGTGGTCCGCAACCTTTTCTAGATCAGGGCCCACTAAGAAAATCTAAAAAAAAAAATGCGGCCCACCCATCTGACCACTTAACACATGCCCAAAATATGGACACCGGGTTGAAAGTGGCCAAGTGACCGCTAAGAGATGTGTGTCGAACGCCTCTCTTAAACTTAAAGGGATAGTCCATCCCCAAAATGACTTTTTTTCTATCACCCCATGGAGAGAAAAAAATAATTTAAGCCAATAATTTGATGACCACTGTTACAGTCTGGCTCAGAGACTACAACAAAAAAGGGGAGACGACACGGAGGAATACATAAATAAGTGTAAAGTTTATTTACTAACTAAGGAAATAATGGTAAATCAGTAATAAATCAAGTTTCCAAACCATAAGGGCAGGGAAACATGCTGCCCACTGGAACGGAACCTAATA
Source organism: Gymnoscopelus braueri (assembly GCF_963280865.1). Lineage (NCBI taxonomy): Eukaryota > Metazoa > Chordata > Actinopteri > Myctophiformes > Myctophidae > Gymnoscopelus > Gymnoscopelus braueri. Next base: position 7,378,520 of record NC_137616.1, on the reverse strand, counting down.
ACTCAACATAAGGAACTCAAACACAAATGCTCTCCTGTGTGGCCACACGCCTGTGACCTGGGAGGACTGAAGAGAATGAACTGATGTAGAGTGGGGCTTTTATAGAGTGAGGAGACAATTGGCCAGGTGTCTCCCCTTCCACTGATCATCTCAGCCTCCACCCTCCAACCCAGCACTGCAATGGAATGTTAAAGGCACACACACACATAACCCTATAGCAAAGGCCATGGGGCCGTCACACCCCCCCCCTTCAAAACAGGGTCCCACAGGGAACCCTGGCCCAAACTTTGTGTTATAACTAAATCAACTACAAATGTGCAAATATTCACAAAAAATGAACCCCATTTTAAACTAACCCCCCCAGTTCACATCTCCATTCTGCTTCAGCCCCACCCCACCTCAGCAACTGGTACCTTGGAGCTTTTAAGAGAAAGGTTAAGGCCTATGCAAAACAGATTATGAACACAGAATCAATTTATGGGCCCCTAACTAAAGCATCCACATAATTCTCTTTCCAATTACTTTTTCCATGTTTTTCCTTCCTGTGTGCATTACAAATGCAGACAGGATGAAAATAACTCCATGGTGTATTCTGCACCTGTGGCTGTGACCCACAGACACATGGTTTCACCAAGTTGCCATGACTTTTGCGTCCATCACGCTTCGGCAACGTCATGACAACTTTTGAGCTGAAAACACGCCGCTCAAAGCCACGGTCACACAAATCTGTCCCCTCAACTTTAGCAGCTTTGGGCTGAGAAATTTCCAAATTGGGGACCAAATAAGCCACTTTGATGGGTTGACTTAGTTTTTCAGTTTTTTTACCAGTACTACAGACTTTGATGTACATTGCCACGCTTCTTTTCACGCGGGGCCAAAAGAACTTTTTCAAAACCTCATCATAAGTTTTACGCACTCCCATATGCCCCGACTCATAGTGAGCAATGCGCAAAACTGACTCCTGAAATTTGGAAGGAATGACAATTTGGAAAATTGAGTCTCCAATGATCCCTTGGCCCTTCGGCACACACTTGCGCAGTAGTACTCCATTCTCAATGAAGTACCCCTGTGCACGATTTTTCACCTCCTTTTTGGGGAGAACAACATTGAACAGCTCCTTCAGTGTGGGATCGGCTTTCTGCTCTCTCACCAACTCTGAGTGTGAAATAGACTTAGGAAGGTTGCACAGATATTCATTTTCATCCTGGTGTTTCCTATCCTCAACTGCTTTTTGTACAGGTTGAACAACAGACTGATCAGAAAAGACCCGCTCCCCTGCTACATCATTCCCCAGTACTATGGTCACCCCATTAACAGGAAGAGCTGGACGCACCCCCATCCTAACTTCACCCTGGAACAGAGATGAATAGAGCATGAACTTGTGTACAGGAACATGGAAAATTGACATCTCCATGCCCAACACAGGAATGAACGACCCAGTTTCAGTCGCTCCAGAAAATGGCAGAGTAGAAGCAAGGATAAATGAATTAAATGAGCCTGTGTCTCGTAAAATAGTTACTGGCACCTTCTCCGGATTACCAATCAAGGACACATGTCCCTTTGACACAAATGGTGAAAAGGCACTTATCATTACCTCAGCACTCGGCTGATCTACCATGCCACCCGAAAGTGACCCTGCAAATGCAGACGGACTCGGCCTAGCTGAGGTGTTGTCATTACGTGACTGAAGCATAGGGCATTCCTTTTTCCAGTGTCCTGGCTGGTGACAGTAATGGCAGACATTATCGGAGTCCCGTACAGCACGACCACTTGGTCCACTCTTATGCTCCGCACTCCATGTCCCACTGGTCCTGCCAGGGAAATACTTTCCCCCAACAACCTGGCCAGCTTCTCTGCCACCCCCAAACCCACCAGTAAAGCTACGGTTGTCCCCACATCCCTTATGTGTTAATGAGAAGTCATCGGCGAGCGCCGCGGCGTCAGCCGCAGTCTGTGCCTTCTGCTCACTTATGTACACGGCCACTTGATCAGGGACTGAGTTTTTGAATTGCTCCAGTACAATCAGATCTGCCAGATCATCATAGTCATCGACTCCTACAGCTACACACCAACGAGTAAAGTGTGTGGTCAGGTCACGGGCAAACTCCAAGTAGGATCTATTGCCTCGCTGCCACGTTCTAAACCGCTGGCGGTAAGCCTCGGGTACTAATTCGTAGGTACGAAGCACTGCGGCTTTCACCTCTGTGTACTTTCTACTGTCCCGTGCCGACAGTGAAGCAAATGCCTCCTGCGCACGACCAGTTAGTACACACTGTAATAGGACCGTGCGGTCCACATCACTCCAGTCCCTAGCGTCTGCCACCCGCTCGAACAGAGTGAAAAACACCTCCACCTCCTTCTCATTAAACTTGGGGACTAACCGTAAACTTTTCAGTATTTGGTCTTTGTCACCTGATTCCCTTTTCACCTCACTTAACTTTCCATCCCTCACCAGCTTGAGCCTCGTGTCCTCAATTTCTAATCTTGCCATCTCCGCTCTGTGCCTCATTTTCTCCATCTCCAAATCCTTCTCCTTCAACAGTAGGCCTACTTCTTCCTTCTCCTTTAACTGTACTTGCAGTTGTAATTGCAAATTCAATAACCTTTCCTGCTGTTCAAAGGTCAAGACAGCCACAGATGGTACACTCTCCTTAACCTCAGCCTGCACAGTTACTATCGGAGGTGGGGTCAACACCTTTTGCTCATATAAGCTGTCCATAATCATGGCTTTGATATGGTCCTTCCTGGACCTTTTATCGCCAATTTCAATTGCATAATGCTCGGCAATTAAAATGAGCTGATCTTTGGTGCAGGCACCCAACCCCTCCTCCGACGGAGCCAAGAAAAAATCAGTAACCTCCATTACTTTTTTTTTTTACTTTTGAAAACAAATCCAAAAAAAAAAAAAAAAAAAAATTAAACCAAAAACCTCTAGTGACAAAAGAACGCAACAGACAACAAATCAATTAAATTGAGCCTCCCCACTGACTGCCTAGACCAAAAACTTCTCTAACTGCGCTCTAGTCTTCAGAGGGTTTCTGTGGCCGGGTACTTATGCACCAAAACCCACTAGTGTGGAAAAAGCGACCAGCAAGCTGGCAACCCCCCAAGACTAGGGACATGCTCCCAGCCACTTTCACCCCACACTACTTTTTTACCCGCACACGAATCCCAAGGGGAAACGCGCTATACCTACTTGAGTTGGCTCAACAAAACCGATTTGCAAAATAAATATACTTACGCTCTTAATTCACCAGACCCTTAACAAATTCACCTCCGATCGCTCCCCAAAGAATGCCGGTAGGGAATCCCCAGTACTGACGTCACCAGCGGCTTTCCCAATTCCCACGGCCCCACCCCCCTGCTGCCACCAAGGGTAGGTGTGAACGTGAACTGCTTGTTTGAACACAAGCGACCTAAACTGCAATACTCAAGCTTTGTAGCTCAACAAATCTATCCGTTTTTAAGACGAGCCCCCATTTGTTACAGTCTGGCTCAGAGACTACAACAAAAAAGGGGAGACGACACGGAGGAATACATAAATAAGTGTAAAGTTTATTTACTAACTAAGGAAATAATGGTAAATCAGTAATAAATCAAGTTTCCAAACCATAAGGGCAGGGAAACATGCTGCCCACTGGAACGGAACCTAATAACTCAACATAAGGAACTCAAACACAAATGCTCTCCTGTGTGGCCACACGCCTGTGACCTGGGAGGACTGAAGAGAATGAACTGATGTAGAGTGGGGCTTTTATAGAGTGAGGAGACAATTGGCCAGGTGTCTCCCCTTCCACTGATCATCTCAGCCTCCACCCTCCAACCCAGCACTGCAATGGAATGTTAAAGGCACACACACACATAACCCTATAGCAAAGGCCATGGGGCCGTCACACCACCGGGACCGGTAGGCAGCGGTTCCGGTGGGAGACACAAAGGAGACTCTTTGTGTCTCCTACCGGAACCTCTGCAGGTCATGAAATTATTGGCTTAGGAATGCGATAAAAACTAAAAAATAACATGGGGGTGTACTATCCCTTTAAACTCTAGTAGAGTACATACTTAAACGTACTACACTTAAACTCTACTTAGATGACTACTTAGTCCCCCAGGGGTCTATACTAATAGGCCCCTTCCTTTTGTTTTAGCTCTGCACTAAATATCTTCAGTGAAAATAGCCAAGAATTTACAATTTAGGCATTTGGCAGACGCTCTTAATCCAGAGCGATTTACAGTAAGCAAGGTAAACACGAGGTAATACATCAAATGCAGAGAGACAGTGTTTTGCCTCAGTAATCTAGGATCATGAGTAAACCAAGAACCTATCATCAGTCTAAACAAAACATTATAATATCAATAAATAATATGCACATGGAAACTATACAAACTATAGGATGCCAGGTCAACAAATGCACCTGACATCTTTCTAAATGACATGCTATCTTTCTAAATGATATGCTATCTAAGCCTATGTGTGAGCTTGTACGTAGGCTATTTTCACCGAATGTTTTCTTGGGAATTGGGAGAGACGCTTTAGGGGTTCAAGTGCTTAAAAGTGTGCGTGATGTTTTGCCTTTTGAGCTGTTGTTTTTTCCCCATGGAGGCTGCAGTGTGCCAGCGTGCAGACAGCGACAGACAGCGAGGCCGGGGAAGAGTCTATATTTGTGCTGTGTTTGTACGAGTCGGAACACAGTGGGTCGGTTTGAATGCTTGTCATATTGACACACCTGTCGTTTCCCCTAACCCATTCAATCCGGCAATGCATCTCATGTCATTTTAGATTTCTTTGGCTATTCAAAAATAGCAGATCACTTGGTGCCGCGCTATGAGCTTATAGATCTGCTATTTTTGAAAAATCGTGAACATTTGTGCAAATCTTTGAATATATATTGTTAGAGGCGAACAACTGTCAAATGTGTCAACAAATGTCTTAATATTTCTGAAAAACTCATGTTGCTATATCAGTGGTGCTCAAACCTTTTCTTGTCAAGGACCCCCCAAAATTATATGTTTTTGGCCACCAATCGCCATCAAAATATGCTGTTCCAGGGACCCCCCCAGAAGCAAAGATTTGAGTTGAAAATGTTGTTTCAAAAACAATTCAAAGATCTGCACAAAAGCTTGTAGATCTGCTATTTTTGAAAAATCTTGACCATTTAATGAGTGCTATTTTTGAATAGCCAAAATATAAAAATAATGGTTATAGCTAAATTCTAAAATGACACAGATGCGTTCCCGGATTGAATGGGCTAATGTGCCCAGACACACAGAAACCATGCCCTCAGGCGGGTCAATCGTTGTTTGTCTACGGTGGCCTAGTGGCCCAATAATGCTCACTATCACATATCGTTGCTGTCGGGCAGAAACCTCCATATACTAACTTTTTGTTGGAATATTGTTGTTGTTTGTATTTTTGGTTGGTCAGAAGGCTGGGGCGGGGGGCAATAAACAGGAAGTAGCACATCCCAAAACAGCAGGCTACATCCCATAATGATCAAGAGACGAGAGAGGAAAACATTACGACTAACAAGAAAGTCACAGCTGGACTCAAAGTTGACAGATACCATGACGAATGACACCGACTTAAAACACCAAGAAGACAAAAGGAAACAACATATCGTTGTTTTTTCCGTAACTTAACGCCCTACTTGAAGATACTGCAGCGTCACACAAAAGCATCAAATGTAGCAGATCTGCAAGGAATTTTGAGTTTGTAGATCTGCTACTTTTGCTATTTTTGAATTTGAATCCTGAAAATAAATAGTTTGTGGACATTTGGACAATACGCGGCGCGTTCCCAGACCCCACTTTGAGAACCACTTTACGACTATTAGTAGTAGTAGTAGAATTGTGGTTGTTGCAGTCTGAAAATGTGTGCCATTTCTCTGCTGTTTTCTGCTTAATCCATTAAGACCGGGAACACATCTGTGTCATTTTAAGATTTCTTTGGCTATTCAAAAATAGCAGATCTACAAGCTCATAGCGTGGCACTCGAGCAGTAGATCTGCTATTTTTTTTTAATCGTAGAAAATGTGTGCAAATCTTTATATATATATGTTTTAAAGCGAACATTTTAACTCCGATCTGTGCTTCTGGGGGTCCCTGGAACAACATATTTTGAGATGGGGGTCCGAGGCCAAATACATATCATTTTGGGGTTCCTTGACATGGAAAAGTTGGAGCACCACTGATATAGCAACAAACTGAAAACATGTTTTGATATGTATTTGGTCGCGGACCCCCATCTGAAAATATTTTGTTCCAGGAACCCCCCTAGAAGCAAAGATTTGAGTTACAAATGTTTGCTTTAAAAATGTATATATCAAAGATTTGCACACATTTTCAAGATTTTTCAAATACAGTAGATCTACAAGTAAAAAAAATAAATAAAGAAAATAACACAGATGCCTTCCCGGATTGAATAGATTAAATGAATTGTGTTTGTGTGAGCTGTGTATCAACGTTGTCGACCATCTGTGTCCACATTAGTGACCAGGTAGTTAGGTTGTAGACGGACACATGATGGTTATAGATGGGCTCTGATTCCAGCTGTTGGCTGCCATTAATGCCGTGCTCCGTACGCCCAATAAGGCTTTGTAATGGCGGTTATAACCTCCACTTATCTCTTTTACAGCCATGTGTCTCCAGCCTGCCCTGATATAAAACTGCCATAAAAAGTGTGACAATATGCTTTATAGTGCCGGTCTAGCAGCTGATAGCCTCTATATTTCCTGCACTATATGTGGGAAACATAATGACCCGATGATGGCCTTGAGGTTTTGTCCCCTGCAGCTGAAATGAGAAACCTGCAATCATAACGTTAAAAAAGCTACAATCCGGGACTTATTTTAACCCATTAAGACCTGAGGCCTACAAATGCCTTCTAAATCAGTAGTTCTCAAACCTTTTCGTGTCAAGAACCCCTAAATTGATATGGCCGTGGGCGCCGGACCCCCCATCTGAAAATGTTTTGTGCCAGGGATCCTCAGAAGACAATATTTGTGTTAAAAAAAACCACTTTCAATTATTATATTATTTGAAGCAGAAAGGCACACTGGATTGGGCACTATTGATACGTCGCCATCTTTATTGTAGCTCCGACATCGTTGCGACCACCTCTCTCTGTCGGCACGTAAAATCGACGGATTGTAGCTTTAAGACTGCCTAATGCAGCAGTGGTAGTCTACACACACTATGCAGAGATCTGTCATAATTGAATGAACTAGGCCCTGTGGTCGTTTAGGGTTAAAGTTGTAAAAGGCTTTTAAGGGCACGGCAGTTAATAGTCTCATTTACAGACAATCATGAAAAACAAATTATATATGTTACACATCTCGTCTCTGTCGGGTGGAAACCTCATATGTCCAAAATTGTTACTTAGCAGGATTCAAATTCAAATATAGCAAAAGTGGCAGATCGACAAGATCATGCTACTGCATGCTTTTGTGTGACGCTGTAGTACGACCAAGTAGGGCGTTAAGTTACGAAAAAACGTTAGAATATGGAGATAAGA
>NC_137616.1:7296007-7366007 GCF_963280865.1 Gymnoscopelus braueri | reverse complement strand
TCGGCCTCGGCCTTCCTCAGAGCAGATTTAAAAAGCTCATACATCATCATCCCCACCTGTGTAGGGGGGAGGTCCTTTGCTTGGCAATCAGTTAATCAGTTACACCATTTCACAATCACAATCAATACAACAGTTCACAATATCAGTACACAAAATCACAGATCCTGAAGATATCACAGACACTTTTTTTAAGATTTTGTTTTTTGCTTTTTCTGCCTTTATTGATAGTATACAGTATATACTGTAGACAGTATATATATAATGGGCAGCAAAAGTTTTCAGGATCGGGATTCGAACCCGCGACGCCGTCAGGCTGCATTGGAGCCTGAGTGCCCGGACCGCTGGGCCAGCCATCCGGGCCGACACTATTTTTCTTTTTTAGACATCACAGAGTATACATCATGTTGTCAGTTACTGGAAAGTCAGAGGTCCAGAAATTCCACAGAAAAGGGAGTTGGAGTGGGAAGTCTACCACATTGCCTGGTTGAGTCATCATTTATAGGAAATGTGCCCATATAATCGCATTGTTTATATCAGTCAACATGCGTTTAATATAGAAGGTTAAGAGAATGGAATTAGGGCAACTGTGGGATCGGAATAGATCAGTGGTTCTCAACCTTTTTTGACCTCTCATATTTCAGTTAGATAATGACTATTAAGGGCATGATTTAATTTGTTGTGCGTAGTAGCTTATCGTGCAACGAATTAAATCAAGCCCTTAACAGTCATTATTTAATTTCAAGCTTTTTCCCCCCACACACCACGCCCATATCCCCTCCCAACACAACAGTGGTCCCCAGGTTGATTCTTAGTCAGGGTGTTGGTCCCTGGTTCATAGAGACTATAGACCCCTGGGAGATGGATTGCTGAGGTGGAGCGCATCATCAGCTCCCAGTTCTTAGATTCCCGGGTTCAAACCCAGAACCTTGTGGAAAGGCGAGTCATACATGGATTTAAATGGCTCTATATTCTGATACTAATCATTGCTATATATAGAGTGTTTTTCATTAACAGGGGTCTCCCCGCCTCTGCAGCTCTTAAGTAAACAGAAAAAAAATTATAAAGTTAAGAGTGTGGACAATACTGTAAATATGAAATTTCTGTGATTTTCTGACATTTCATCCAGCAGTTTTTACACAGATGAATGGAAACTATTCGAGTGATTATGCAAAAATAATGATGATTGGCTCAGATAAGTGTAATCAGGCGATTATGTAATAATTGTGACATGCCTATTCATGGAAGCAGGCTTGACAGCTAAATGAGTTCTCTCTTCATGAGCCAACTAATTTATATCGTCTCTTTCGGCTGGAAACCTCATATGTCCAAAACTGTTACATTTCTAGTATTCAATTGTGAAAATAGCAAAAGTAGCAGATCTACTAGCTCAACGGGCTGGAAATCAGCTGCTACTTTTGATGCTATTGTGTGACGCTGTAGTATGGTCAAGAAGGCGTTAATTTACACAAAAAAACCCCACAAAAATTCAGAATATGGAGATCAGAGGTTTCTGCCTGACAGCAACGATATGTACTGGTACTGTATGTGTTGGAAGTGGTGGAAAGTAACTAAGAACATTTACTCAAGTACTGTGAGTAAACCTTTTGGTAATTTGAGTATTTAACATTTTCCATAATTTAAACTTCTACTCCACTACATCTCAGAGGCAACTATTACTCTTTTTACTCATCTACAATCATTTGTAAAATGTTGTTACAAGTTATACTTTGCAGACAAAACCCCTAATCTATACTAGCAATTCAAACATAGCCGATCTACAAGCTCACAATGCGTCGTGGGAGGCACGTTGTGAGCTTGCCAATGTTTTTTTTTAACATTTCACACATTTTGAAATATCTTAAAAAAAACTAAACATGTATGGGCTTTTGCTTGAAGTACTTTAAGTTAATATTGTGGTATTGATACTTTTACTTAAGTAAAACATCTGAGTACTTCTTCTTCCACAATGGTGTTTATTTGCTGCGGGCCATCATGATGATGATGATGATAGAACACCTGCTCCTGGTCCCAGGAGGCCATGTTTGCTCTTCCTGTGTTGCTGATCAGAGCTCAGCTCCATGCATGTTAGACGTCCAGCTGGGCTCCATCATAAAAACTATTGTAAATCATCATCTAAAGCCAACACGGACAATATGCTGCAGCAGATTGACTTTGACACTGGCAGTAAAGAGCAAAGAGGGATGGGGAGGGGCCTCGGCCTCGGCCTGTGTGTGTGTGTGTGTGTGTGTGTGTGTGTGTGTGTGTGTGTGTGTGTGTGTGTGTGTGTGTGTGTGTGTGTGTGTGTGTGTGTGTGTGTGTGTGTGTGTGTGTGTGTGTGTGTGTGTGTGTGTGGTTGGAGGGGTTAGAATCGTTGCAACACGTTGTGAGCTTGTCGATCTGCTATTTTCTGCAAAAAGCTTTCCCCACAATAACAGATGCTGGATTAAGTGGTTAAGGTGGAACATATAACAGGTCAGGAACAGTATTTCGCACTAATCTGAAGACTCATCTATTCAGACTTTGGATACATTTGGCTCCCCAGACTCTATACTTTCCACCATAATCTGAAGACTCACCTCTTCAGACTCCACCTCCTCATCCCCCCTAGCACTTCACTCTTCCTGTAACCCCTTTTTGGCACCTTTTTCTTTCAATCGATGGTCGCGAGCGACTGACCAAGGGGTATCGCTACCATGCAGACATAGCTTGGTCACTTGGTTCTCATGTTGTTTTCTTTCTTAGTTTAATTGTTTTTCTCTCCTCACAAATGTTAAGAATGTGATTTATTTATTTAGATAGCATGTTGTTTAGAGAGGTTCATGGTTTTACCTGGTTTAATAGTTTCATTAAGGCATATTACATTGTTCTCCATGTGATTATTTACCTTGTGAGTTCAATACACACTTGTACTGTATAATTGGCTCTGGATAAGAGCATCTGTTAAATGCCTAAATTGTAAGATCATTTAGGCAGATAAAACTGATTGATTGAATACTTTATTAACAGTTTGTAAAGACAAGCACAGGGAAGTACACTTCAATACAAGGTCCGTTAAGAGGATTTTAAACCCAAGAAGGCTTTCCATTGGGGTCCATTGGGGTCCTTTGTACTCAATTCATTGAAAAAGTACTCAATTTGTACTCAATTAATCGATAAAACAAAACGTTTTTTCTAAGAAATCACTAACATGAAGCGTGGTTCTGATCCTGATGACATCATGGCTTTATAAAACAAGGCATGTCTCTTCTTCCTTGTGCTGGCTCCCTGTGCGGTACCTCTCTGCTCTGCCTTTTCTGCTGTTTACTACAAACAGCTTCGTACCTTTACATCAGAACACCGACAACATGAACTGATGTCAACCACACAGCGACTGACCTTTTCCACAGGAGTGCTGCTGGGAGCTGCAGGGTAATGGAGTGGAGGGAGGAGGGGGGTTGAGAACAACTTCAGATATGTTTGTGATTGATGAACATGTTGTTTTTAATGCTTGAAGGTTGGCTTTGAGCTTCATAGACAGTTTCTAAACAAAGTGCAGAAAGCGTTTTCAAAGAAGTACGTGCTTAACTCCCAAATGGTGTGGACTGCAGAATTCCAAAGCACTCCGTCTTTGATGAAAAAATATATATGATTTATTTTGAGCAAGGCAACAAATTATGGCAAAAGGGTCATAATTTGTTGCCTTGCTCAAAATAAATCATATTATTTCATCAAAGACAGAGTGTCTTGGAATTCTTTTCTTTGCAAGTCTGCAGTCCACACCATTTGGGAGTTAAGCAGTACTTCTTTGAAAACACTTTTTTGTTCATATGTTCCTACTTGTATCACCAAAGAGCGCCTATCTATCAGAGCCACTGACTGATCCCTGCAGCGCTTCTTTTTTCCCTCTTTTTAAAGTGCAGTAAGCGTTTGAGAAATTTAAAGCTGCACTGTAACGTTCCTCTTCTATACCCCGGATTTGAACCCGGTTTCCTGCGCAAGTGCTGAAATGTTTTACCATTGAGCTAATAGGGCCTGTCTGCTTGCTCAGGGGATACATTGAATCTTGACCATCAGGTCAAAATTTGTGTCAGATCACTGTGTCTATAGGTGAGACATGACCGTTGACACGATCTAAATGTCTCAATAGAAGAGCAGGGAGACACAATACAACCACCCCAATCGTATAAGTTATATTGTATTAACATACTCTACCATACAGATTGGACTAAATAAAAATGTATTCATAAAAAGTGCCGCTTTGAATCCTATGTTCCATAATAGCTCAAAAAGTGTGCAATAATATATATATATATATATATATATATATATATATATATATATATATATATATATATATATATATATATATACACATCGCTAATGTTATATATATATATATATATATATATATATATATACACACACACACATTTCTTTAAAAAATGTTTTTTTTTTTTTTTTTTTTATCTGATTTAATTTTCTAAATAATAGTTGAAATTTCTGAACTTTTTTGCCTTTTTTTATTTTTGGCTACACCGTCGTACCCCCAAAATAACGGTGCCAGATTGTAAGCGGTTCAGAACAAAAAAACAATCTCTTAATGTAGCATGAGATTTAGAAAGACGAACACAGACAGACGCGTGTCTTGGAAGCCGGCCATGCATAGCGGCCTGCATTCTCCCTCTAATTGGATTTATAAACTGCTTTTTTTCCCCCCAGAAAGCATGTGGATAAGATAGCCTAATGTTTCTTTTTCTCTCTAAAGCTCGCAGTGGGTTTGTTTTAGGGATGTATAAGCACATTGGAACCAGATGGAAAGAAAGAAAAAAAAGAATCAGGTTTCTACCACGCAGCAGTGGTGACATTGCGCCGACATGCTGGCAACCTTTTCAGGGGTGTATGGATTGTGTAAACGAACAGCACTTGCCTTCGCACCACTTGATTCCCGTAGTCATGGCAACACGTTTCTATACCGTCTAAAGATAGAGACATCTCCCCCCGTTTTTTGAAGAGCAGCTCCTGAAGTTGATAAAAAAGCTCTGAATATCATCGCTGTCGGGGGCAGAAACCTCTTATCTGATCATACTAGTGCATCACACGAAAGCATCAAAAGTAGCAGATCCGCAAGCTCGAAACGCGCCACGAAGCGACGCGTTTCGAGCTTGTAGATCTGCTACTTTTGATGCTTTTGAATTTGAATCCTGAAAAGTAAGAGTTTTGGACATATGAGGTTTCCACCCGACAGAGACGATAATATCCTTCACAGCGATCAGAGGTCTTTCACCAGTCGTCTCCCTCAAGGGGTGATTTATACGGAGGTGCCTGTGTCGTCGTGCACCGAAAATAGCCGATTTACAAGCTTGCAATGTGAGCTGTATAGATCTGATATTTTGGGAGAGAAAGACGACCCGAGAGGCTTGTCGAAAATATAGATCAGTGCCGCCTCGTAAAAAAAACAAGCCGGTTTTGAAAGAACGCTTGAATGATTCTGTCCCAAAACGTTGTCCTGGAAAATTGAAGTTGGGGCGGCTGGAACGGCTCCTCAGTCCTCAAAGGCTGTTATGCTGATGGCATTTTGCACCACCACCACCACCACCACCACCACCACCACCACCACCACCACCACCACCACCACAGTGATGGCTGGTGCTGGATCCACGTTGTTGGCGGGCTCATCATCGCTAGTCTCGGTGGGAGCAGGGCTATGGTGGGGGTGGTGTCACTGACACTGTGCTGCAGCACCCTCAGCACCCCCTACTTCCCACGGCTATGCCGCCTCCCATAGGCGCCGATCCTGTGGGGGCCTCAGAGCAAAAGCCCATGCGAGAAATGACGAGCCCCCACCACAATCTCAGATTTGGGGGCCCAGATTTACAGTACCATTATTACAGTAGCTCGCCCATAGGCTTGGACAATCCGTCCACTCATTGGTGGGGCGCTCTCCCATAGGCCAGATCAGATCATACATTGGCTGCCCCATTCGCACCTTTTATCAAGCTCCAAAAGTTGCCGACTCGCGCATATCAATGGTCCATGTGTGACCTGTTGAGTACTGTAGCCTGGAGTCCTGAGGCCTAGGCTACTGTCAGATGTCCTGAAGAAGTCCAAAAGAGAATGCACGTTTCTTGCGACTAGCTGTTGAGTCTGTCAGTGTGTGTGTGTGTGTGTGTGTGTGTGTGTGTGTGTGTGTGTGTGTGTGTGTGTGTGTGTGTGTGTGTGTGTGTGTGTGTGTGTGTGTGTGTGTGTGTGTGTGTGTGTGTGTGTGTGTGTGTGTGTGTGTGTCTGTGTCTGTGTGTGTGTGTTTGTCTGGAGCTATAACCTCACAAACCACTGGATGGCCCATGCATCGTAAAATTTATTGTGCACACTGCCAGAAGGTCAATTTAGGTCAACGTTTTTCACATATAATGTCTTACACTTCTTGGAATATTGAACCAAATTTCATAATGGAAGTTAATTGGACAATGCACATTTGGAGCTATGCATCATAGATATATACGTCATATAATAGACGCCTGATGTAGATGACTGATATCCCAGATCCACATTGTGGAGCCACACACCATTCCCATGTGGATCCCCAAGATCCACATGATTCCATTATTTATGGTTATGTATTTTCCGATTGTCCATATTTTTGTAAATCAAAATATCAGATTTTAAGTCTCGATTTTGTGTCACGGAAGAATTGCTCCACTAACATTTTGCAGATTAGTTTCCTGCAAAACATACAGTTACATCATCGTCACTCAACGAGCTGCAAAGCGGAGAGAGTGAAGAGTTGGCCCGGGCGAGCACCCCCCCCCCCCCGCCCCTCCTCCTCATCCTCCCCCCCCAGGCACAAAATGGTGGATTAGTGCCACGAGTGTGTGAGTGTGTGAGAGTGTGAGTGTGTGTTGTAAAGCGAGAGTGACGGGACTCCCTCTTCCCCAGGTGTTTCGCCCATGGTGGGTGTGGTTTTGAGGTTAGGTTATGGCAGTGGTTCCCAAACAGTGCATGGGTCGCGACTCGCGAGAAAATGTCCCTTTTTTTCTTCTTATTTAAAAGAAATATATATATATATTTCAAAAGATTTTCTATTTCTTTGGAAGTAGTGAAAATAGCAGATCTACAAGCTCACATCGCGTCGCATTGCAGAGCTTGTAGATCGGCTATTTTCATTCGTTTGGGTCCCCAGGTAGACATCACATTTCTCTTTTGGGTTACGACCAAAAAGTGGTTAACTTGAGGCATATTTTCTGTGAGGTTAGGGTCAGGTTTACGCATATAACCACGCCCAGCCTGGGCGAAACACCAAAGAAAGAGGGAGTCCCCGAGAGTGACACTGAATAAGTGGGTGTCACACACATGGGCCCTGCTGCAAAGCCTTCAACCACAATGAGATTAGTGTCGGTTGGCAGCGTTAATCCCTATAGGTCCTCGGAAGGCAGCACCCCCCGGCCCACCCTGAGCTGCAGAGAAGCACCGCAGGGGGTTGGGGGGTTGGGGGGTTTGGGGGTCCGAGCTGGTGGTGGGACACACACACCACTCAGTAAAATCCTCAGTTTGTTGTTGGTTTACAAAGGGATAAAGATTAACATTGAGGAATTTTCTGTGTGGGATGTCTTGGATAAATAATGGATTAAAGGTGCTGTAAGTGATATGGTTTTGTTAAAAAAGTAAGTGTTACAAAGCTCTATAGTCTATTGTGATAGTGATCATTGCTATAGAGTGTTTGTTTAAAGTAACAGGGGTCTCCCTGTCTCTCCAGCTCTTAAGATATACAAAATAAATACATTTTCAGACTGGGATACCAATTGTACCCATTTGGGACTCATACGGATAAACAAGCTGAAATTGGAAGTGGCGACACAAATAAGTGAGGAGACACAATTGGAACTGGAACACTATACAATTGAAGCTGATGAATGGGTACTCTCTCCTCATTGGCTGAAATTGCCAACCCACCTGAAAATGTGTTTATTAAAGAGATGGAGAGAGGGGGAGACGCCTGGTATTGAGCAAACACTAAATGATGATCAGAATATGATGATCAATTTTAATGTTTTAACAAAACGTAATTTTTGTTTTGTTTTAACAAAAATAATATACTTGTATATCACTACCTTTAACCAAAAGGGTTCATTTGGTTACATTTTTACAATCTCTGACAAATGTTACAAATGGATAGATTAACACTGAGGATTTCACTGAATGACCTCTTGGACAAATAAGGGATTAATCAGGAACAGCTCAGTGAGCACAGGAGAGGAAGTGGTAGTTTTCTGAGAGTTTTACTGTGAATGAATTGTTTCTGATCTGGAATAAACTGAATTAGAAAGGAGAGAATAAACTGAGGTGTTTATTTTTTTTAAATCAGGAGGACTGTACATATAGTAGATTAAACACTAAAGAAATGTCAATGAAAACAACAAGACAACTGACTGCAGTTTATTTGGCTTCATTGCATATTTTCTTCTCCTACGACCCAAAATACAGTTCATCAACAAGCGTATAGACACGCTGATGATTCTGGACCATGCTGCTTAGATGAAGTAATCCCCACAACTAACTGAAATGTTTCCTCACAGAACTCACTAGGTCTTATTTGAAGCCTTTAATATATTTTCTGCAGTATGATGGTGTCGCTTGCTGAAAACAACCAATTTTCTTGAAAATCTGTTGTTTTTGGCAAGCAACACCGTCATGTGAGGGAGTATACATGGCTGATTGTCTGCTTCAAATATCTTTGTTGACATCGTCAACCTGTAAATGTGCATGAGTGTAGTTGCATTTTGGCAGAGATATGGTTGCATTTTGGCAGAGTGTGGTTGCATTTTGGCAGAGTATGGTTGCTTTTTGGCAGAGTGTGGTTGCATTTTGGCAGAGTATGGTTGCTTTTTGGCAGAGTGTGGTTGCATTTTGGCAGAGTATGGTTGCTTTTTGGCAGAGTGTGGTTGCAGTTTGGCAGAGTGAGGTTGCAGTTTGGCAGAGTGTGGTTGCAGTTTGGCAGAGTGGCTGCAGTTTGGCAGAGTGTGGTTGCAGTTGGCAGAGTGGCTGCAGTTTGGCAGAGTGTGGTTGCAGTTGGCAGAGTGTGGTTGCATTTCGGCAGAGTATGGTTGCATTTTGGCAGAGTGTGGTTGCATCGTGTGGTTGCAGTTTGGCAGAGTGTGGTTGCATTGTGTGGTTGCAGTTTGGCAGAGTGTGGTTGCAGACAAAACTTAAATCTGGTTCAGACCAAATTCTGTGATGAGAAATGAAATGAAAGTGTTTTAATCCCAGGTTTGTACTTTGTCGCAACAATGCTGTCACTCGCTGGAAATAGCTGATCGAAAAGCTCACAAGTCGTCGCAAACACTGCAAATTGTGAGCTTGAATATAAGCTATCAACGAGTACAAATGTAAGAATTGGAACATTGCAGAGAAAAATTGCAACGTATACCCCTTCCATCCAGCTTTTATGTCCCTGTGTTGATAAAACCCAGTTGAAACGGCTGATTCGCCACCAGGGACGACCCCACCACACCCGCCGCCGTCCCCTCCCTTCCCCTTGGACGTTGGTACGGTCCAACAGTCGGCTGGTTTGTTTGCTTGGGAAGAGAGAATATCCTCTGAGGTCAAGTCTAACAGGATGTGTAACTGCTCTGCTCTGAGCTCCTATTGGCTCTTTGTAACAACCTCGCTCAGTGGGGCTGCCACACACACACACACACACACACACACACACACACACACACACACACACACACACACACACACACGTGAACGACGTTCACATGCAACGCAGCATGCTACAAACTTTCAAAAACTTGCACACACAGACATTCACATACAAATGTGCATGCACGCACGCCTGCACACACACGCACGCACGCACGCACGCACGCACGCACGCACGCACGCACGCACGCACGCACGCACGCACGCACGCACGCACACACACACACACACACACACACACACACACACACACACACACACACACACACACACACACACACACACACACACACACACACACACACACACACACACACACACACACACACACACACACACACACACACACACACACACACACACACACACACACACACGCACACACACACACACACCAGAAGGCCCATATATACCTAGCATGACCACATGCTCCGTTTTCTTGAAATGCCTAGCTGACAGTCTATCCGCTTGTATTTACCTTAAAAAGAAGGAGTTTGTGATTAAAGCGGCTGGCTGCGGAGCAGGCTTGTTTGAATAAGACGTAGCGTTTGGGGGGAAACGTCAAACAGTAACACTAATAAACACAGACTGCTGCATAAGAAGACGCCACTTTAGAGAAAGCAACATCAGCAACAGGCAATCAGGGGAGAATGGCTGCCTCAGCGAAAAACATCAATGGGCTCTGGTTTACTTGCTGTTATGGGCAGAAACCTTGTATCTCCATATTTCAACGCTTTTATGTTTTCTTTCATAAATCGATGACCTACTTTGTCGTACAACAGGAGTGTCGTGTGAAAGTAGCGAACACAGCCGATCTGCAAGCTAGAAACATTTGGAAAGTGAAAGTGGATAAGCGGATAAATGTGGGTTTATAAAGATTTTACCTATGAAAAGCATTAAAAATAGCTTGTGACTAAATACATCGGATCCATTGGAACACAGGTTCTTTTTTTTTGGTGCCATTTCCTGATATCGTCTCTGTTGGGGTGGAAACCCCAAAACTGTTAGTTTTCAGGATTCAAATTCTTGCTTTTGTGTGACGCTGTAGTATGATCAAGCATTAATTTATGAAAAAAACACAAAAAAGTTAAAATATGGAGATAAGAGTTTTTTTGGCCCGACAGCGACGGTTTACTTGAACATGAGTGGAACGCTAGCTCTTCCAGTCCCGCCACCAAACACCAGTTATCCAAGCAATCCCAGAAATGTTTGAAACCATCATGTGCGACAGAGGCACGTTCTGGGTTCTGGCTGGCTGTTGCATAACGTTCTTTTTCAACCACATGAAATCTAGTCGTGTCCCCATTCTGGGGATGAACGTTTTGGTGAAAGTAGCAGATTTTGCAATGTGTTGTTGTGAGCTTGTATTTCGTCAAAGAGATTTGATGTATGGATGGAGCCCGCGGGGGGACACCAGGTCAACTAAGTATATAGAGTTTAACTGTTTAAAGGCAGGGTAAGTGATATGCTTTGGTTAAAACAAAAAAGGAAGTTAAAGCTCTATACTCTGATAGTAATCATTGCAGTGTTTGCTCAGTAACAGGAGTCTCCCTGTCTCTCCAGCTCTTTAATAAACAGAAAATACATTTTCAGGTATAGTGACAACATTTCATTCAATCAGGAGAGACTATACCCATTTATCAGCTTTATCATTATAGTGTTCCAGTTCCAATTTTGTCTGTCATTTCTTATTGCCATCACTTCCAATTTCACTCTGATTGGATAAGATTGGTATCCCGACCTGAAAATGTATTTTCTGTTTATTAAAGAGCTGGAGAGAGATGGAGACTCCTGTTACTGAACAAACACACAATGAGTACAATCAGAATATAGAGCAATTTAACACTTATTCTAACCAAAGAAAATCACTTACCCTACCTTTGAATTATTATAATTGTTTTAATTAAAATGTTTTATACACATTCAATGTTGTGCCATGTGAGAAAACCAAAGATCTGAGACTCAATGTGTTGCAAAGTATGGTCATACAACAGTTCACACTTCGTGGGGACGGCGTGTGGCTCAGGAGGTAGAATCGTAAGGCTACCGGTTCGATCCCAGGCTCCCCCTGGGTTGAGCAAGGCAATGGACCCCAACTGCTCTAGGTTGGTGACTTTTGCATGTTTTTCTCCAGCCTTCTGTGTGAGATAAGTGCTTTGGATAAAGGCTCTATATCAATGCACCATTTTCCATATAGTTCATAGGAAAATTATGCATATTTTTTTTCCATGAATAATCGTACGAAATAATCTTATTAAAGGAGGAGTTCACCCAAAAAATGACTTATTTTATATCAATTGCACGCCCCATGAAGCCTTGAATTCATGGATTTATTTTTGTTTTTGTCGCATTCCTAAGCCAACAATTTGATGACCGTATGTATTTCCGGTAGGAGACACAAAGAATCTACTTTGTGTCTCCTACCGGATACACTAGCCGGTAGGAGACGGGAATCAAATTATTAGCTTAGGAATGCAACAAAAACAAAAACAAATCCATGAATTCAAGGCTTCATGGGGTGTGCAATTGATAGAAAATAAGTCATTTTTTGGACGAACTACTTCTTTAAGCTCCAAAAGGGCTGTTCGGGAGGGTAAGGACTGTATTAGGCGGTAGGGTAGGATAGTAGTATTCGCCACCGGGAATCGGTAAGAATTCACAAGGAGACAAGGATGGCGTGTTGCTCATAGGCACAGTCTTTGTTGAAGGTATCACAGTACAGTTTAACAGCACAGTATGGCAAGACATATCTGGGTCTGTTTGTATGTGTGGTTCTAAAGGAGGGAGGGGAACAAAGGAGGTACTCAATATAGTAGGCTACAATAATTATCAAACAAATACAATACTCCTCCTATGATTGCAAAACAATCCTACTCCACAAAGCACAGAACACTTGACACAATATACACAGCATACATGTACACAACCATAGCTGTTTAAATATGCACAACACACAGCAGTTAAAGGTAGGGTAAGTGATATTCTGTATTTATTTATTTAAAAGGTTAAAGTACTATATTCTGATAGTCATTGCTACAGAGCGTTTGTTCGGTCACAGGGGTCTCTCCAGCTCTTTAGTAAAAAGAATATAGTACATTTTCAGGTAGGTGACACATTTTAAGCCAATCAGGAGAGAGCACTGAAATGCATTTTCTGTTTAATAAAGAGCTGGAGAGACATGGGAGACTCTTTGTACTGAACAAACACTCTATAGCAATGAGTACTATCAGAATATAGAGCTATTTAACACTTATTTTAACCAAAGTAAATCACTTACCCTACCTTTAAATATTCGCTTTGACTTGATTGTCAATTTAATGCTAATCAGCACACAGGTCACATTGACCTCGATTGTCAATGTAATTGAGGGCCTTTTGTACAAGGGCAGAGGTTATAGCGTAAAAACCGGAAGACGATAACCAAAAGACCATGAGTTCTCTATCGATCTCTATTTCACCTCTGTAGTACAACAAAAAATAGTTTCTAACATTTTTATTGTGATTAATAGATTTTTATATTACTTGAAACGAGGCTAATAGAGGTGCGGCGACAGAAGCAGACTTCAGGCGTGACCGACAACTCAGGGGTGGGAATCAATTATGATCTATTTAGAAATTGAACATAGCACTTGACACTGAAAGGAAAAGAGACTCTAGAAATGTTTGA
Source organism: Gymnoscopelus braueri (assembly GCF_963280865.1). Lineage (NCBI taxonomy): Eukaryota > Metazoa > Chordata > Actinopteri > Myctophiformes > Myctophidae > Gymnoscopelus > Gymnoscopelus braueri. The sequence continues at coordinate 7,352,663 of NC_137616.1, read as the reverse complement.
TTATGAACTGTATTTCTGCTCCCGTATTTTTAACACACTTTTCAACCAGCCATTTGTAAATGGGAAATTGTACTCTCTCTTAGAGTTATGAGGGTCCGTGGCCTATTGTATACCAAACTGGGGGTCCTTGAAATTAAAAACGTTTGAGAAGCACTGGAGTAGTGTAGTATCGTCTCTGTCCAAAACTGTGACTTTTCATGATTCAAATTCTAAAAGCATCAAAAGTAGCAGATCTACAAGCTCAAAACGCGCCGCTTTGCGCCGCGTTTCGAGCTTATAGATCTGCTTCTTTTGATGCTTTTGTGTGACACTGTAGTATGATCACATAGGGCATTCATATATGAAACAAATACAAAAAAGTTAGAATATGGAGATAAGAGGTTTCTGCCCGACAGCAACGATATCTGCCATGTGTTCCAGGTCTAACTGCTTCCCTGCAGCAGCACGGGTCACGTGATCACAGATTCCTAGCTCATGATTATTATTACAGTGTAATTACTTTTCGTAGGTATACAGTATAACTACCGTTGGCACCACTTGGTCTATGGTTTTAAGTAAAACCATTCCCAAATGAAGTTTTGCTGATGCATGCCATGTATTTTGTGGAAGGTTTTAATTGAGAAGTATTTTTGCCTCAGCAGTAGTGGTATTTGTCCGTTATTAAGTGTACTGTTGTTCTTATCCTAAAAAGGCCCAGGGCTGACTAAAACAACACATTGAAAATGATCAATTAATGTCATAATATGACAAATAATAAATGCTTTTCATCAGATATAATAAGCACTTTAAAAAAAAAAATTGTTTCACTGGGAGCCAGTCAAGAGAAGATAAAACAGGAGTAATATGTTCAAATGTCTTTTTCTAGTTAAAACTCTAGCAGCAGCATTCTGAACAAGCTGGAGTTTATGTAACACCTGCTTTGTCAGACCAGCAAAGAGAGCATTACAATAATCTAGTCTAGTAAAAAATAAATGCATGAACCAATTGTTCTGAATCTTATTGAGACAGGAAGCACGTAACCTTAGAGATGTTCCTTAAGATGATAAAAGGCAGTCTTGGAGATGTAATGTGCTTCTGGAAGTAATTAAGGGTCCATTTGGTTCCATTTGCAACTCTCAGACTTGAATTGTCACTGAGGACTTTACAGTGTACATTGGGCTCCCGGATATATAAAAAAAATTGGCATCAAATGCATCCGTGGTCTGATTGCATATCAAACTGGGAGTCCTTGAAATGAAAAAAAGATTGATAATCACTGCTGTACATGTGCAAACGCACTGCCCTGTTGGCTTCTGCAGAGGCCAGTCAGCCTGGAGCCTGCAACAGACAGCAGCTGAGGGCAAAACAGCAGTGGTGGGAAAAGTACTCACCTTTTTTTACTTAAGTAAAAGTATCAATACTGCAATGTAGATTGTACTCCGTTACAAGTAAAAGTCCAGAATTCAAAATTTACTTGAGTAGAAGTACAAAAGTATTGGCATCAAAATGTACTTAAAGTACCAAAAGTAAAAGTATACTCATTATGCAGAAATGTCCCATTTCAAGAATTCAAAATGTATCAACATCTTTTGAAAATAGCAGATCTACAAGCTCACAATGCGTCGCATCGCGTAAACATCTTATCTCCGTTTTTCATAAATTAACGTCCTACTTGATCACACAAAAGCATCAAAAGTAGCAGATTTGGCAATGTAGCCTGACAATGCGTCGCAGGTTCGAGTTCCGATCCCGACGGCCTTTGCTGCGTGTCAGTCCCCATGTCTCTCTACCCATTTCCTGTCAGCCTATAATAAAGGCATAAAAAGCCCCCAAAAACTTGTAGATCTGCTGCTTTTAATTTCAATTCTGAGAAGTAACAGTTTTGGACGTATGAAGTTTCCACCCGACAGTACAGTATCAAGCCTATGCTGGATTCATTTGAGTCAATTTTATTAAATTGACAAATAGAAACTATTATGCCCAGTACTATTAACAATATCAAATTATTATTATTATTATTATTGTTTAAACTCTTGTACTGAATAGCAGATGTAATATTTCTGTAACGGTGCAGTTCTTGTCCAAGGTGTTAAAGCGGCACTATTACTTTTTCATATTAAGAACATTAAAGGGTGTTTCACTAAAAAAAAATCGTCTACTCAGGCTTTTGTCAGCCCCCCAGACAGTTTTTAAGTTGCTTGATTCAGTATTTAGATATTTGATATTCATTGTATCAGACACGCCCCCTTCCTATACAAACCCATTATAACTTAAAACTCTATTTTTAACATGTTAGATTCGTCAAAAACACCCGTCTTTGGTTCTGGTGACTCATCCTGCCCTCCTAATACGTTAGGGGGCCGTATTTTCTTTATTGTATTAAATTATTTTCATTTTCCAAAACAAATATAAAAAATAAATGAAAAAAGTTATTGAAAAAAATCCTTAAGTATTAGAAAGACAATATCAGTCACCAGAACCAAGGACGGGTGTTTCCGATTAAAATGGAGTTTGAAGTTACAATGGGTTTGTATAGAAAGGGGGCGTGTCTGATAAAATGAATATCAAATATCTAAATACTGAATCAAGCAACTTAAAAACTGTCTGGGGTGCTCCCAAAAGCCTGAGTAGACGATAAAATTACCCAAATTTGTTTTGAAAGTGAAATATCCCATGTTGTCCAGTCTGTAAGGTAGAGTATGTTTTTACAATATAACTTATACAATTGGGGTGGTTGTATTTTGTCTCCCTGCTCTTCTATTGAGACAATTAGATCGTGTCAAAGGTTCCGACAACAATTTTGACCTGATGGTCAAGATTCAATTTATCCCCTGAGCAAGCAGGCTCTAATAGCTCAAAAAAATTCTGCGCTGCCGCAGGAAACCGGGTTCAAATCCAGGGTAGAAGAGGAAAGTTACATAGTACAGCTTTAATACAGTGACCTGTGACGGTGACATGGCTGTGACACTCTCCTTGTGTGTGTGTTGTCATTCAGCTCAGGTGTACTGCGGAATGAGTGACTCAGCTGTCACACGTCACATGACCAAGGTTTTCTTTTTTTTTCTCTTTTGTTTCCATTCGGGGCCCACATCTGCTGTGGATCACTGGGTGATGTCACCGAAAGGTTAATGATGTCATTGAAAGGCTAAAGCTGTTTGGAACACGGAGGGCGAGCATGTAATTTGCACAAGTTACCTCATGACACGCAAAGGACACATGACACAGGTTGAGCCACTTACCACCTAAAGTCCCTATTTTGGTCATGTCGTTATAGACGAAAATCTTTAAAAAAGAAATGTAAAAAATATAGCAAGAAATACATTTATGAAAGTAGAAAATACATTCTTTTTGATTATGATTAGGATGATGATTATGATGATGATGATTATTATTTTATGTAAAAAGAAATAGTAGATTGGCTGTTTAACCATTTTTGAAATAATGCTTAGGTGATTAAAGAATTTTCAACCTTATCTTTATATAATTGGTCCTCACTAATTATTGCCCATTATAAGATGGCACCATTTCTGTCTACACTTTGTCTCAGAGGAGGGCTGTGGACAGTTGAGAAACCTGCCTGACAGTGACATCGTCGGTAGGCAGGTTTGGTCGTTTCAAACAAGATATTATAATTTTTTATTATAATTAACTAATTCACTGCCAGACTAAATACAAAATAATCTAGCCACTGCCAGCGAAATCTGCGTTTTTGGAAAACACGGAGGTGTGTGGTCTCCGCAGAATTATTATTTTTTTTATCGCGCCCCACTGTTCTCTAGTTATTGGCCGTTGAATATAGCCTAAAATGGCGATGTAAACAAGAAAGCAGAGAAAAGGGCATTTTTCCAAATCCAATAACCTGGAAGTGGATGGGGATTTTTTTTGTTTCATTCATTTCCTCTTTCAAAGCGTCACTGAGGGTCAAATGTTGACTCATGTGCTAGCGCAGAGCGCCATCTAACGTAAAAACGCAAAACCGGAAAAACACGTCAAAGACGTCTTTGGCTGTCTGGGCTTTGGAAAAAAACGCGCCAAAAACACAGCAATGGCGGAGAATGAGTTAATGCAAGAACAATGGCTTCCATTTCAGCATACCGGTAATGACTTTCCAGGAAGAAAAAGGCTGTAGTTTCTATAAGCTTGAACTTGATTATGTTATCGGTAGGCAGATTTCAGAACTGTCCAAACACAACCAAGGAGACGCAGAGTGAGTAGATGGAAACATGGTGCTTATAATAATAATAATAATGAGCATTATTGAGGACCGATTATATGAAGATATGGATTAAAATGGGTGACGTGCTCCTTAAAACAAAGATGGAGCCAGCTTTCCCCGAACGGACAACTTGGAAGTGTGTCCTCTTTTTTTGGGGGGCCAACAGGAAAGGGGACATGCTGGGTCAGGGTCTGTTAGAGCATCCTAATAGGAGGCCATCGGCTGGGAAATTGAATCAATTAGGAAGCAGAGGTCAGAGGAAATGACCTCAAGGTCACTGACCCTTGTACCTCCCTGATAGCAGGAAAGGCTGATCTGCCATCACCACCGTTACGGTTATCCCCTGGAAACCATGACAACCTGATGACCTTATAATGCCTGTTGACTGGACTGTATCCTTCTAATGTATGGTGACATTTTTACCATCTTTACATCTTTAGTTTTTGAGTAACACTGTTGTATGTACACACTGTAAAATTCTGAGTCTTCATTTAACACTGAGAATGTACAAATGGAACCAAACCGGGTAAATTCTCAGAGTGGGTAGTGGGTAGAGAGACCATCCGGGAATCTGAAGGTTGCTGGTTCGTGTCAAGGTGTTCCTGAGCAAGGCACTTAACCCCTAACTGCTCCCGGCCATATGCTCATTAGAGCCATCTGAGCAGCCATTGATTGATTGATTGAATATTTTATTGGACAAAAATGCAAAACTGCACGAATACAGGTCTAAAAGGATAACACCAAAAAAGTCCTTGCGGTCTTGTTTCCATTGGGGTACTATGTATTCAATTCATCAACAAATTAAAGAATGACACCAAAATTCAATGTCATCACAAATATAAAACACTATATGTACAGGGCAGAAAAGGGGGGGGGGTAAAGAAAGGGGAGGGGGTCGTCTGTCTTAGGGGGAAGTGATAATTACCTCCCCCTTTGGCCTCCTGAAAGGTGAATTTTCAGCTGAGTGCAGCTGTTAAAGCATATTCCCCGTGGGACCAGAACATAATATCACTCCCATTAGAATAAAAACATATTAGATAGATAGACCTTTATTGCTCCCACGAGAGAAATACAGTTGTCATGGCAGCTCCTCGGTTACACAGATGACAGGACAGACAGACAGAAGAACAAGGGGAAAAAAAGAAAAGAGATACAATTAAGAAGAAGAAGAATAAAGCAAATACAAAATACAAGTAAATAGGTGGTATAACGTACAGGGATTTGGAATAAATGACCAAAAAATATTTAGGTTCCTTCATTAGCCTCCTGCACTTGGACTGCCCACGCGTTACATGTTGTATGAGCTACTGAGGATCAAACAAAATGATAATAAACAGGCAGGCTGTATGTCAGGCAGGCTGTACTGTACAACAACCCACATACAGTAAGGTTGTACAGTACAGCCTGCCGGGCTGCGTGACACCACGGCACGATGCAAAGTGTCCTACAAGGAACTACAGGAAGCCCCGCTGTTACGTAAACCACAGGGCCCAGGGCAAGGACACGCAAGAGTAAAACACTTCACTTAAGGACCGCACGGAAGCACCCAAACCCCCCCTCCCCACACACACACACACACACAGACAGACACACACACACACACACACATACACACACACACACGCACACACACACATACACATACACACACACGCGTGCGCGCGCTAGCGTTACCCATCAATACCACCCCCTGCTGAGAGGGTGGACTGGCCTTTGAACTGCCACTGATGATGATGAACACCACTCCACTGATGGCTCTTCCTTCCAGTCAATGTAAACATTTATTTACATGCTGGGGGAAAGCCCACCTGTGACCTCCATTTACTGACAACATCTATCTATCAATTCCAGGCAGTGTTGATTTCGTCGACTAAAACTATGACAAAAAATATCCGTAAAAACAAAATAAAAACTAAGCTATGATGACTAAAACTATGACTAAATATACTGACAATTCCGTCAACAAATAAAAACTAGACTAAAATGATAGGGAGGGACTAATGGAGAAGAGATCCAGGAGAACTAAGACAAGTCATCGTGGGTGCGCGCGGGTGTCACAGACCGAAAATAGTTGATCTACAAGCTCACAACGCGTTGCAGCGGCTATTTTCGGCATGCAGCTATTGTGAAAATCATTTCGATGCCATCACGGCCGCCAAAAATAATGTTTTGTCCACTAAATCAACTGTAGCTTTAGTCGACTAAAACTAGACTAAAAGTAAAATGTTCCAGGTGACTAAAATATGCTAAAACTAAACAGAATTGTATTGCTTTATTTGCTGTCAAAATCAACACCGATTCCAGGAATGTTGTGTGTATGACCGCGTGCTTGACTGTCCTTCGCATAATCTCCAGAAGCATTCGTCCCATCGACTTCACACTTGGTTCTCCTGAATCGGCCTGCTTTCGACGGACACACACACGTTCCGAACAGCGGCCACTGCACTAGTTACTAATAACGACAATAAAGACATTAACACATTAGCAAGGCCGTTTCGGCTGAAACGTCCCTCGTGCTTTGATCTGCACGCCGCTGGGGATTTTCTATAAATAAGAGTGAGTGAGTGCTGATGGTCTTTTTCAAAGATCCGGTTAAATTTGGACAGGCCTTCAGTGAGTCATGTGAGGGTGTTCTGAAATGGGTCAGAGGTACGAGACATTGAATAGAGGCTGTGTTGTCATGTAGCCCCAGTCAACGGTTAACCCATTAAAACATCTGTGTCATTTTAGATTTTAGCTACGTTTATATCGTCTCTGTCGGTGGGAACCTAAGAAGGATGGATGGATGGATGGATGGATGGAGGGATGGATGGAGGGATGGATGGATGGATGGATGGAGGGATGGGGGGGAGGTAATGGAGGATGGGGTTTTAGTAGCAGTGGATCAAACACAGACGGATCTGCTCTGCTGAGGAAATGAAACTTCCTCATCGCTGAGAAGCATGCAGGCAGCCGAGTTTCAACCACTGTCAACCCTGCCTCCCTGTCTTTGGGCATGTGACATTTTCCCCCAAAATGGTGAACATAGCCGATCTATAATCTCACTACTTGACACAACAACAGAGAGAGAGAGAGAGAGAGAGAGAGAGAGAGAGAGAGAGAGAGAGAGAGAGAGAGAGAGAGAGAGAGAGAGAGAGAGAGAGAGAGAGAGAGAGAGAGAGAGAGAGAAAACACAAAGGGTTCTCAACCTTTTTCATCTCAAGGACCCCCAAATGAATATGTATTGGGTCACGGACCCTTAAAAAAATAATATAGGGTTAAACTGATTTTGATGCTATCATTTGGCCGGGGACCCCCTGGAACCCCCTCAATTAAGGACCCCTGGGAGGTCCCCAGACCCCACTTTGAGAACCACTACACTAAACGGATCCGCAGGCTGTGTGTATGTGCAGAGGATTGTGTGTGTGTGTGTGTGTGTGTTTCTGTTTATCATGTGGAGATGGCTCTGTGGTATTTTTGGATGCTCGCTGTTTTTTCCTCCGTAAATTCCAGGTTCCGGCTGTTTTTCCTGCTCTCTGTTCCCAGCCTGTGAATGCTTGGACACTTCCTCTACCGCGCTTCCCTCTTCTCAGCCTCTGATTGCTTGGAAAGAAGGGCCGGGGAGAGGACAGCACTCTGTGTGTGTGTGTGTGTGTGTGTGTGTGTGTGTGTGTGTGTGTGTGTGTGTGTGTGTGTGTGTGTGTGTGTGTGTGTGTGTGTGTGTGTGTGTGTGTGTGTGTGTGTGTGTGTGTGTGTGTGTGTGTGTGTGTGTGTGTGTGTGTGTGTGTGTGTGTGTGTGTGTGTGTGTGTGTGTGTGTGTGTGTGTGTGTGTGCGCGCGCGTGTGTGTGTGTGTGTGCGTTTGTGCACGCGTCAGTGACTATACGGAGGAGGGGGGAAGATGTTGAAATACGTGTTGTTTTCTTGTCATCTGGGTTAATGAAAGCGTGAATTTATTTGTGTGTGTGTGTGTGTGTGTGTGTGTGTGTGTGTGTGTGTGTGTAAAAGTGTGAGGCGGCTGGGTGTGGAGGATGTAGCCATTAAAGAGATCAGCATGTCAACCGCTCCCCAAGTGCTGCGTCCTCTGACCCAGCTGGCGATAGGAGGTGTCTGTGTGTGTGCACACACGTGCGTATGTGTGTGTACGTGTGTGTATGAGTGTGTGTGCGAGAGAGAGAGAGAGAGAGAGAGAGAGAGAGAGAGAGAGGCTCTACATGCTCCTCACAGCATGACTTAGACCACTGCTTCTCAAACATTTTCATTTTCAAGTTTATTTGGTCGTGAACCCCTGCGAAGTTGGTGGAACGGCCAAGGTTTAAAAACATTTGACAAAAATCCAAGAATGCAGGTTTCTGTTGGTATTTATTTTTCTTCAAAACACCATTGGCTCAGTGCAGGATCATGTACAGTGGATAATAGTTTAACAAAAGAATGAAAAATAATACAATAATAAATGATTGCAGACAGAAAATGCCAACCAACTCAGGCAGCACTGTAACAAACACAAACTAAACCTCTGCACATCCACCCTCCCCTTTTAGACAAGGTGGAACCTATAAAGAGACAATGAGTAGTGAGTCGAAAACAGGGAAACACTAGTGGGACTAGCACAGAGCCATGTGGGACCCCAGTCAAATAAGTATATAGGGTTTAAGTGGTTAAAACTGCAAACACCCTCAAGAAATATAAGTGCTAAAATGCATAATTATGCATCATTTGCATACCGATGGATTATTATAGGCATGTGTTGCAATGTATTTTCTTTTAGTACACTTTGGACACAATGGTTGGACCGCAATGTCCTTTTCTTCTGTCAATATTTAGTCTGCGGTGATTTCAACGTAGTAACATGTCAAGCCATTGAATAGGATGAAAACAAGGGTGAAAAAAAGCATAACTCATTTTGATTTGTTTTCCATGGCTGTGAAATTACGCTGATTGATCCAACATAAACCTCAGTTAAACCTTTTATTCCGTGCTTCACGTTTGGATCAAAACATCAAGAAAAACGATGTAGCAGGGAGGTTATTTTGAGATTTCTGTCAAAGAGAATACACGCTGCATTAGAATACACAGTATTGAAACAAAGTATTGAAAAACGGAAGTATCTATGTACTTCGGGGAGTAAAATGTACAAATTTGTTTTCCATGGCTGTGAAATGAGACGGATGAATCCAACATAAACCTCAGTTAAACCTTTTATTCCATGCTTCATGTTTAGCTAAAAACATCAAGAAAAAACTCCCGTTTGCCTGGGAGGTTATTTTGAGATATTGCGTATGAATGAAAGCAAAACTCTGGTTGCTAGGTCTCTCCAGGTTTGCGTGACCTTGGCCACTGATTGGCTGATGTTGTTGTAAACAATCTAAAGAATCAAGTTGCTGTGTGCAGAAATACGTTTCCTGTCATGAATGGAGCTCTGTGTGGGATTCTATCAGCACTTCATTCTGTGATTGTAGGTGCATGACACCAGCTCACAAATAAGGGGGGGGGGGCGGCGGGCGAACGATATAGTTATAGTTATAGCTCAGTTTGAATGGCACTTAAGACTGTGGTTGTACTGGGTTGATACATGCAGTATCATATGAAAAAATACTTTATTTTCATACAGTATAGCTACATTTACAAATGTACTGCTAAACTAATGGCCTAAGTAATTATTTGAGGAAAAGTATATTTTTGCCTAAGTCAGCTCCCCATGACACTGGCCACCTCTGGAAAAATCTCCTAATTGAAAAGGATCATGCTGTTCCCTCCCCTTTTAGTATAATGGCCTATCTCCCATAGTGTGACTTAGGCCAAAATAGGCAATTATTTTGGTCTAAGTCACATGGTTTTGTGACTTAGGCCAAAAAATGGCCAAAAACCTATTTAAATCTCTTATGTTACATAAATGACAGACAGTGTTATTTGTATGTTAATAGTCATAATTTGTTATAAACGTTTTGGGTGAAATGATTAAGAAATATCATTTTTTTCTGAAAAACGTAGTTTAGCAAGGTGACGATGTGCTCTGTCATGTCAGTGGTTCCAGCTTAACAACCTCTCCCCTTTGTTTAAAAAAAAAGAAAAAAGATTCATATCATTTCCTAAATTGCTTGAGGGGACGTTTTGCCGTTCACATTGTCGATACTGTAAATGCTTGTTTGGAAAGAACGTATTTAACAGAAGTTTGATCCACATTGATATGAAAACAAGACGTCAAACGTCATGTCCCCTCTGGCTACGCAAGACCAGTGAAATTACAGCTGACAAGAACTCTAGGTCAGAGAGGAAAAACCAAAGCTGTGTGTGTGTGTGTGTGTGTGTGTGTGTGTGGGTGTGTGTGTGCGAGTGCGTGCGTGCGTGTGTCCCTTTGGTGAACAGGCCCAGTGTTGACATGAAAACACAGGCACACTCCTGCCTGCTGCTGCTGCTGTTTATTGCATAACAAGGAACCTAAACCTGCGGCCATGTTGGATCTTTCCCCTCCGTCTGCACTTTTTGGCTTAATCGCCAAATTACCTTGTTTAATGTGGAGTGTAAACACACACACACACACACACACACACACACACACACACACACACACACACACGCACACACGCACGCACACGCATACGCACACGCGCGCGAGCACACTGTGTATATTTAGCTACACACGTCAAGTCACATAAAGTACACTCCACACTCGTTAATTTGAAAGTTTATTTCTCCAAGCGGTACATGAATGTTTTATGTGCGTTCAGTTGCTTTACAGGGTGATTTACAGCGTGACGAAACCTTCCAACACGCCCAGAGAGAGAGAGAGAGAGAGAGAGAGAGAGAGAGAGAGAGAGAGAGAGAGAGAGAGAGAGAGAGAGAGAGAGAGAGAGAGAGAGAGACTCCTCTCTCTCTAAGTACCTGCATGGGTCTTTCCACTGGTGGAAGATTAAGTAAGCGAGTAAATAAGTAATGGAAGAAGTACTATGATTTTCTACCTACGTAAAATGTTGCAATACCACAATAAATACTCTGTTACAAGTAAGTCTTACTTGTAGTGGCGCTATGTAACTTTTATATATATATATATATATATATATATATATATATGTAATTATGTCCTATCTGTATGGTAGAGTATGTTAATACAATACAACTTAGGTATACAATTGGGGTGGTTGTATTTTGTCTCCCTGCTCTTCTATTGAGACAGTTAGATCGTGTCAAAGGTCATGTCTCACCTAGACACAGGATCTAACACAGGTTTTTACCTGATGGTCAATATTCAATTTATCCCCTGAGCAAGCAGGCAGGCTCTATTAGCTCATGGTAAAAATCTCAGCACTTTCAGTACTTGAGTAAATGTACATACATGTATAAAGTAGTTACTGCACCACTGGGTCTTTCCAGTCGCTTGGAGTTCCCATTCAGCTCACACAGCAACTGTGCATGTAAAAACTCCAACAGCTTCAGTCTCTGATCTGCGTGGATCTCAGATCGTACACCTCTTAGTTTCATTTTCGTTTCACTCCAATTTAAACCATTGTTTGAGTCTCGGCGGGGAACATCATTTTACAATGCAGCCGAAGGAAAAGAGAAGCAGAGAATATACCTATCGCCGTCAAAATGAACGTATCTATAATATCATCTCTGTCGGGTGGAAACCTCATATGTCCAAAACTGTTTCTTTTCAGGATTCAAATTAAGAAATAGCAAAAGTAGCCGATCGAGCCGTGTTCCGAGCCACGTTTCGAGCTGGTAGATCTGCTACTTTTGATGCTTTTGGGTGACGCTGTAGTATGATCAAGTAGGATGTTAATTTACGAAAGAACAGAACAAGTTAGAATATGGAGATAAGAGGTTTCTGCCTGACAGCAACTATATAAATAAATGTAATGCACGCTTTACAGCGTGCATTACATTTACCCATTCACACACACCCTCACACACACCGACGGAGGAGGAAACCATGCAAGGCCCCAATCTGCTCATCGGGAGCAGTTAGGGGTTCAGTGCGGACTGTGCGGTTGCTCAAGGACACTTAAACACTGGGAGCCTGGGATCAAACTGCGAACCTTCTGACTCCCAGTCAGCCGCTCTATCCCCTGAGCCACTGCCGGCCCACTGAGTAGGCCTGAGTAGTATTATACAATTAAAAACGAAGTAAAACAATAAACATTTTGATCTTGACAGATTTAACATGAACCCTAGTGTCCCTATTCTGGGCTCATGTCATGTCATGAGCTTGCAGACGGGCTATTCGTGGTATTCATCGTACACCGAGGCATACAGTATAGGACTATAAGCGGTTAACACAGACTGAGCTTCCATAAGGGGCCCCCGCTACGCCGTGCGCAACATTCATTCACATGGGATGGGAGCGAGACTAGAGAGGAGAGAGATCAAATGCTTGGAAAGGATAAAAGCTTGGAAACAATACCCTACCGCCTCCACCCCCCTCCCTCCCTCCCCCTCCCCCCAGAGTGTACTGAGAGCCAAATATGCTGCATGCAATTTGCAGCTCCTTTTTTGGTTTCTTGAAAAATGCGCCTCAGATGTTTGACGCAGGACCAAACGAAAGAAGAAGAAAAAAAAAGTTAAACGGGAGAGAGGAGGGGAGGGGAGACAAAACAAACAGCAATTAAGGTAGTAGGGGGGGGGGGGGGGGGACTCGGTCCCATCCTCTAGGAAACATCTGCCATGTTGATGTACGACCTCCAGGAAAGGCGCACGCATTCCTGTTATCCCTGTAAAAACCCATACCGTTGCACGGGGAGCGTTTACCAAATCACCTATTTACTCACAGACACCGCTGCCATGGACGTGATTGCATGCACACTTGGCATGCACAAACACACACACACACACACAGGTTTCACGTGTTTGTGTATATGTACACACCCACACACAGTACGTTGCTGTGTCTGGGTTCTTCGCTACACTACACAAAATCCATCCCTGATAAACCGTTTTAGAGTTCAAAACAAGAGATAAGAGTAAAGCTCTCGTTCTTTTGGCTCTCGGCTGGAAATTCCAGACGATCTGCCTGATGGCGAGAGAGGATAAGTCAGAGACATCTCTGTTTGAGGCTGAACCGCTGTTGCCCTGCCCGCCGGGCCCGGGCCGGCCGCCTGCCCAGAGGAGAAACATTTCTCAAAATCCCTGGCAAACGTTTTTACAGCAATGTCTGTCTGTCTGTGCGTGCGTATAATAGTACAGTCTGGAACACACACACACACACACACACACACGGTTCCTCTGGGTTCCCAGGAACGTCGGTCAGAAAGGGGAACGCTGGAAGTCCCAGCGAGGAAAGCAGATATCATATCTCTTCATCAAGCAAAGCACTTATCAGGAAACTACCAAGCATTACATCACCACTGAATTCATTCAAATCTGGCACTAGCCTCTCTAGGTTCTGGCCTGAAAGGAGCCGCAGCGAAAGGACCCACCTTCAAGACCATAAATCAATTTGAATGTCTGACACTAAATCTGTCAATTGTGATAGTTTTATCTTTTAATTTGTGATATTTGACCGTGAGTGGTAGATTAGACTTGAATGCTATTGCGCTGCTTGTCTTTTCTCAGCTGCATTTGTAAATGAGAGTTACACGTCTCTCAAATGTTCCCCGCAAGACTTAACCACTTAAACCCTATATCAGGGGTCTTCAACAGGGGGTCCGGGACCTCTAGGGGCCCCTATCAGAGATACTGCAGGGGGGCCTCCAAACTCTTTGTGTGATAGGGACTTTCTTTTACACTATTAACCACTTGAATCCTATCATCCCTATTCTGGGGGGAACGTTAGCCAAAAATAGCCGACCTACAAAAATAGCCGATCTACAAGCACACAAAGCCTCGCGCTGCGAGGCGTTGTGTGCTTGTAGATCGGCTATTTTCGGCAAAGAGGTTTAGTGTAGGGGGAAAAAAGAGCAGACCAAGTACAGAGCCGACGGTCAAGTTTACAAAATATGGTTTAAGTGGTTAAATGTCTGAAAACATGAATACAATATGTAGCGGGGGGGGGGGTCCCTGCTTCGTCTCTCTCTCAGCTAGGGGGTCCTTGGCCTGAAAAACGCTGAAGACCCCTGCCCTATATACCTTGTTGAGCATGGGGTCCCCCCAGTCCCCCCCACCCTCCTTGTTTCCCTCAACACCAAACCTTTTCGCCGAAAACAGCCGATCTACAAGCTCACGACACAGCGCGCTGTGACCGAGCTTGTAGATCGTCTGTTGTCGCCTAATTTCATCAAATGTTTCCCTATTATTAGGACTTGCCCAACGCTGCTGTATGGGTGTGTGTTTTTCTGTGTATTACTGCTGATGGGATATCAAGCGCACCTAAGTGCTTCCCTTTCCCCTCCGTCTCTAGTTTCTCTCTGTCTGTCTGCGGAGCTCTGTATGTACAGTATTTATGTGTGTGTGTGTGTGTGTGTGTGTCTCGTTCGCCCGTCCGTCCCTGCGAGGGGAGGCGAGGCTACAGGCTAGTCGTACTGGGAAGAACCCATTACTAGTGCTGCTATCGATCAACGGCGTGTACATGTGTTACGTGTCCTGGAAAACCTGTGAGGAAGATTTACTGTTGCTCACCGCTTTAGAAGCCAACAAGATTAGTCATGTATCAGACACCAACCCCTCCCTCCCTCCCTCCCTCCCTCCACAACACCTCTCTCACTGCCTTCCCCCTCGATGTCCGTCCTGGGTTTATTTTCCTATACGTGTTCTCTCTGTCTCTCTCTCTCTCTGTGTCTGTCTGTCTGTCTGTCTGTCTGTCTGTCTGTCTGTCTGTCTCATATAAAAAGACACAGACCATCTGATGAACACTGAAACATTCTTTTTTTAATTTATCTTGTCTCCTTTGTTGTGCAGCCCTCCCACCTCCCATCGGTTCCCATTGGAGACCACCACTAGAGGGTTGTTGTTTGAGGATCACATTCAGTCCTGTTTATTGACCAACAGCCCCCCCCCCCCCCCCCGCAGCAGAGCATCAGGTATAGGGATCGTGTTTGTTTACGTTGGCCTGGTAACCCATGTGGGATTGCCAAGAGCCCATTAGGATCCAATCACAGCTGACGACAGGCGAGACAGACCCCCAAAGCCCGGTGTTTTAGTCTGTATGAGGGGTCCGGTCGGCGTAAACAGTGTGACTGACCGCTGGGGCTTGAACCGCCCGAGCCGATCCACTCACCACAACCACGACATGAGTGACACCCACAGCCACAATACTAGAGGGAGCGACCGTGAGCTGGTACCACCCGAATTTAGAACAGACATGGGAAAGTTCTCATTCTACTGCTCTGCCACCAAAATGTGGAATACCCTGACACCATCCATTACAGAATGTGTATCACTGGTTTCTTTACAAATTGGCCTGAAAAAACATCTATCAGGAGACCACAAGGAGAGGTAAATGTATACAAGATCATTTTCAGAGCTTCCATGCTCCAGAGTCCAGACTGTATGACGGAAGCATTTGAAAATCGCTGGCTCTAGTCGCGAGACTATAACCATCTACCATCACATCATCAATACCCTAGCATCACCATCATCAACCACTTAGCATCACAATAGCAACCCCCTAGCATCGCACTCATCAACCACATAGCAACACATTATCAACAGGTGCTGTGTAATCAAATGGCCTTCAGACATGTCTGTGTGTATTGTCTGTACGCTCGCAGTAGTACACTTATGTCCCTTCTATTGTTCTCCTGCACAGTACAAATCCTCTGAGAGTGTACAAATTGAACCAAATGGACCCCGTTGTACAACTCTCAGTTAAAATAACACTGAGGATTTTTTTTTTCCTGGATTCCTGACTGATGTGCAGTTTTGCTGTGAGATTCAAGAGTCAGATTGTCTTGCTCTTCAGTTACAGTGAGGCCCACTTCCTGACTGGCATCCAAGATGTACAGGGAAGCGTCATTTACTAGGAATTTTGAGCATAAGGGTAATAAAGTCACAACAGATCCTTTGATTTTGGGTTGATTTTTAATAATGTTTAGTGTGGAATGTCCATAAAGATTGCTCAATAGAATGACACATTGGCTGATGTCATAACCTATAGCAAAGTTGATTACTATTGAAGTTTAAGATGAAAATAATGGGGGGGGGGGGGGGGGCAAAACTGGTGTATTTGTTTGTACAAAGAATAACTATAAATCATTTGGAATGGTTTTATGAGTGTATTTCTTAACTTGATGATGTTCACACATGTGTTCTGTGTATCTGGGATGCATTTATTGACAGCCTACATAACCTACTAGGACTTTAAGAAATATTTTTTTTATCACATCACACGGTCAAAAGACTAAAGGCTTCATTATACATCCATCATTTCTTTTCCCGCTTTCCGGCCTCTCATTCAGTGGACCTTAATGACCAAATTGATAGAAAAAACACAAATAAAAAGTATAGCATGCCATGTCAGGTTCTGTCACATTTTGGGTGACTGGATCCCTGACTATTACATCTGAGGCTTTTTTTTCTCCTGGATTCCTGACTGATGCAGCAGAGCAGTTTGCTGTGAGATTCAGCAATTGTCTTGCCTCTGGTTACAGTGACTGGCATGCAAGACGTATAAAGGGAAGACAGCAGATATATCTGATGCTAACTGAACCAACGCTGCATTAGTGTAACGCTCTCTACCTTCAGCACGCCACGGAGAACCCTGATTAAACACCGTCCGTCATCCAGTCGAGATCTGGCCATGCGTAGCGAGCGCCGCCTGGCATTGACTTGCAGTACGTTGGCACCGGCAGCACAGAGGGAGAAATGACCTCAGAGCACGGCGGCAGGACGTAGGGACGTGCTGGGCCCCTAATTCAGCCTGGGAATCTCAGATAGAGAGGCCCGTAAAGTGCACGGCCAATGGCCGCGCACCGGATTTTTTTTTAACGGCTGGCCGCCCGGTACTTAATTTCGGCCGTTTTTAAACGGCCGGCCTGGTCGGCCTGGAATGGAGAGGCCTTTCTGGAATTGTCCAAAATTTCCCAGTGGCCAGCACGTCCCAGGACGCGACGTTACTGTTGGGCAAAAAAACTCTTATCTCCATATTCTAACTTTTTTCTTTTTTCGTAAATTAACGCCCTACTTGATCATACCACAGCGTCACACAAAAGCATCAAAAGTAGCAGATCTACAAGCTCCAAACGCGGAGCGAAGCGACGCGTTTGGAGCTTGTAGATCTGATACTTTCGCTATTTTTGAATTTTAATCGTGAAAAGTAACAGTTTTCCACCGGACAGAGACGATAATATATGGTGAGTCACTGAACTTATGCGTTAGTCTGCTGCTGTGGCGATGTGTGTATGTGCGTGTGCGTGTGCGTGTGTGTGTGTGTGTGTGTGCGTGTGCGTGTGTGTGTGCACATGGTTTACGGCGTCTCTCTCGGTGGCAGCGGGCGTGATTCATGGGGTCTGCGAGGGGACTGTGGGAGAAGGGGAAGTGGAGTGGAAGTGAGGGGAAGTGGGAGAGGAAGTAGGGAGGAAAAGCTGCAGGGATCAACGGGGCCTGATAATGGAGAGCCACAGGAAACGCGGGCCGAGGAGGAGGACTTTTCCACCGGTTCAACCAGGACCCCCCCCCCCCCATCCCATAACACCACCCCCCCCTCCCCCCGACCCCAAACCCAAACCCACCCCCACACACCGTCCCAGCCCCGTGGCACCGGACCTCACACAGGCACACACACGCACATACACACACACACATACACACACATGTCCATGTTTGTGTTGTTGTCTGCTGTCCTGTTTGAGTTGTACAGGCTTTTTCTGTTCTAACTGCTTCGATATTTGTTTTTAATCCCACTGTCTGCAAAGCACTTCGTGAGTTCTCTCTGTGAGAAGAGTGCTATTTAAACCCAATTTTCTTACTCGCGCGCACACACACACACACACACACACACACACACACACACACGCACACACACACGCACACACACACACACACACACACACACACACACACACACACACACAGACACACACACACGGATAAAGACCAGTGGTTTTCAAACGTTTTCATTTGAACTCCCTATAACTGTGAGGCTCATAGTTACAGACCTGTAAGGGTCCACTTGGGGGTCCATTTGGACCCCGTTTAGACCCCCCCCGCCCCCCCCCAAGGAACCTTGAGTTCTCCACTTTGAGAACCACCGGTAAAACCCATCCCTCTACAGCACGCACGCACATTATATAAACACACAGTATACATACTGTACATACATACACAATCACACACATAGATCAAGGTCAAGGTCAAGTCATTTTCAGTGGAAGCCAGAAACATGAAGCTATACAAAGTGACGCTGGTCACTGTGCGATGGGCCTGCTGCTAAAAATCAAAAGTTGAGCTGGCTTTTTCCAGCGCTCCGATGACGCAGTAGAAGCGTCAATCAATCATACGTTTTTGTTTCAGCCGTCCGTTCCCACTCCACTTCAATTCCTGCTCCGTTCCGTAAGTGGAAGAATAACTCATTCTTGCCGTTAATGGGTTCCCAGTACTATTGAGCCCTTTTCATTTATTTACACACTGTGGCTTTGAGCAGCTGGTCACGCTATAGGCCATTTTGTAACTTTGTCACCGCTAGTGTGAAAGCAATAGGACACATTACGTAGGTAACACATACTGAAACACTCAGGCACGCACATGCAAAGAAAACGGATGCACACACGCAAACGTTGCGGCAACCCTGTCACCTCCTTCTCCAAACACACACACACACACACACACACACACACACACACACACACACACACACACACACACACACACACACACACACACACACACACACACACACACACACACACACACACACACACACACACACACACACACACACACACACACACACACACGGTCACCCAACCATCTCACATGGATGTCATCGTAGAGCGCCCGTAGCTGAATGGGAAGAGACTGAGGCAGATTCCTAGCTATGTAAATGTTGCATTTATGGTAAATGGTGCATTTATATAGCGCTTTTATCCAAAGCGCTTTACATAGATTGTGCATTACATTCACCCAATCACATTTTTCTTAACAAAAGTGTGAGAACTGCTGATTCAGAAGGCATTTGTAGGATCGGCACTCATGTCTCTTAAAGCTGACCTGGGATCTGATCTCTGTCATCGTGTTGTTCTGTCTGGCTGCACCTGCTGCTACTACTACAACTGTAGGGCAGCGTGCCAGAGGCCATGTTGGCTAATAAACAAGATGAACACACACCACCCCACACACCCACCCACACACACGCACACGCACACGCACACGCACACGCACACACACACAGATAGAAGTGGGGCCCTACTGAGAGCAGAGATGGAGGGAGGAGAGAGTGGGGGGGGGAGGATCAGTTATCGTCTGATCGGAGCTATAAAAAAAATATATATTCATTGAATACCCAAAATAACAGAGAGGTGATGTAACACGATAAGGCGATTCTGAATCTCTGTGTGTGTGTGTCTGTGTGTGTGTGTGTGTGTGTTTGTCCCAGTCTCGGACATAGGGAGGGGTCTTGTTTCCCCCTTCTGCTCTTCCCTTTAGTTGCACTGTTGTTTACCAGGACCCTGCACACACGCACACACACACACACACACACACACACACACACACACACACACACACACACACACACACACACACACACACACACACACACACACACACACACACACACACACACACACACACACACACACACACACACACACACACACACACTCGCGGCGGGCCCAGGAGGAACAACAATGCTGAGAAGTCTTCCTATGGCTGGGTCGTTAGGGAAATGGAGTCCATGCTGCTAATGACATCGTTAGAGAGACAAGCTGTGTGTGTGTGTGTGTGTGTGTGTGTGTGTGTGTGTGTGTGTGTGTGTGTGTGTGTGTGTGTGTGTGTGTGTGTGTGTGTGTGTGTGTGTGCAGTGTGTGTCCTGCTGTTGTTTTTCTGAATGTAGGAAAACGCTGGTGTCCATGGCAACAGCGTCACGCAACATATAGCACTTACGCAAGTTTCACGTGCTTCAAAATATCATATATATATTATTAATATATATAATATTGATAATGTTTTATATATATATTGATATGAATTGATTAATATTAAGACCTATATACTTTGTCGTGCAATGAATAGCGGATCGGTAGATCTGCTATTTTTTAAATGATTGACATTTTAAACAATTCTTGAAGATTTTTGAATTCTTTAAAAAAGAATGCTAAAAATGTGTTTTGAACTTTCCACCGGGGGAAATATATTTGTGTCGAACAAAATACAATTTGTATGAATTCCTTTTGAAGGGCCCAAAATATGCTTTCACATAACTTTGAAATCCCCAAAAATATATAAATAATGTATATTCTTTGCCATATGGTGGAATTACCATAAAAAGTATATTTATTTTCCATATTTTGGCCACACGCTGTTTTGTGCTTCATTGTCCCAGGGTGCTTATTGTTAGGTTATTGATAATTAATGTCTGTTTTAACATATGGGACATTAATTCCATTAACACGCTGTACACATGCATGCTGTGAGAACACGCCCCTAGGCTCTTAGCGTGTGGATTGTATGTAAGTGCAGACGTGCCGTGTGTGATGTACCGTATGTGTGTGTGTGTGTGTGTGTGTGTGTGTGTGTGTGTGTGTGTGTGTGTGTGTGTGTGTGTGTGTGTGTGTGTGTGTGTGTGTGTGTGTGTGTGTGTGTGTGTGTAATCGTATTATTACTATACTTGTGAGGGCCAAATGTCCAGTGGTGGGAAAAGTACTACATTTGTTTTTACTTAAGTAAAAGTATCAATACTGCAATGTATAAATACATTATTACAAGTAGTAGTCTGGTTTTCAGAATTTACTTGAATAAAAGTACAATAGTATTGGCATGCAAATATACTTAATGTACCAAAAGTAAAAGTACATTATGCAGAATGAGTTATCATAAAATCGAATTTAATTTAATCTTTCAAACATAGTAGATGTTTAGTAGTAGACCTCCCAATGCCCCCCCCTGTATGAATGAATGAACCATTGTAAAGCGCTTTGAGTAAGTTTGAGTACTTAGAAAAGCGCCATATAAATGCAATTCATTATTATTATTATTAGATCTACAAGCATGCAACGTATTTTCAAATAGCCAAAGTTTAAATAGGGCTGAAGTGGTCAATGTATGTTTTGTAATAATACTCCAAATCTACAAAGTAACTAGTAACTAAAGTTTTCAAATAATTGTAGTGGAGTAAAGAACAATATTTGCCTCTGAGATGTAGTGGAGTAGAAGGAAAAGTACCGAAGATTGGAAATACTAATTATGCCTCATTCATACTTAGTTGTGCGCCAGGGTCACGCACCAAAATTGAGGACCCCCTCAAAAAACGAGATGCTGCATCTCCAGGGGCTCATCCTCCAGTGAAATGTCAAATAAATACATTTGTAGATCTACAATCCCACAAAACGTCACGTTGTGTGAGCTATTTCCGATGTGCGGCAGGGTTAAAAATGACCCAAAAGTAATAGTCAAAATGGCTTTTACAAAATTGCCGGCCTAAAATGTAGATGTCTTCACAAGTATAGGACTATTAACGTGTGTGTGTGGTTGTGTGTGTGTTTTAAGGCTTCTGCTAAACGTGTGTAACTCGTCCCGTTGTTCAGAAGCTTTGCATTCTTAGGACGTCCTGTAGTGTAGACACCCCCCCCCCCCATACACACACACACACACACACACACACACACACACACACACACACACACACACACACACACACACACACACACACACACACACACACACACACACACACACACACACACACACACACACACACACACACACACACACACACACACACACACACACACACACACACACACACTCCCTCACAGCTCTTTCTTCTTATCTACAGCTTCCAGGCAGCAATGTGTTTGTCTGAATCTGTGAGAGTGTGTGTGTGTGTTCATATTTGCATCTTTGAGGATGTGTGTGTGTGTGTGTGTGTGTGTGTGTGTGTGTGTGTGTGTGTGTGTGTGTGTGTGTGTGTGTGTGTGTGTGTGTGTGTGTGTGTGTGTGTGTGCGTGTGCGTGTGTGTATGCTTATTACTCATAAAAATAGGTGTTAAGTACAGACTTATTCTTAGTTGCGTGCCAGTGTCGCATGGGGGGGGAAAAAAGCAGAACTACAAGCTCACAAAGCGTTGTGATGTGACGCTTTGTGAGCTTGTAGATCTGCTGTTTTGTTATGTTTTTTTCCCCCCATAAGTTAATGCCCTATATACTTCATCATACTTGCTTATAGATCGGCTATTTTCACAAATTTATATCATGTTTTAAATAGTAATAAAAAAAGGAAAGTTTTGGACATTACAAGGTTTTGGACGTACAAGGTCTTACGGCTACGATATAATAATATTTTGAGTGGTACGACAGTATGGAAGAAAATGGATTGTCCTCGTTGGGGGAGGGGCAGGCCTATAGGGTGTGTGTGTGTGTGTGTGTGCGTGTGCGTGCGTGTGTGGAGGAGAGGGGGGAGGAGGGGCTGTTGTCTCCTGACCCCCCATTAAATGTGAAAATCCACAACGAACAACAACAACATGTCTGTCTCTCTCTCTCTCTCTCTGTGACATCAGAGGGTTTTGGATCGAACTCAACAAATATAGATCACCTTGACTCTTCCACCGTAAACAACAACCTTGTGATGTCAGGGCTGGTCAGAAGGCTTATGGGGCGGGGTGTGGTGGGGGGGGGGTCAACAAACAGGAAGTAGCACATCCCAAAACAGCAGGCTACATCCCATAATGATCAAGAGACAAGAGAGAGACAAAAATGAAGACTAACAAGAAAGTCACAGCTGGACTCAAAGTCGACAGATACCATGACGAATGACACCGACTTAAAACATCAACAAGACAGAAGGAAACAACATAATCGTGGCGGTCGGGCAGAAACCTCCTATCTCCATATTCTAACTTTTAGTTTTTTTCATATAAATTAACGCCCTGCTTGATCACACTACAGCGTCACACAAAAGCATCAAAACGTGCAGATCCACAAGGTAGAGAGCTTGTAGATCTGCTACTTTTGATGCTTTTGAATGTGGATCCTGAAAAGTAACAGTTTTGGACATACTGTATGAGGTTTCCACCCGACAGAGACGATAACAGAAGGAATGTCCACGGAGGTTTGGCAGTTGCAAAATAATATATTTTATTACTGACGATTCATCTTGAAAAAATGTAAAAGAGCTACCCCCCCAAAAAAGTGCAAAGGTGGAGATGCATGTTTAGCACATGTTTTATACACTTTTTTTCTCTCACTATGGATATATCATCATTAAAAGTACAATATTTTTGCAACTGCCAAAACGCTGTCGACATTATTTTTGCAATGTTGGTTTTCGAACATTCCTTCTGTCTTCTTGATCTTTTGTTTGGCTTCTTACGCACCTGACTGGAAAAACCTTCTTTGGACAATACAACACTCATCTTTGTTGTACTTAAAGCGGCACTATGTAACTTTTTTGAATGAATAAAAACACACACACACACACACACACACACACCCACACACACACACACACACACACACACACACACACACACACACACACACACACACACACACACACACACACACACACACACACACACGTTAATAGTCCTATACTTGTGAAGACTTGTATTTAGTCTCCCTGCTCTTCTATTGAGACATTTAGATCGTCAAAGGTCATGTGTCACCTAGACACAGGATCTGACACGAATTTTGACCTGATGGTCAAGATTACATTTATCCCCTGAGCAAGCAGGCAGCCTCTTTTAGCTCAATGGTAAAAAAAACAAAATGTCAGCACTTGCGCAGGAAACCGGGGTAGAAGAGTAAAGTTACATATACAACTTTACTAAAACAGAAACAAAAAGGAGTGGACAAGATGATTGAGAAATTGCAAACAGCCCAAATACACTGCTTGAGTGCAGTGGTGGAAAGTAACTAAGTAGGCTACATGTACTCAAGTACTGTAGCTACTTAGGTAAAATGTTGAGGTATTTTTACTTCACTATTTCAGTATTTCCAATACTTTTACTCTACTTCTACTCCACTACATCTCAGAGGCAAATATTTTACTTTTTACTCCACTACAATTATTTGAAATCTTGAGTTACCAGTTACTTTGTAGATTTGGATTGGATCATTAGAAAACGTGCATTAACCACTTCAGCCCTAAATATACTTTGGCTATATGAAAATAGCCGATCTACTAGCTTGTTGTGAGCTTGTAGATCTGCTATTTTCAAAAGATTTTCATATGTTTTGAAATGGGACAGAGTACTTTTACTTTTGGTACTATAAGTACGTTTTGATGCCAATACTTTTGTACTTTTACTCGAGTACATTCTGAAAACAGTACTTCTTCCACCACTGCCTGAGCGCAACAGACAACAACGGCTAGATCCAGCGGGCTGCAGCAGACAGAGTGGGAAGCCATATTCAACCCCATATAGCCGCACTGTTAGTGTAAACAGAGAAACAGAAAGAGGCAGATGAACACAGAGCAAAGTGCCTCGGAGACACAAACAGGTCCAAACACATGCGAGGTGGTCCGCAATGCAGCGTGAGAAACATTTACAGAACCACGCTCCGGCTCCCGCTACAAAACCATCCCCCCACTTTGATGTGTGTCTGTGTGTGTGGCTCCGATTCCAACCCGGGCCTGCGTCCAACAACTCCCCAGTTGTGAAACAAAACGGCTTCCACACGTGAAGAAACAGAACGGTTACTGGCAGTTATAGGTAGCTGATGCGTCGGTGCTTTTAGCTGACGCAGAGCTTTCGCTTGATGCATCTTTTGGGGAGGAGGGCGAGGGGACGGGGGGACGGGGGTAACATAAATCCATTGTGAACCCCTGGCTGTCAGGGTAAACAGCTGGAACAGCGGTTGTAACACGCTACACAACGATAAAGACAGGAGTTATTCTACAGGGACTCCCCTCCGCTTGCTCGCTCTGCTTTCTGGCTGACAGCAGCGTTGATGCGAGGCGTCTGTTCACTCCATCTCCCAGACAACACAGCTCTACACATCGCCCTGGAGTGGACAGTCCTCACCTGTGTGAATGTTCCAAAATATAACTTATACGTCTATGTCTCAATCAGCCAGAATGATTTATCGATGAGTCTTTTTTTTCCCGGACGATATTGGTCTATCACAGATATATCAGAATCGTGTTTGTGTTTTTCCGATATGCACCGATATGAAACCTTTCTTTTGCAGACCATAATTGTGTAGATGTGCTATACAAGTAGCACACAGCACAACATGTTATCAGAAACATCAGTTTTTGTTGGACGGTACAGGGTAAAGGGATAGTTCACCCAAAAAAAGTAATAGAATTTATTTTTCTATCGATTAGTCATTTTGTACAAATGTAGTGCACATTGGGATTCCAGAGACAGAAATGCTATCAAATAGGGGTTCGTCTGTGGTCTAATGCCTATCAAACTGGGGGTCCTTGAAATTAAAACGGTTGATTATCACCGCTGTAATACTCCTCCCCACCCCCCCACAATGGCATTCAAGACAGAGACAGACATGTTAAGGGTTAACATCAGAATGGAGAGGACCTGTCTGTGCAAGAAACTCACTTTACACTGTCGACCCCTGAACCAGAGGGACGGCCAGCTTGTAAACATTATTCTGATGGGGGTCACTGGCATCAGCGTGTGGAATGTGTGTACTGTATTTATCCCCCACTAGTGCACGCAGCGGTGGAAAGTAACCAAGTACATTTACAACATTTTTACTTCACTTGAGTATTTCCAATTTTCAGTACTTTTACTTCTACGCCACTGCATCTCAGAGGAAAATATTGTGCTTTTACTCCACTACAATTATATGAAATCTTTAGTTGCTTGTTACTTTGTAGATTTGTATTATTATTACAAAAGACACTAACCACTTCAGCCCCTATATATATTTCGGCCCTTTGAAAATAGCAGATCTACAAGCTCACAATGCGTCGCGATGCGACGCATTGTGAGCTTGTAGATATGCTATTTTCAAAAGATTGTTTATACATTTTGAACTTGTGAAATCACTGAAATGGGACATTCTGCGCTGCAGTACTTTTGCTTTTGGTACTTTAAGTAGATTTTGATACCTATACTTTTGTACTTTTACTCAAGTATATTTTGAATACTGAACTTTTATTTGTAACAGAGTATTTCTGCATTGTGGTATTGATACTTTTACTTAAAGGGATACTTCACTTTAGGGCCGGGGAAACATTTAAAAAATATATTAAAAATAAATGAAAAAAGTTATGGAAAATTCATGGCCCCCTCACGCATTAGAGTGTCCTACTAATGTGTGAGGGGGCCTTTATTTTGCCATAACTTCTTTCATTTTTTTAAAATATATATTTTTAATGTTTATTTTATGTGAAAGTGAAGTATCCCTTTAAGTAAAACATACGTTTTCCACCACTGAGTGCACACACGAACGCAGGCATGCATGCACACGCACACACACACACGCACACACACAAAACATAATATATGTATACCCCCTGCTGTGCATACTTTGAGAATTCCTAGACGCGTATTCCATAGTCAGAGACAATCTATATTTCACGGGTAACGTCCAACAAAAACTGTTTTTTCAATAACATATGGTACTGTATAGCTATAAAAAAATCACCCCCGGGGCAAGGGGAGGGGATTCTCTCTTATAGACTAGTGGTTAAGATGTTTGGCTTTAGCGTCCCTTATCCCAGAGAGACCAAGGTTCGAATCCTGGGGCGTTACACCTCCTCCACCCACCCTGACGTCTCCAAACGTTTAGCCCAGCCACCAGTGGTTCTCAAAGCGTGGTCGAGTGACCCTTGAGGTTCTTTGAGGGGGTTCCAAATGGACCCTTAGATCTGTAACTCTGAGAGTGTACACATTGCCACTGCCTGCCACCAACGCCAATGTCTCCAAGCACCATTCTTCACTATAGGATTATAGGACTACTATTTGTGAGAACGTGTTGCTAGGGATGTGTATCGTTAGGATTTTATCTAATCCGATTCCGATTCCGGTTCCGATTCTGCTTATCAACTCCGGTTCTTATCGATTCCCCATTTCGGTTCTATACAGGTTCAGTGCCCAGCTTATTTATGTCAGTTTGGCTCTGAGTGCCACAGCCAAAATTCATTGTAAAAAAAAAGTGCTTAGGAGCCGAGATACAGCCTTTTTCAGTAAGAAGTGAATGTAGCAGAACATTTTCAAATCATCATATCTTGGGTTCTGAACATTTTTTTTCCAAAAAAAAAAACAAAAAAAAACAACAGAAGTAAATAGTATTTACTAATACTGTGTATGTTAGTAGAATGTAATGAATATTTGCGAACGCGGAAGGAGGCGCGGCGAAGCCACGCCTCCGACCAAGTGGAGCTTACTATGTAACTCTGCTTGGGTTGTGTGTGTGTGTCTCCGTCTGTGTGCATGCACTGCCTAGTAGAGGGCCAGAGGGCGCCAGAGTGCAGGAATTTAGACACAGCCTGCAACACACACACACACACACACACACACACACACACACACACACACACACACACACACACACACACACACACACACACACACACACACACACACACACACACACACACACACACACACACACACACACACACACACACACACACACACACACATTTTCGAGCTGCGTTCGCTTCCAGCGTTCGCGCGTCTTACTTGTATTATGATTATTCCATGACAACACAATGGAAAGCCAGTAGCTGGACCCTTAACTGATTAGTTGATTATTGTTTCAGATTTATAATTTGCAATTTAGGCATTTAGCAGACGCTCTTAACCTATTACGACCTGTAACTCATCTGTGTCATTTTAGATTTCTTTGGCTATTTTAGAAAAATCGTGAACATTTGTGCAAATCTTTGAATATATATTGTTAAAGCGAACATTTGTAACTCAGATCTTTGCATATTTTGAGTTGGGGGTCCGCGGCCAAATACATATCATTTTGGGGGTCCTTGACATGAAAAAGTTCGACATTTTGTTGAATCGGCCTCAGGTCTTAATGGGTTCATCCAGAGTGACTAGCAAGGTAAACACAAGGTAATACATCAAATGCATAGAGTGTAGTGGCTCAGTAATCTAGGATCAAGAACTCAGGATTTGATACCTCCATTTGTATGGGAACCTGGTACCCAGCAATTTGGAAGCGGTTCGATACCCAATTATATTACCACCAACCCTGAGGCCTCCACCCACCCACGCACCCAGACAAACGATGTTCGGACTCTTACATTTCTATAAGGTGGTGCCGCCAGCCTGCCAGTCGGCCAGCTGTCTGTCTGACTGTCTGCTGGCCTCAAGCTGTCTACCCCCCCACAAAAAAAAGACCCCAAAACAATGAAACAGCCTCATCATAAAAAATACCCCCCCCAACCAACCCACAACAAGACCCCCAGAGTTCGCCTGCCATCCCAATTCTCATAAAACCTAGTCTTTCTATTTCGGGGTCCCAGAGGAGATCTACATTTAACTTGATGTGAGACAGTCTGAGCGTGTAAAAAAAGTCAATATGGCTGCTCTTCCCTGCGGGACCATTTAGCCGGATTTATATACTTCACCGTTTGGCGATATCGCGCAGAGAAAAAAAAGTGTGGGTCTATACTTGGCACAGACGGCTGGAGTAGCGGTCCGGCCACCTAGCTGAATGTAGCCTGACAGCGCGTTGCGGGTTCAAGTCCCGATCCCGACGGCCTTTGCCGCGTGTCACTCCCCATCTCTGTCTCCCCATTTCCTGTCATGCTACTGTCCTATCAATAAAGGCATAAAAAGCCCCCCAAAAAATGTTGGGTCTACAAGCTCAAAAATGTGTCGCACGTGCCTCTATTTTCGGCGCGTGACACAGCCATATGCGTAAAATGAAGCAATTTGAAATGAACGGAGGCATCTTCGACCGTTGCGGGGTGGGTGTTGCTGAGTGTCGGTCCAAACCCCAGCAAACGAGCCATTTCACCCCAAACAGTCTCTGGAGAGAGAGAGAGAGAGAGAGAGACCAACCCAAAGGCTGTAATCATATTATCGTCTCTGTCGGGTGGAAACCCCATAATGTCCAAATCTGTTACTTTTCAGGATTCAAATTCTAAAATATTAAAAGTAGCAGATCCGCAAGCTCGAAACGCGCCGCTTCGCGCCGCGTTTCGAGCCGCGTTTCGAGCTTGCGGATCTGCTACTTTAGATGCTTCTGTGTAATGCTTCAGTATGGTCAAGTAGGGTGTTAATTTACAAAAAAAACATAAAAGTTAAAATATGGAGATAGAGGTTTCTGCCCGACGAGAGAGTTTATTAGAGAGTTACGGCAGAAACAGCGCCGGTCACATGGTTCATGTAAACTCGAAATAGTGACATATGCTAATAGACTCCAGTGCATTCCGTAAAGTTCCGGCTCAGGGCTTTGTCACTATTCGCCAATAGAAGGCTCTGTAGAAGACTGGCCCGATGAACGGAGGTGACGCAACTCTCCTTATATGGCTCTGGTGGAAACCAAAGACCGACCAGCGTTTTCCTTTTTCTGGCAACGGCTATAGAGCTATAGAGCTAGCTATTATAGCAGCCGGCGGATGAAACAACGACACTGACAAAAAGAAACGTCTGTTATCATAGATGGCTGGTTACTTCCTCTGATTTGGTGACTATTGCGCAGCAGCTATAAGGGTTTTGTTTTGTCATACTTTTTCCAGAGGTTTTTCTTCTTAACACTCCAGAGTTTTAATCACGCGGCCAGGAAAGTGTCTAGACCGGCATGGGATGCAATCTACAGCTGCTCATCTTCAGATGCAAGCACCCCCCCCCCCCCTCTCTCCCCCCTCCCCCACTCCCCAAGGTCACAAGTTTAATGGCTTCCAAATGTGTGTGTGTGTGTGTGCATACTGGAAAAGAGGGAACGTGGGGCTTTGCATACGTGCACCTCCCCACAATGAGTCAGACCTCCGCTGTACCCCCCCCCCCCCCCCCGCCCCCCCCTACACGTATGATGATGATGATGGTGCTATTGTGTTTTATTCTGCGATGCAAAGCCGCACGTATGGACACTCCATGACACACATTCCTGGAGGGCCTTATCCACACACACACACACACACACACACACACACACACACACACACACACACACACACACACACACACACACACACACACACACACACACACACACACACACACACACACACACACACACACACACACACACACACACACGGCGGTGCCCGACATACAGTGCTGTTATGTATTCTATGTACGATTTCCTCTGAGAGCGGAAATACAAGAGGAAGGATGTTTTCTATTCTGGTTGTATTTATGACTTTTTTTGGCCTTATATTATTGTTCACTTCACGCTGTTTTTTAACCGTGTGAACCCTACAGTGTCCCTATCTATTCTATTCTGGCCCCCGGAAGATTATACGCAAAACAGGGCTATTTTTGCCAAAGAGATTTGATGTAGAGTCAGCTAAAGTATATCGTCTCTGTCGGGTGGGAAAATTCATATGTCCAAAACTGTTACTTTTCAGGATTCGAATTCGAAAGTAGAAAAAGTAGCAGATCTACAAGCTCAAAACGCGTCGCGCTTGCAGATCTGCTACTTTTGAGTGACGCTGTAGTATGATCAAGTAGGTCATTAATTTGAGTTTGAATGTGTTGATAAGAGGTTTCTGCCCAACAGCAACAACATGGGGTTCAAGTAGCTTCTAAACTTCAATGGGTTTCTCTTCTCTCTCTCGGCTTGTTTCGGATGTTTTTGCGTAGGCCGTTTTTTTCCTCTTCTTTCTCTTCACGTGTGATGAAACGGCGTGTGTTCTGTCTGTTTTTTCCTGGGGGGAGGAGGGGGGACAGGGGACGGGGGGGACAGCGGGGGTCTGCTCTCTAGACTTTCCTGTGGTGTTTTTGTCGGGCGTGTCTGTGTGTGTGCGTGCACCGTCGCACTGTCCTCCTCCGTCCTCCGCGCTACACCCCCCCTCCTGTCTGAGGATGCGATGTGTGTTTATTTGTGTGTGTGTGTGTGTGTGTGTGTGTGTGTGTGTGTGTGTGTGTGTGTGTGTGTGTGTGTGTGTGTGTGTGTGTGTGTGTGTGTGTGTGTGTGTGTGTGTGCGTGTGCGTGGGCTGGATGTCTGGGAAAGCCTCTGTGACACAGCGGAGAGAGGAGATGACCAGCGGCCTAATTTAGTTTGCAAGTGTGTGTGTGTGTGTGTGTGTGTATTCAAGTGTGTACGTGTGTGTGTGAGGCATGCAAGTGTGTATGTGTGTGAAGGATGTGTGTGTGTGTGTGTGTGTGTGTGTGTGTGTGTGTGTGTGTGTGTGTGTGTGTGTGTGTGTGTGTCATGTAGGAAGCACCTGTTCCCATGTGACCGACAGCGCTGTGCGTTCATGTGACCCCGCTCACATCAGGTGGCTTCCTGCTCTGCGTCAGACTCCAGGCTCCTCCCCCCGAGGCCCGCTGCCATTGGCCGACGCTATAAGCTCCCCCCCTTCCTGTCCCAGCCTCCACATTGATCTAAAGGAGGATTGTGTGTGTCTGTGTGTGTGTGTGTGTGTGTGTGTGTGTGTGTGTGTGTGTGTGTGTGTGTGTGTGTGTGTGTGTGTGTGTGTGTGTGTGTGTGTGTGTGTGTGTGTGTGCGCGTGTGTTACCCCGTCAGGGTTTTTATTGCTCTCTATTCTTTTCACAGTGTTGGAACCGTTCCTAAAAATGACACTTCACCACACACACACACTGCACAGCCATTTAACCATGTTAACCCTGGCATCCCTGTTTTGGGAAAGCACGCGCACACGCAAATCTAGCGAATAAATAAATATACACACACAAACAAACAAACAAACTATTTCCACATCCTTAATTATAGTTGGATATAGGGCATAGCAGTGGTGGACATTTTGTGGTGCCACAGAAACCCATTAAAAATATTCATATAGAAACAAAGTCTTATGAACAGGTTTTCTAGCTGTGGCACCACTGCTATGCCCTATTACTGTTATATATCCCATTTTTTGTTTATTCCCAAAACTGCATGCGCACACCGAATACGTCATTCGACGGCTCCCATTCATTTTCAATGGAGTGTGTGCGACACAGCCGTGTTGCACGATATGGCGAGGTTCCCGATCGTATGGTTGGATGCACCAGATTTGTTATAAAGTTGGATTATCTAACTCTATAACAAATCGCAATCGAGTTGCATCCAACTTGGATGCGACCGCAGCTTTATCGCTCTAGTCATCTGAGCCACTTTAAAGATAGATAACGCTAAGCCCATAAGATCTCATTGTGAAAACATGTCAGCTGATCTTTATCAAGCTGTAGTAGCAGAGCGAGAGAAAGAGAAAGAGAAAGAGAAAGAGAGAGAGAGAGTGAGTCAGAGAGCGAGAGTCAGAGAGTCAGAGAGAGAGAGAGAGTGTATGTGCGTGCGTGTGTGTGTGTGTGTGTGTGAGTGCATGCGTGCCTGTATCTTGGTTGAAGAGTTTAAAAAGCAGTTCATTTAGTACGGCTACAGAGCAGCTCTCCTGGTCTTCTTTAAAAGCCCTGGGCAGTAACTCTATACCCCCTGTGTGGCGTATGGCGCTCGTTTCACTCAATAATCATTTTATTCGTCCCCGGTGAACCTACGGCGGTTTGCATAGAGCCCCAATAAAACACACAGTGATCCTGCTGCCTTGCTGTTATAAACCGAACAAGGGGTGGGGGGGGTGGGGAGGGGATACGTGGCACTGCGTGTTCAGGGGTCTCCAAGGAGGAACGCAGCCTTGTAAAAACGCACTCTAAGCTGAGACAGAGCATATCTTAATATAAAAGAAATCACGAGCAAAAAAAAAGGACACATTGAAGATTATATATCGGCTGATTCATTGGCTGATATACTGAACATGCTTGGAACCAAAATATCCATGTTACTGTTTAGAGTACGGATGCATGTTGGCGTTTATTCGTGCATGATCTTTTATTAGTTTATCTTACAGTTTATATATCTGTTCTGATCAATATAACTGTAGGAAAGATTCAATGACACCTTCTGGTCCAATAACGGTATATCTCATTCCTTTTTAAGTAAAGCATTAAATGCACTAAAACAGTGGTGTGTTCTACCGTGTTACACTATATACGTAGTGTGACCTGCAGAACAATTTCGTAGCCAAGCGTAGCCATCTAGAAACCGTCCGAGAAAGTGTATCTGATACGCAGGAGGAGGGGCTGGGGGGGGGGGGCGGGCAGCAAGAATGTAGACTTCAGTTCAAATAGCCTTTTTCATGTGATAATGTGGCGTCTGAGGTGAAGGCTTATGTGTGGCTATTGTCTTGAGGTGATAATGACCGCTGGCCATTGGAGTTTCGAAGTAATTCACACATTAACTACTGTACTTAACAATAGAGATGTTATTTCATTTGGCGACCACGCGCGCGCGTACAAACACGCACATGCCGTGCGTGTTTGAGGGAATAATTATAGTATGCCCTCCGAAAGAAACCTAGAACACACCACTGCACTAAAAACGAAATAGTTGGCTATTATTAGGCCTATATGTCATGGTTTGGCTTCTATGAAGATGCTGATGAAGGTTTGAATCCTCCGTGGGGCCTGCGTTGGCAGAAGTGAAGCCGGGCGGGGAGCGTAATGTCTTGGCACTTTTCGACGACAAGAACGAATCAAACCATGCCGCCGGCGCCATGAAATGTATTTCACTGGTTCTGGATTCATTTCCATACGGTAGAGCTCGGTTTCAAGATACGGTTCTCATAAGCAAAATGTAGGCCCGTTCGGGAGGTAGTACTGACCCTGTGTTCTGGGAACCCAGAACTTATACTTTCAAAATGTTTCTAAAATAGAGAAAATAGCAGATATTTTTGCCTTCTTTCACGATATATTTTTTAATGACACACAATACCGCCACTTTCAGAGGTGGTTCTGGTTTAAAACAGAAAAAGGCCATGGGTTTGATCCCCGGCACCGCCAACTCCACGTATGAGTATAACATGGCTTTCGGTGCGGCAAGTTGTGAGCTTGTAGATCGGCTGTTTTCAGCATGCAACCAAGATCAGTAAAATCAGCCATTACGACTCCATCAAGGCCCGCCAAAATACATTTTAGTTGACTAAATCAACTGTAGATTTAGTCGACTAAAATCTTATGATATTTAGTCGACTAAAACTAGACTAACAGTAAAACATTTCAGATGACTAAAACATGGATTCTTTTTCAAAAGACTGACTAAAACTAAATCAAAATGTGCTGTCAAAATCAACAAAGGTTTCCACCCGACAGCGACAATAATGTCATGTGCCTCCGTGTTGAACGTGACCAGACTAAGGTAGCAGAGGTAGAGGAGGGGCGTGGTGAGCTTGGCGCCCGTCGCTGAAGGTCACGCTTCGGAGACAGACAACGACACATGGCCGTGACAATGAAAATAGGGGCGGTGAGTGAGCCAACCACAGTGATGTGCCGCTTGGTATTTTGATTTGGTTTACCTTAAATAAATCTTCAATTTCAATGGGGGACGCATGGCCAGGACAGGGCGTCTCTTATGACAGCAATAACATGGGACAAAACGAAACACATGCTGAGCTATACAATGTTAGCAGACGCAGCACGTTAGGACACAGGGGGACAGCAGATGAATGGTAAAAAAAAGGTGGTACAAACCTGCTTCATACACATAAGAAACATTTATAAGATAACATCGTTTAATTCTACAGGCAATCTTAAGACTGTTGTGAAAGGGGGCACGGTGGCGCAGCTAGTAGGTCCTGGGTTCAATTCCCGCCGGGGACGCTGTGGGCGCTGGGGGGCGTGTCCTCTCCTCCGCGTCATCAGTGCCCATACCCTAGGTGGGGTTGGCGAAAGGGCATTTCTGTGTGGAGTTTGCATGTTCTCCCCGTGTCTCCTAGGGTAGGTACCCTCACAAAAACATGCAGTAATCCTGGTCTCTATACTGCCTCCCCCTGGTCAGCCAGGGCGCCTGATGGAGGGGAAAGGAACTGGTTGGAATAACGTGTTCCTTCCACGCGCTACGTCCTACCGGGGAAACTCCCCCCCTGTCAGGTGATAAGAAGGCTTGTTAGCTCTCATGCATTGAAGGAGGGAGGTATGAGCTCGGCTCTGGGCTCTCCCTAGGCTGGCAGAGGGGGGGTAGTGCCCAGGATTACTTAGACAATTGGCAATGGGTGAAAAAATGTGGTTGCAAAAAATCGTGGGATAAAAAAAAAAAAAAAGACTGTTTTGAATGCTCTGGTATATTCTCGCTTAGATTACTGTAATGCCTTGTACTCTGGTCTCAGCCAAAGCTTAATACATCGCCTGCAACTGGTTCAAAATGCGTCAGCTAGGCTCATCACTGGTACCAGGAGATTTGAACACATAACACCTGTTTTAGCTGCACTTCACTGGCTGCCAGGATTGATTCAGGATTGATTTTAAGATTTTACTGCTAACTTTTAAAGCTCTTAATGGTCTAGCTCCTAGCTATTTATGTGATATTCTAGAACCCTATGCGCCAGTGCGTACACCCTTGACCAAAGGAGATCGGGCCTTTGCCATAAAGGCCCCCAGACTCTGGAACAGCCTACCAGAGGAACTCGGGTTAACCAGATCATTAACGAGTTTTAAATCCCTCTTATAAACCCCTTTAAAAAGATCGGCCTTTTTAACTCCTTGAGATAAATCTTGTTTGTTATTGCTCTGTTGTTCTATCATAAACTCAATACTGTTATTGTTATCGCATAATTGCATTGTTGTTCTTTGATTGCCGTTTTGATTGTTCAAGCACTTTGTAACATTGTTTAAAAAAAGTGCTATACAAATAAAGTTGTATTATTATTATCATTATTATGAAAAAGGACATCTAGTCTGAACAACATGGGGGACCAGCAGCCTGCTGCAGGTGTGAGATTCTTGGACAGTGAGACTAAGACTATGTGTCCCACCAAAGGGTTTCTTCCTAGCTGAAAACACTAGGCGCTCGCCTAAAAACACTTCCAAAACATCTGAGTTGAAAATATTCCAGCTCTCGGCAAGCCGATAAAAACAACCACATGTGAACGCGGGGGCGCAGGATAGACGCTCAGGGCCTCGTCATGCTGCTGCGTGCATGCTGTTGGGTTAAATCACCTAATATAATAACTGTGGTCCAAAAATTAGTTTGGGCACTCTGCCAGGGAGGTGGCTCTGCATCATTTATGATATTTAGTTATGTTTGAGCCACAGGCACGGGTTCATGCACAGGCTCACGGCCCGGGGCTGCAGCCTGGGGCACAGAGCTCTGGGGGGCACAGAGCTCTGGGGGGAAACAGAGCTCTGGGGGGCAGAGAGCTCTGGGGGGAACAAAACCCTGGCAGCACCAACCAACGACACCAAAAAGTCTCAATCCGGCCCTGCTGCTGAGCCAGTCTGTACAGAGGGGTTGGGGAGGTTGGGGTCGGGGTGGAAGCACTGGGTGGATGATGGAGGCGTTGGTTGATCCCTGTTTAAATGCCCTTAAAAAAAAATACTGTTATCTTTATCTCTCTCTCTCTCTCTCTCTCTGTGTGTGACTTCCCCCATCACTCTCTTTCATTTCTGTCCTCTACTCTCTCTCTTTCTCTATAACTGCCTCTCTCACCCTTGCTCTTGCTCTTCCCTCCCCGCCCTCCATCACTCTCTTTCTCCCTGTCTCTTTCACCATCGATGCCCCCCCCCCCCCCTCTCTCTCTCTCTCTCTCTCTCTCGGTTTTGTTTTGAGCTGGTCGTATAGAGAGCAGGAGGAAGGAAAGCTGTGTGAGAAAGTGGCCGATGTTTTTTCGCAGCGGACGGGAAGTGGCCTCGCGGCGCGAGGTTCCTCTCCTCGCAGGGGGAACAATGCCGTGCGTCACACCCCTGCGCTGACCCTCACTGTTTCACATGGAAACAACCATCGAACAATTCCGCTCCCATGGCTTTGGAGGTAATGAGAGAGAGAGAGAGAGAGAGAGAGAGAGGTGTACTCCAGTTTTACTTAGGTAAAAGTATCATTAACACAAAATATGCATTACAAGGCCTGTGTTAAAAAGAAAATACTTGAGTAAAAGTACAAAATGATTGGCATTAAAATAAAGTAAACGTAAAGTAAGGTACAAAAATGTGTCAAAATCGTTCTTTAAAAAAAAAATGCTGATCTACAAGCTCACAACACATTGTTTTCAAGTGGTTAATGCATGTTTTGCAGTAATAATCTAAAGTGCAAAGTAACCTGTAACTAAAGCTGTCAAATAATTGTAGTGGAGTAAAAAGTACAATATTTGCCCCTGAGATGTATTGTGGAGTAGAAGTATAAATTACTGAAAAATTGACATACTCAAATAGAGTAAAAAATACTTAAGTACAGTACTTGAGTAAATGTATTTAGTTACTTTCCACCACTGAGAGAGAGAGAGAGAGAGACAGAGACAGAGAGAGAGAGAGAGAGAGAGAGAGAGGGAAGGAAGGAAGTTGAGGAAGGTAAAGATTTGCAAAGGAAACCTGCGCTACCAGGGGCCATTTGTTACCGTGACAACCCAAAACCACTGCCCACAATTCTCGAAGCCGATTGGTCGCTTCACAAACGGAAGGGGTCGTGGCCCGAAGGCGGGTCTAGATGCGCGTCTCGTGTCTGGAGAGCCAATAGCGAGGCGAGGGTGTGTGCACGTATAGCGGCCACCCTGGCC
Source organism: Gymnoscopelus braueri (assembly GCF_963280865.1). Taxonomy (NCBI): domain Eukaryota; kingdom Metazoa; phylum Chordata; class Actinopteri; order Myctophiformes; family Myctophidae; genus Gymnoscopelus; species Gymnoscopelus braueri. Next base: position 7,314,827 of record NC_137616.1, on the reverse strand, counting down.
TCGCCTCCGGCAGGTGGACTGCAGTCAAACAGGGCTGAAAGACACATAAGTTGTGTGCACCGAAAATAGCAGATCTACATGCGATGCGTTGTCAGCTTGTAGATCGGCTATTTTCGGTGTGTGATGCAACTAAGTATAAATCAGGCATATAGTAATTACTGCTGCCTCTCTCTCTCTCTCTCCGTCTCTCTCTCATTATTACATTGTGGGCTGGTCCAGCCGCTCCATTTATTTAAGTCAATCACACCAATCAGCTTCTAGAGCAGATGGGACATTGGCACGCAAACCTTTGCTTCCCTAATTTGGACTCCTCTCTTCTCTTCTCTCAACCCTTCTCTTTTCCTCTCCTCTCCTCTCCTCTCCTCTCCTCTCCTCTCCTCTCCTCTCCTCTCCTCTCCTCTCCTCTCCTCTCCTCTCCTCTCCTCTCCTCAGCTCTCCTCAGCTCTCCTCAGCTCTCCTCTCCTCTCCTCTCGTCTCGTATTAATTGAAAACATCAATACATCTGTTCGGAGAACATCAAAACATCAACACATCTGTTGATGTTTTCCATTAAAACAAGGACACACAGGACACACAGGTTTGATTATGGTAGTAAAATCAAACCTGATTTTTCTCTTCTCATCTCTTCTCACACAAAACCCTTCTCTTCTCTTCTCTTCTCTTCTCTTCTCTTTTCTTCTCTTCTCACACACAACCCTTCTCTTCTCTTCTCTTCTCTTCTCTTCTCTTCTCTTCTCTTCTCTTCTCTTCTCACACAACCCTTCTCTTCTCTTCTCTTCTCTTCTCTTCTCTTTTCTTTCTTCTCTTCTCTCGTATTAATCAAAAACATTAACATCTGTTCGGTCTTGCGGGACTACCAGTCTCACAATAGGCTACACACTAAAATATTGCGTTCACACTGGTGACATCAAAGCAACATATGCTACAAGTACTTTGTCAATGGAAGCCATATAAGCGACACAAAGCTAAACAGTGACGCCCGACATTTTTTCTCTGCGTGACACGTTACCATTCAAAGTCGATCAACGTGTTTCAGTGACGCAGTGAAGCGTCATTGTTGCGTCATGTTATTTTTGTTTCACCCCGCTCCCCTTCTCTCTCTCCCCGCAATTCCTGCTTAATAAGTCATTCTTGCCGTTTTATCAGTTTCCTGTGCTGTTTGACCCAACCCTCTTCATTTACACACTTGGCAGTGTGACTTGGCAGCGATGTAAGCGGGTCACGCTAGGTTGTTTTGTAGCTTTTTTGTCCCCTGTTGTACATTTTCATAGACTAGTGATTCTTAGCTTTTTCTTGGATCAGAGCCCACTTGAAAATCTCAAGTGGCCCACGCATCCGACCACAAAAAGTGATGTTAGACGATGAGAGGTGCCGGGTTAAAAACAGATAGCAGCAGGTGCTGCTACGAGGTACACAGGCCTTCGTGAAACAAATCCTAATCTAACATGTCGTCTCTTTCGGGTGGAATCCTCATTTCCACAATCACTCCAGAGGGCTACATTACATGTACTGTTCTGTCACACAATAGTAGCAAAAATAGCCGATCTACAAGCTCAAAACGTGTCGCAGCGCGACACGTTTTGAGCTTGTAGATCGTCTATTTTTGCTATTCTTTAATTGTAATCCAGATGAATTTTTTTATTGAAATCCTGAAAAGTAACATTTTTATTTAATTTCAAATGCATTTAGTTATACTTATGTTAACTTTATGAACTTAAATACAAATACATTGGACATAAAAAAGACAAATTAAATTTTAATACTAGTCATTTAAGCTACTACTGTCAAATAGACTGATGTAATTAAAGCGGGTCATGTTTGCATGTTTGGAATTGAAATATTGAAAAATTGAAATCAATAATATATCAGTATTCCGATATTAGCCTGCGGGCCGCATTAAGTGAAGGTGAGGGCCGCATGTGGCCCCGGGGCCGCCAGTTGCCCATGTATGTTCTATAGCCTACATTTGGAACTATATACTGTAGGATACCATGTAAACAATTAACCCCCGCCCACACACACACGCGCACGCGCACGCACGCACGCACGCACGCACTCACGTCACCTACACTAACACGTGCAATGTCCACACCGCTGACGAAAACCTTTGTTTCAGACACAGGGGAGTGACTTTAATGTAAACAGTATATATAAGAGGTCCTATAGCATTGACTCTCTGCCTGGCACGTCATTTCAGAACAAAACTAGAGGGTAGCAAAACAGTGACCACGGTCCACGCAAGCCCTATTTCAAATTATAGCCATGTTTATCACCAGTTTTTGGTGATTAATTAGCTCATTATGCCAACTACTCAATGTTTATGACTAAACAGTGACTTTTACAGCCTGGCGTGCAGCAGAAATGGATCCAGTACATGACAATCACACAGAAACAAGTCAACACATGAAATACTGAAAAATGCAGACCACCGTTTTCCAGTAAAGAAAAAAAAAAAATCGGTCCAAGCTATTAACTACATATAAACCCCATACATTATTATGCTTCAGTAAGCTTGGAGATTTCTGGGAAGAAAATGCTTGCCTATTATAACATGCCCAAAAACAGGGATGCCAGGTTGAAGTGGCTAATGAATGAATGTATGTATGGTTGTCGCTGCAGACAAGAAAACATGTGTCTGTGACGCACATGTCACACGGATGGATGGGCGTGGGAAAGAAAAATGTTCAGAGGTGCATAAAATATGCATGAAATAACTGAGGTTAACCACTTAAACCCTAAATGGGTTGACCGGAGTCCCTCAGGGCTCTATACTAGTGTCTTTTCAGTTTTCTGTTATTGTGGGGAAAGCTTTCACATATGAATAACAGATCGACAAGCTCACAACCTCGATAGGCTATTTTCATGCGAAAGCTTTCCCCACAATACGGATGCTGGGGTTTAAATGGTTAAAAGCGGAACACTAGGGGGGGGGGGGGATGGGCAATCGCCATCCCTCTGGGACCCCCAAATGACGCCTCATGTGCTCTCTGCATGTCAGGTCGGGTCACGGATGACAGAAAGCATGATGTGACGGAGAGGCGAGGAGACCTCGCCACGCAGGGGTGGGCTTTGGAAAAACAGGAGAACCATGAGAGGTAGCTAACAACCAGCCTAATCAGCACCGCTACACATTGAAACCCGATACAAAGCCAAACTCTCAACACACAATCAGCAGCATTTGGCGTCGTCTCCATCTCCCCCCTCCCCCGGTCCCAGGTTTAAATGAGACCTTTTTTCTTTAAACTGCAACCCTCTCAGGATCTGCAGATCACTGGGGACTGGAGAGAGAGAGAGAGAGAGAGAGAGAGAGAGAGAGAGAGAGAGAGAGAGAGAGAGAGAGAGAGAGAGAGAGAGAGAGAGAGAGAGAGAGAGAGACAGACAGAGAGACAGAGAGAGAGAGAGAAGGGGGAGGTTTCATTCACAGAAAGGACCATTAAGGGCACATGCCATTTACCACAACAAACGGCATCAAACCGTGGCCCCATTAAAAAAGGAAATTGCTCGAAAATTACCCCCAAGTCAATTAGGGTCATTATTTTGTCCTTCAGTACAGTTGGGGGATGGAAGGGGGGCTGGGCACATCGTCAGGGACCTAAGCACCTTTTTAATTGACGTGTTTTAAAAGGCATTTCATAGAACTGGAGGGAAATGGGGGGGTTGAAACACCTGCCATATAATAACACAGAGTCATCATCATGAAACACTGGGGAAATAAGCCCTGCAGACAGGCCCGTTGATACCAGAAGGAGACTCAGCCAGCTCTCTGTTGTTGTTGTCGTTGTTGTTGTTGTTGTTGTTGTTGCATTAGGTCACAGACCCCCATTTGATAGTACAATGTTTTATCTCTGGGATCCCAATCTACCCCGTAAAAGCCTTAGTGTTTATTTAACCCATTAAGACCTGAGGACGATTCTACAAAATGTCTCCTAAATCCTAACAGGTTTTTGAAAAACCCTATGTTGCTATAATCAGTGGTTCTCAAACGTTTTCATGTCAAGGACCCCCAAAATGATATGTATTTGTCCGTGGACCCCCATCTCAAAATATTTTGTTCTAGGGACCCCCCCCCCCCCCAAGAGGCAAAGATTTGAGTTACAAATGTTCGCTTAAATGTATTCAAAGATTTGCACAAGTTTTCAAGATTTTTCAAGAATAGCAGATCTACAAGCTCGTAGCGCGGCACTCAGTGCCGCGCTACGAGCTTGTAGATCTGCTATTTTTGAATAGCCAAAGAAATCTAAAACGTGATGTTGTTGTTTTTGTTGTTTGTTGTTGTGGTGCATGGTTACATCATCATTCACTGATTAGAAACAGAAAGCAACATGGCCCCTAATCACCCAGCCACCTGGATGTTTTTTTGCAGACGGAGGTCCAGATCTGCAGTGATTTCAGTGGGGTGGGTTTTGTGTGTGTGTTTCCTTCTGTCTTTGTTTACTGCACACACAGACATCACCAGGATAGGACATCATCTCAAAGCAGTGATAAGAAAACATGTCATCTGTTATATAACATGTTGTCTGAGGGTTTGAGATAGGTACACAGTTATGGAAAAAATACTCTAATTTTGTTATTAAGTAAGTATTGGTATCAAAATGTACGAAAACTAAAAGTACCAAAATGTTTGAAAATAGCCGATCTACAAGCTCACAACGCGTCGCGGAGCTTGTAGATCGGAAATAGCCTATAGGTATAAAATAAGGCTACAGTGGTTAATGTATGTTTTATAATGTAATAATTTATATCTGCAAAGTAACTAGGAACTAAAGTTTTCAAATAATTGTAGTGGAGTAAAAGTACAATATTTGCCTCCGAGATGTAGTGGAGTAGAAGTAAAAGTACTGAAAATTGTTAATACTCCAGTAAAGTAAAAGTACCTAACAATTGTACTTAAGTACACAGCTTACTGTATGCTACTGTCTGCCACATGTGTGGCATGTCTTTATAGAAGAAAATGATAAAATGTTAACAGATCGCTCACAACGCGTTGAAATCCAAGCTGGCAGCCTCTACCTTCACAAACGGACATGGATTTTTCCTGAAAGGAACAATCAATCCAATGTGGAACACAGAGAGATGTGACCGAACATACTGTATGATCAATACACACGAGAAATTAACACTTGAATATGTGTGACACAAGACAAGGAGCTACGTGGGTGGCACTTAAGTCTATTGAAAAGCACTCTGTTTCTCCCAGCCATGGATTCTACCTCTCCCCTTAACCCATTAAAACTGGGTACGCATCTGTGTAACCACTTTAATCATTATTTTATACTTTGGCTATTAAAAAATAGCAAAGTGCGGCACATAGTGCGGCACAGAGTGCCGCGCTATGAGCTTGTAGATCTGATATTTTAGAAAAATCATGAAAATGTGTGCAAATCTTGGAATATTTATATTTTTTAAAGGGAACATTTTTAACTCAAATATTTGCTCATGGGGGGTATTCTTTTTTGATATTTTGAGGTCCGCGGCCAAATACATATCATTATGGGAGTCCTTGACATGAAAAGATTTTGTTCCAGGGACCCCCAGAAGCAAAGATTTTAGTAAAAAATCTAGTTAAAAAAAACAATATATATTCAAAGATTTGCTAAAAATGTTCACGATAAAAACAAAATAGCAGATCTGCAAGCTCATAGCTCGGCACTCGGTGCCGCACTATGAGCTTGTATACTAGTGTATCTGCTATTTTTGAATAGCCAAAGTATAAAATAATGGTTATAGGCTATAGCTAAAAATCTAAAAGGATTGAATGGGTTAAGTGTAATGGCAGAGAGAGAGAGGGACACCTGCGTTCTTTACAGGGCTCCCTATACACCGTCGGACCATAGAGGGACCACTCCACGAGCAAGGCTGAGTGGCAGGGGGAAGCCACGAGGCCAACGCCGTGTCACAGGCACACAAGTAATTCAATCTCAGCTTCCTTGAAGCCATATTCGATTACTGCCACTCATAAATGCTCTCAGGTTAGGTGTCCTCCGGGTCCATTTATCAGGTCAGCCAGGGAGGCCAGGATGCTTTTAAAGGAATAACAGTGAACAGTGATTTAACAGTACTACAGGAGCAGGCTGAATGGGAGCCAAACGGAATGCCTGCGCGCGTCTGTGTGTGTGTGTGTGTGTGTGTGTGTGTGTGTGTGTGTGTGTGTGTGTGTGTGTGTGTGTGTGTGTGTGTGTGTGTGTGTGTGTGTGTGTGTGTGTGTGTGTGTCTGTCTGTCTGGTCATTCGTTTTTATGGTCGATGTTTTATCCCTGCTTCATGATTGTGTTTGCTATTTGTGCGTGATAACATCACAATTTAACCCTTTGTGAACACTTCTTATTTACTGTAGATGTCTGTTAATCACATCAACCCTGGTGTCCCTATTTTGGGGCGAACTCAAAAAAATGCTCTAATGTATTTGATTAAAATCTACAAGCTCACAAAACGTGAGCTTGTAGATCCGCCGTATTCGCTATTTGTTGTACGAAGAAGTATCGGGCTTAAGGTAAACGTCCCTCCCTCGTTTTTCTTTTCGTTTTTTTTAACTACCATAATCAAACCTGTGTGTCCTGTACGTTGGAGAGATTTCAGAGAGAGTCCAGCCCTTATTGGAGTATATCTGTGCCTTTTTCAAGATGTCCTTTCTCCTTGGTTTTGTCCTTGTTAACAAGAAGACAGATTCTTCAAGATACAGAGTTCAGAGAAATCCCTCCACACACTGCATTAAGCCACAGAGTAGACCCCCATTTGATACAATGTTTTATCTCTGGGATCCCAATCTACCCTGTAAAAGCCACAAATGGAACCAAATGGACCTGTAATAAATAAATAGATAGATAGATAGATAGATAGCTAGATAGATAGATATGTGGAATAGGCATATGAACAGCAGCCATATTATCACTTCCTTCACAGGTTTTACCAATGATACTAATAAAGGCTCTGTTCCATTTAGTGTAGCACGGGTCCATTTGGTTCCATTTGTACACTCTCAGAGTTACACACCCGTAAGGGGACCATTTGGAACCCCCTCAAGGAACCATGAGGGTCCCTGAACCACAATTTTAGACCCACTGGTGTAGCAGAGTGTTTCCAGTGAGCCAACATGCACAATATCAACAACCCAGACTCTGTTTGACCAGAATGGAACAGAGCCTTCATTAGTATCATTGGCAACACCTGTGAATTTCTTCACAATATGGCTGCTGTGCATAGAGCCTAATACTCTTACTCATACTGTACTTTTATAGGATGTCTGTCTGTTATAAAGAACACTTCTATCTATAACCTCTTTCTGTAGCAAACATACATCGCACGATTGTGTTTCTTCAATTACTGTATTGACGTATTGATTAACCACTTAACCCCTATATACTTTGTTGAGCGGGATCCCCCAGGGGCCTATCCTTGGCCCGCCTCCTTTCTTCCCTTCTACAAAGACAACACCAGATCTCTATGCCGAAAATAGCCGATATACAAGCCCATCACACTCAAGTTGTGAGCTTGTATAAGCTATTTTCGGGGCAAATGTTCGCCTATTTTCGTCAAATATTCATCTATTGTGACATGCCCACAATAGGATAGCAGCACGCCACTATTCACATCGGCGTGTTGCAGTGGAACAGATCAATGCCTTTGAATTCCTTGGAATAGGAATACACATACATATATTATTACATTTTATTATACATAATACATCTCAGAGGACTTCGAATGGGCCACACACACGACGCACGTGGTAAAAAAGAGCTCAGCAACGGCTCCAGTGGTGGAAAGTAACTAAGTACATTTACTCAAGCACTGTACTTAAGTACAATGTTAAGGTATTTTCACTTTACTGGAGTATTTCCAATATTTAATACTTTTCCTTCTACTCCACTACATCTCAGAGGCAAATATTGTACTTTTACTCCACTACAATTATTTGAAAACTTTAGTTCCTAGTTACTTTGCAGATATAAATTATTATTTTATAAAACATACATTAACCACTTTAGCCCTATTGTATACCTAGGCCATTTGAAAATAGCTGATCTACAAGCTCACAACGCGTCGCATCGTGACGTGTTGTGAGCTTGTAGATCTGCTATTTTCCCCCAAAAATAGCAGTACTTTAAGTATATTTTGATGCCAATACTTTTGTACGTTTTACTCAAGTAACATTTCGAACACAGGCCTTTTACTCATTAGTATTTAGTATTAGTATCTTTATATTGTGGTATTGCTAATTTTACTTAAGTATAATATCTGAGTACTTTTTCCACCACTGAACGGCTCTACTGCCTCTGGCAGACCGCCTGGTTTTCCGTAAAGCACTGCAGAGAGTGGTGCAGACAGCTCAGCGCATCGTAGGAGGTATGAGCTTCATTCACTCCGGGAGATAGCCTACACGAGAGTGGATGTGTGGCTAAAGGCTGAGAGCATCATCAGGGACATTCACCACCCCAGCCATGGCCTGTTCACACCGCTGCTGCCGCCACGGCCAGGCAAACAACACCATAGTATCAGGAGCAAGAACACCAGACTCTTTTGTTTGTGTGCACCGATCAGACTGTTGAATAAGAGATAAGCCTGTAGCCGCTGCTCAAACTGAACTGAACTGTGTTTTAACATCGATGCCCCTTTTGTTATGTTACATGTTACTGTATTTAACTCTTAATCACGTGTTTTAACTAGCTTTTTTTCATGCACTTACTATGTTTCCCTCGGTTTTCTTATTCTATATTCTGTTTTACTACTACTTTTAACTGCATAATTGATGAACCCGCACAAACGAGAATCTTTACCCTGTAAATGTAATAGATAGATAGATAGATTTGGTTCCATTTGTACACTCTCAGAGTTACACACCCGTAAGGGGCCATTTGGAACCCCCTCAAGGAAGCATGAAGGTCCCTGGACCCCAATTCGGTTGTCTTATTCTACATTCTGTTTTACTATACTTTTAACTGCATAATTGATGAGCCCGCACCAACGAGAATTTGTACCCAAATGTGATAAATGTGACAAATAAAGACTGATTGATTGCCAGAGGCGACAGGGTTCACGTGGTTATAAACAGAGCACTGCACGATGGAGTGTCTTCAAACGCTGTATTGACGTATTGATGAATGGATTAAGAGGTTGGGGGGGCTGGGGTGGGGGGGCTGCCGATCTGCATAAAATAATTGAATAGTGATTGCGTCAAGCAGGCGGATGGGAGGGGGGTGAAGAGGTGAGGGACAGGAGGTCTGTTGTTCTAATTCCGCTAATGACCTGGGGTCACTTAAGCAGCGAAGCAGGCTGTCTGCTCTGGGATTTGGAGACAGGACCAGGACAGTAAAAACACACACACACACACACACACACACACACACACACACACACACACACACACACACACACACACACACACACACACACACACACACACACACACACACACACACACACACACACACACACACACACACACACACACACACACACACACACACACACACACACGGGGGGGGGGGGGGCAAGGACTTGAGGGAGTGCGGTGCCCACCAAGTTTTTGGATTATCCAGTTGTCCAAAACTGCCGATATAAGCGATATGCCCATATATAGGCACGGATATCCAGTTGTCCAGAACTGCCGATTTAAGCTATATGCCCATATACCCCACAACATCATCTGAAAACTTTAGTTACTAGTTACTTTGTAGATTTTGATTATCATTACAAAACATAGAGTAACCACTTCAGCCCTATATACATTTCAGCCTTTTGAAAAATGCCGATCTACAAGCTCACAATGCGTCGCGATGCGACGCATTGTGAGCTTGTAGATCTGCTATTTTCAAAGGTTTTTTATACATTTTATACATTTGAAAACATGTGAAATGGGACATTCTGCATAATGAGTACTTTCCACTATTTGTACTTTAAGTACATTTTGATACCAATACTTTTGTACATTTTCAATTCCGGACTTTTACTTGAGTATTTCTACATTGCAATACTGATACTAAGTAAACAATCAACCTAGCATCTGTCTAAAAAAGCATGCTATCTAAATCACATTCTGTACATTTCAACTAGAAGTAAAAGTACTGAAAATGGGAAATACTCCGGTAAAGTAAAAATACCTCAAAACTGTACTTAAGTACAGTACTTGAGTAAATGTACTTAGTTACTTTACACCACTGACTCCATTCACTCCATGTGATTATGTACCTTGTTTATTGACCAGAGTTCATTCTTACTCTGCTCATTCCGATCTTGCACTTGCCTCGCCTCTGGATAAGAGCGTCTGCTAAATCCCTAAATTGCGATTGTAAATTGTGTGTTGGGGTGAAGGAGGCATGGAGGCTTTTTCTCATCACAGGCTTTCCCAGGGATATTTACTCCCCGAGGCAGCCGAGTGACATTCGCCAGGGTCTGATTTGTTGGGAGAAACACAGCCTCCTACATCATACTACAGTGGAACACATGGCCTCTCGCAACACACGCGTGCGCGCGTGCGTGTGTGTGTATGTGCGTGTGCGTGTGCGTGCGTGTGCGTGTGTGTGTGTGTGTGTGTGTGTGCACGCTGCCAACTGCCATCTGGGTAAGGCAAACATGTCAATTACATACAGTTCACGTTCTCGTCCTGTGAATTGAAGTCATGGCCCCGGTTTAAGGAAATATAAGCGTCATTAAAACGCTGTGAGTGCAGTGATATATTATCAGCTCGCCAGGAGGAGTGATGGATTTCCTTTTTTTGCCAGCGTGGGCCTCCGGGGCGCGGAGGCATGAAAAGCCATCTCCTGCAGTGTGTCCTGCATGAAGTGCATAAAAATATGATGCCGATTATGTAAAATTGGTTCCTGGGAGATGAATGGCCATGTCAGGCCTGGTTCTCTATACCAGCCCGACAGCGTGTACTTAAGCGGCGGAGCCCAGTAGTTCCTCTGATGTATAGGCTCAATTATTTCGCGACCGGTCCGAATGTTTAGAACAAATATTTCACCGACATCCGTGATGTCAGACTTATGTATATCTGCGTAAACCCTGTGTTTCTGCAAAGTGGGTCTGGGAAATGTCCACCTTATAGCGTTTCTGTGAGAGTCCTGCAGGTCCTTGTTCGTTCGTTCGTGGGACATTTTGCCGAGACTAAGTCATCTGAATGATGTCATTGCATGATCAAAGCGTCCATAATGATTTTTGGGGGCCCTTGTGCTGAATGTCACTGATAAACATTAACTATTTAGCTGCCAGAGTAATAGTGTCACCCCACTGCCAGCGAAAAAGAGCGATTTTACTTTACCTTTGAAAAATCGTGACCACCGTCTTCACGGAGATCGCCTCATTACACGCACAGGGTTTCGGTAGAATCAGGGGAAAACAAGTTGGCCTGTCGCGACCCTCCCTTCCAGAGCTATGGCCGTTTCAATGAGGTTTTTTTTTGTCGTAAAGCAAGAGGAACGGAGATATAGTGATTTCCCCATAGGAAGTAAATGAGCTATTTTTTTTAAAAATCATGTCAATTCCGGATTTGTCGTCATCAGGCAGTGAAAGTATCATTGATATGGTAGGTAACAGCGCCATCTAGTGGAAAACCACTGAAAACTAAAACTCGGTCAAGCTCGTCGACGACAGGGAAAGCCTTGGCAGAATTCGACACGTTAACGCGTCCATGGCAGGCAAAGAGTTAATTCTACTGGATTGTATGTGGACTTTTAGATATTCCTCCAAATCTGGCTAGAAATGTCAAAACTTTTTGCCAGCGACCTGTGGGCGCGGGACTAATGTCTCCCTTTGGTCATTTCAGCCCCTGCCCGCTAATTCTCTCTGCACGTCCCTGTTGTTGGTAGTCATGGCTGCCAGTTCCCACCTGATGTCGTGTAGGAGTTCTGACCGCTCTAGACCATACTGAATAACCGCTAGCTTGCATAACGTCTTCAGACTAGGACTTAAGTCTAAGACTACATTCAAGCTGGAGTATATGAATTCTCCATTCAAACGGGAGCATCTGAATCCTCCAAAGAAGATAATAAGATCTCCCGCCATGCAACAGAAACACGAAACACCGGCACAGGGGCCTTTCCCCATGGGCTTGACCTTCTTCCAGGAGAGGGTCTCTGGATTGAATTTCCACATATCTGTGTTGTAACAACCATATATATACAGCTCTCCGTTGTAGGTAAAGGTTGAATGAAAACCATGTCTTTTTGTAAGAAGCTGTGCAGAAGGCGTGTTCAGCCAGCAGTTGGTCTCGGTGTCAAACACTCTGATGTTGTTGTCCTGGTCCCATTTTCCCCCAAATACAAACATCTTTGTCCCGATGATAGCAGCAGAGTGAAATACAGCAGGTGGGGGAGTTCCTCTGGTGTTAATTAAAGCCCAGACCATTGTGGTGGTGTCCAACTTGTAGATGTCATTAGCGTATCCAGTCAGCCTGTGCTGTCCTCCATAAATATACATGACCTTCCCCAAGGCAAAGGCTGAGTGGCGCCATCTCCCCTCTGGAACAGTCCCAGAAGTCTTCGGCTTGAACCATCCGTGGGTGTCGATATCGAACGCATAAAGCACATTGCATGTACGATACGTGTTATCTAACTCTCCTCCCCAGGTGTAGACGATATCATGTATCAGCACAGCTGTGTGGTGCATGCGCCAGGGGGAGACCTCAAGGTAACCTTCTCCTCTTCCAGTCGTCACTGGGGGCAGCTTCCTCCAGCGTAAAGATGCCGTGTTGAAGACACACACCTCAATCTGAACCTCGCCATAGACCCCTCCTCCAAAGACATACACCTTATTCTCCACTGCGACAGCAGCATAATTGGATCTTATTGGTGGTCCATTTAGATGCACTGTCCAGCAGAACATTTCTCACACCGTCAATCGAGCTGGACTCAATCAAAGTGGCCCAATCAAGGAAGCTGATGACTGTTGTTGATCGCCCTATTATGGTAAACAGTCTATACAAGATCTGTTGGTAAAAGTTGCTGAATGACATTTAGTTTGTGTGATGATTAATTTTAAAGGACACGGTTGTGATGACAACATTGTGATGTCATTGTGTGATGATAATGTCATCATGTAGATTACCCAATGACGTTACTCCAACTGACTGTCGCCTGGAAGATATCAACAGAATGTCAACACGTCGTCAAACACGTTAACCCTGACCTCCCTATTTGGGGAACGTCATTATACGAAAAGAAACGTAAAGAAAATAATACATGTTTCAAACATTCTCAAAATGAGGTCAAAATGCTGGGTTGTGAGCTTTCTGCTGTACTGCAAGTGGGGTCCCACTTGTAGTATCCTCACGGCCGCCCATTGGGCCCCGGCACATAGGTTGGGAACATGAGCCTGAGCCTGTAAAAAAACAATGGACTAAGTGAGCCATGACGTCACCCATTGGTTTCTACAGACCCGCTTTGAAGCCATTATTTCAGTGAATTAACACATTCATTGCAGGTATTAATTCATTCATCCGCCACTGCCAGTGGTTTTACCTTATTTTGAGTCTTTTTGCCAATCCATGATCTTTTTTTTTCAACCCGGATGTAAACAAACGATATCTCGGTGGAAGGACGAGTCTCTCTTCTTTCCACCGGAACAAGAACATTGTAACCGCGATCGTCCGTTCTGTAGCTATCGACAGTTGAATATACTGTAGCTCGTTTTCATCAAAAACGCAATCTGGGAGAAGAATAAATGTGTTTTTATTAATCTGATAACATTGTCGTGGACGGGGTGATTTCTTTTTTTTATGACATAATTTTCGGCTCTATACTTCTCTGGAAGTCAAGGCATCATTCATAGGTTGGCGAAGAGCGCCCTCTACCGTAATCACTAAAAACTAAAAGAGCCCTAACAACTAAATATGTGTCTTCAAAGGGGAATGTCACAGAATTCTATATCAATTAATAAGTGTTGAGAATAACAGAGTCTGAGTCATTTGACATTATAAGATATAAGTTTAATACATAAGCTCATGGGAGCAGTACCTTAAACATTAAATGTATTAGGCTAGCCAACATGCATGCACTGCATTGCTATTATACAATGAAATAAATGGTGTTTTATTCAAATGGCGGTGTAGCCAAATGTAACCAGGTGTGAAAATGTCTTGACAAAAAATAAAATAAAATACAAATAGCATTTCTTCTACAGCTTGAGAATGAGACAATGCAAGGAAGAAGCATTTAGGAATCCTTAAAATTCTACTGACAAATAGCTTAGCTTCCCAGGTGAATTTCAAAACACTCAGAAACTTCATTGTATGCATTTCACATGTCTATACTGGCGGAGGCGAGCCATAAATAATACATAGGAAGGAAGCCTTGGGCCATACATATTATCAAATCTACTCTCGTGCCACAATTGAACTTTGGGCCATGTCTGGCTTAAGTGTTTACAGTAAGTGTAATTCTATAACATAACCATAGTATAATTATAGCTAGTTTAACCCATTAAGACCTGAGGCCGATTCTACAAGTTCTCACACTCTTTCATGCCAATGTTTTTGGCCGTGGACACCACCATCTGAAAATGTTTTGTGCAAGAGACCCCCCTAGAAGAGAAGATTTGTGTTAAAAAAATCAAAATGATTCAACACTTTCAAGATTTACAAAAATGTTCAAAAACAGCAGATGTACAAGCTCGCAGCACGGCACAAAGTGATGTGCTGTGAGCTTGTATGTCTGCTATTTTTGAATAGCCAAGAATCTAAAATGACACAGATACTTTCCCGGTTTTAATGGGTTGAGTAGTGTAAGTGACATTTTGTTAAAACAAAAGTTTTTTTGTGGAATGGTTAAAGCTCTATGCAAGGGATAATGTATGGTGGTCGTTATTGAAAATTAAAGCCAGACAGGGTTCAATAAATTGAACCAAAAGTAACAACAAAACATATAGAATGTATTTCCTTGTTTACGGCAATGAAAGTATTGGTAGTATTGGGCTGGGCGGAGAAGTTCGCCTCGGAAAACAAATGACAGTATTCCATAAGGTAACCGGAAGATTCACCCCCATTCTATATCCCGCCAGATTTGCCTATAATACCGCCGGATTTGCCCCGGGGAGACTGTGTTTTGGGGCGAGTGTTTTGGTATTCTTGCGTTGGTGCGCCACGATAAACAAGGAAGTGTAGCGGATCAAATAGAATCATTTTTCGGTTATTGCATCGTCTATTTCTCACTTCAAATGTTTTTAAAACATTCTTGAGAGCAACATTTAGTTGTAAATTACATTGTTTGTTTTTTACATGGCTGTTGAATTACAGCATAAAACCAAGCGGCGCATGGTTGACATGAGCAGGAGTCTTTGATTAGACAGCGGTCTGTTATAGAGCTCATCGGGCATTATCAAGAAATAATGACCGATGATTGACCAATCAGAATCAAGCATTCAACCAAGCCGTGTAATACATTTGGATAGTAATCATTGTTATATAGTGTTTGTTCCAGTAACATCGGTCTCCCCATATCTCCTGCTCGTTAATACACTGAAAATACATTTTCAGGTGCGTTGCCAATTTCAATCCAATCTCGGGCGTGCTTCCTTGTTCCGCAGGGCTAGCCTTCCACTTCCTTCCGCTTCAGCAGGGCAAGCTGGAAACTTTCGTGTGCGTCACAGAAGGGGCGTTCGGTAGGCCAATCAGAGGCAGGTGGGGCGGGTCTTTTCTTAAGAGGCAGCCGCGCAGCAACTAGTCAGTTAGACGCGCTGTGATTGGCCAGTAGTTAGCGCGATGTGATTGGTCAGTAGTCAAACAGCCCTGCGGAAGAGCCTTGTATTGAGATACCAGTCGCTACAATGAACTGCAGAGGCCAATGAGGTATCTAGGTTTCTATATCTATGGTCGTGCCAGCCTGTAGGAATACACGCGATGACAGCGGCTTCCCCCCTGCGAATACGGGCCAATTGTGTTTGTGTAGACGCTCTACAAAGCCAGATGCGCCACGTGGATTCGAACCCACAACCTCCGCGGTGGTGTGCAGGCACTTTACCACTGCGCTACCTGAGCGCTTTCGAATATAGAGCTATTTAACACTTATTTTAACAAAAGAAAATCTCGTACAGCACCTTTAATGTCAAAAGAAATCAAAGTTCATGTAGAAAGAAAAAAATAAAACCTGTTAAAAATGTGCATTCCCCCTCCTGTCTGTGAAGGGTGCAGGTCAAGGTCTTATTCTGTAATCTTTCTTTTCAATCATTCAGTCTGTTTTCCCTGAGAGGAAAAACCCATTCATCTCAGAACATGACAGGTTTATCATTAAAGGACATGAGTTCAGATGACACATCGCATGAATGTGCACTTGCACATTCATGCTTCTCAACTACGCTCATGGTACACCCACACCCACACACACACACACACACACACACACACACACACACACACACACACACACACCTGTCTGAGTTATGCATGCCGTGTCGTGCAACGGAAATAGGCGATCTAAGGCCTATCCAGCTCATAATCATCCTGTGATGTGCTGTGTTGAGAGCTTGTAGTTCGGATATTTTGGGGTCATGACACCAGAGAGCAAAGTCTAAGTATAAATCACCCTTTCTGTGACAAGTAACACACTACAGACACGTTCCTCCCGACATGATCTTCACACGTTTCCACTAGAGCAGTGGTTCTCAAAGTGGGGTTCAGGGACCCTTGGGGGGGTTCCAGGGGGTCCCCAGAAAAAGTAGTTAATATAGCATCAGTGTCACAATCATCTGTATCCATTTATATGTTGGCTATTCAAAAATAGCAGATCTACAAGCTCGCAGTGACGCGCTGTGAGCTTGTAGATCTGCTATTTATGAAAATATTTCAGATACATCGAAAATGTTTGGAAAATTTGGAATAATTTTGAATTTAATTTAACACAGATCTTCTCTTCTGGGGTCCCCTGGCACAAAACATTTTCAGATGGGGGGGGGGGGTCTGCGGCCAAATACAATCAACATGGGGGTCCTTGACACGCAAAGAACTGCACTAGAGTAGAACAGTGGTCCACCCCACCCCCAAATCCATCAGACTGACAGCTTCAGTGCTGCCGTCGTGCTCCGACACGCGTTGGAACCTCCGACCCCAGGAGGCAATCTCCCAGCCACTGTCAATCTGATTACTGTACAGCACCGTACGTCTGAACGATCGCACTGTAAGATCTGTCTCCGTGTGTACTTTGATCATTCCACCCTGTCTGTAGTTAGTGTCCTACAGGTATACAATGAATGAGACCCCCTCCCATCCCCTCCCCTCCCCCGTCCCCCTGGTTATCCTCTGTCATAGCGTGTTGTGTCTTGCCGCGGCAGAGCGATCTCATTTGAACCTTGTTACATGACGACTGACTGGATGCATCTGATCTTGTCAGCTTTCCTGGAACTTTTTTTTACTGTGGGGTCGGTATGCTGACAGACAGACAGACAGCCAGGGCCGGGTCACCATATGTCATGGTTTCATGTCCTGACCTATAGTATGTTTCACACACAAAGGCAATTTAAACCCTATACTGTTACTCCCCCCCCCCCCCAGCAGTCTATATGCTTGGTCCCCTCCTTTTTTTCTGCCTCTACACCAGTGGTTCTCAACCAGTGGTCCGGGGACCACCAGTGGTCCTTGAGGGGGTTCCAGGTGGTCCCCAGCTAAATGATGGAGAGTTGGTAACCAAATGGACCCTTATTAGATCTTTAACTCTTGAGAGCGTAAAATGTGACGCTCTCAAGAGTTAACTTATTGTTAAACATCTGCATTACTTAATGTTTTCATCAATACAGCATGGAATTGTGGACAAAATCGTATCCAACGACAACAAAATATTCGTAGTCTTGGGTCTGAGAGTCTACATCTCATCAAATGGTGGTTCCGTGGCTCAAATGCCCAATAAATAATGGACCTTTATATGAAAAGGGTTGAAACCACTGATCTACACCAAAACTCTTTGTTAGCAATAGCTGATCTACGAGCTCACAACACGTGAGCTCGTAGATCAGCTCAGATTTTTGTTTATTTCACCCACTAAAGATGATTCTGATTCTCATTCTGAGATGGTTCTAGTTCTCTGTCTCCCGTGTTCTTCTCAGCATCCACATCTTATATCTTCTCTAGTGATGCATCTTGGAAAGTTCTGAATGTTTAATTTTTCAATTCAATTTCAACTCAATTTTATTAAAGTGTCAACTCACAACAAGTTGTCTCAAGACACTTTACATGTAGAGCAGAGACCCGACAGTCCCACCCTGAGCAAGACATTTTTGCGACAGTGGCAACGAAAAACTCCCCCTTTAACTGGAAGAAACGTCAGGCAAACCCTAGGCTCTAGGGTGGGAGGCCATCTGCCTCGACCGTGTCGGGGGGGAAAGAGAGAGAGAGAGACAGAGACAGAGAGCGAGACAGAGAGCGAGATACAAGTAGTAGCAATAACAATAATAGTAAATATAATAGTGTAAGATAGTACATAATAATATAATATAGTACAACAACAACAATAATGTTATAGTAGGCTATAGAGCGTCGCAGTTCCCGCCCACTTCCTGTTTTTTTTGGTGCCGGAAGAAAAAACTCAATGCATTTTTCCATTGACATTTCCAAAAATATTTATATCTATTAATTTAAGCCTCGAATCAAGCCATCATGACATGACATGAATCATGACCATAAAACGTTTTTTTCTGTGATTTTTTTTAATTTTATATTTAATTATATGATATACTATATTTAATAAATACCCTTTGTTTTGCCGTTTTCAACAAAAAAAAAATCACAGAATCAAACGTTTATGGTCATGATTCATGTCATGTCATGATGGCTTGATTCGAGGCTTAAATTAATAGATATAAATATTTTTGGAAATGTCAATGGAAAAATGCATTGAGTTTTTTCT
>NC_137616.1:7115296-7295807 GCF_963280865.1 Gymnoscopelus braueri | reverse complement strand
TCCATTTTTTTTACAGAGAAGGATTCTGAAAGTCGGTATTTGTCGAAAGTGTTGCTGTGCGGTCAAATGTTGCACTGGACCGTTAAGGTGAGAGGAGCACCGAATAAGGACGATCATGCTACTGCTGTAGCCGTGGGGTACAAGGTGTACTTATTTAGAGGTTATGGTATAAGGAAACCTCTAAATGATCAGTTTGATGTGCATGTCTTCAACACAGTGTCTCTGAGATGGAGGAAGTTGCCCCCTTTGGCAACTAGAAGAGGGGAATGTCACCATGAGGTTCCCAACATGCACCACGACCACACCTCTGTGCTGATAGAAGATACATCTACATCTGGGGAGGGTTTAAATGCTACACACATGAGTGCTTCAACGTGCTTTATGCATTTGATGTCGACACCCACAGATGGTTTAGGCCGAGGATTACTGGGACTGTCCCAGAGGGGTGGTGGGGGCACTCAGCCTGTGTCTTGGGGAAGGTCATGTATGTCCATGGAGGATGGACACTGAATGGAAGCAATGACATCTACAAGTTGGACATCACCACAATGGTCTGGTCTTTGATTAACACCGGAGGAACTTCAGCAACTGTTTCATCAAGTCACTCTGCCACCATCATCGGGAAAAAGATGTTTGTATTTGGGGTCCAGGACAACAACATCAGAGTGTTTGACACAGAGACAAACAGCTGGCTGAACACGCCTTCTGCACAGCTTCGTCCAGAAGGACGCCACGGTCATTCAGCCTTTGCCTACAAGGGAGAGCTGTACATATTTGGTGGCAGAAGAAACTTAAAGGACTTCAATGATCTGTGGAAATTTAATCCAGAGACCTTCTCCTGGAAAGAGGTTAAGCCCAAGGGGAATGGCCCATTTCCAATGTCTTATGGCTGCTGTTACGTGGTGGGAGATCTTATCATCCTCTTTGGAGAATCCAAACATGATGACCTGTATGTCTTAGAAATGAGTCCTAGTCTGAAGACGTTATGCAAACTGGCAGTTATTCAGTAAGGCCTGGAGCAGTCAGAACTCCCACACAACATCAGGTGGGAACTGGCAGCCATGACTGTTAGAACTCAAAAAATCACACCCAGTGTGAAGTGGGCGGTATGGTCATCACAGTGGTTGATTTTTTGAAGTGCATATTCCTATTTATAGGTTATTAATGTCATCATGTGTCTCGCTAGCCAATCACAGTGCTGAAGAGTCAGCCAATAGAGTCAGCCAATCACAGTATAGCTAGGGGTGTACTAATGAGCCAATCACAATACAGCTAATGAGGTGTCCCAACCCCACTTATAGGCGCTTACACCGCCCAAAAATAAAATAAATAACTAGGAACAAATTTCCTAAGAAAATTTAAGTGTGCCTGCAGCTGGCTGGAGACTCAAAATAGTGTCACTACAAAGTACCACCAATCGACTCCAAATGGCCTGAAACGTGCTCCTAACAGGTTTTTCGGTGGTCCATTTTGGTGGGGTAAAAAAAATAACCAAAAACCTAAAAAGGGAAAATAAAAAAGCAGAACAATTAAAGATTAGGCGAAGTTTCGGAGCGTTTCAGGCACTTTTTTCGATAATAGCCTGGTTGGCCCGGTCGTTGCGCACGTTTTGTTGTATACATTGCCGGGGGCGTGTAAACCGTGTGGGAGGAGTAGCATTTGGGGCACCGCGTACGGCCAAAAAGTGCGTGTTTTCGTAGTTTTTTGCGAATAACGTCGCAATAGTAACGCGTAACGAAAAAAAAAATCCGGCTCGATTCCCGGCCAAGCCGCACGTTTTGATGTATATATTGCCGGGGTGGTGTAAACTGTGCGGCAGTTACGGACGGACAAAGTTTTGTGGCGACATTATTATTAATAAGTATACGGCGGAATACAAGTGTTTTGCCATTACAGCAGGCACACTTAACTAGAAAGGTGTCATGTGCTCAGTCGAGCACATTATCTCCACCAGGATCATTGTCATCTCCATATTTGGACAACATTTTCAGCCAATCCAACCTCCATTGACTTCCAATATACTCAAAATTGTACTTAAGTACAGTACTTGAGTAAATATACTCAGTTACTTTACACCACTGCCCATAGGCGCACCACACCCAGCCTGGTGGAGAACTGCACTCAGAGGAGCGCCCTTTCCTACTCTGTGTCCTGTGACCTGTCCATGAGAAAGGTAGTCTATAAAATGGGAATGAGAGGTTCTGGATTATGCTTCCAGTACACTGGACTATGAAAGGCTGCCTGTTTAACATTATATAAGCAATTTAACACATTGAGTGCCAAAACCGAGAATCTACGGTTTTGCAAATACATGCGTTGAGTGCCATAACCGTAGATCTTCGTGAGAATTATTATAATTTTTTCCCACATGGGGCGCTCTAACGCAACTTTGGAATGATCCGTGGACCCTGTAAAATGGAATGGACGGATGTGAATCGAGTCCAAAAAACCTACCTCCCGTCCACTCCCATTGTAGGATCTTGAGAAAAAGCTCCATATCTTTTTACCATGGTGGAAACGAGCTATTTTCAATGGGCGATCACTCTGCAATGGCGGATCGCGTTAGAAATATTATTGTTCCAGGCTTTAGTCGGGACCCTCGACCATCGTGCACGCACCCTTTGTTTACATCCGCGTCCTCGTCGTGGCGTCTTTGATTGATTGATTGAATATGTTATTAGGCAAAAAAAAATTAATTGAGGTCCTTGGTATTCAGTTCATAGACATAAATATAGTAGCAACCAAACAGTTCAAATATCAACACAAAATACAGAGACAATAACACTATATGTACAAACAAAACAAAGATACATATAAAAAAAAAGAATGTACAAAAAAATGGGGGGGGGCGGGGGGTCGTCTGTCTAACGAGACAATGGTACTACCTCCTCTTTTTGCCTCCAGAAAGGTGAGTTTTTAAGGCCGTTTTAAATGAGCCCAGCGAACTGCATTTTTGGAGGGATGGGGTTAGACTATTCTAAACCTTGGTGACAGTGCTGTAGAAGGAGAATTTGCCCATGTTTGTTTTATGGGTGGGTGGTACCAGATCGTTGTTAACGCTCCCTCTAGTTTCGTGACTGTGGGTGTCACTAACTTTTTTTGGAGGTATTTAGACAGATATGTGGGTATAGGGGGCATTTCAGACCAATCCCATGTTTTGTTGTTTAACCCTGTCTTCTACCCTGAGTCAGCCTAGGCTGGCAAAATGAGTGGGAGAGAGGTGGGTCATGGGCCCCAGTCAGAGATGGTCTCTACAGCACTAAACAGATCAGCGTACACGGTAAGAACGCTGGCACTAGATGTTTTAAAAAACTCTGGCACTAAATGTGTTAAGAAACTGTTCAATGATGTCGGGCGTTTAGGGATGGGAGATACCACAAATGTTCTATTTTAATCGGATACCAAGCAATACCCATTACTATTAATTATTATTATTATTAATTTAGCCATTTTGCAATGGCATGCCCTAAGTTGGCACTCCAGATTGAAAGGGGTTTTAATCAATAGAAATAAATAAACAAGACTAGACAAGCCAACTAGACAAGCTGCATCAACGGACATGCCCCTCCCTACCTACACAAACTAATGAAGCCTATACTCCACAAACCTCCACCCGCACCCTCAGATCTGTGAACAGCTTCCTCCTCTAGGTCCCCCCAGTACCAAGCTCCACACCATGGGGGACCGGGCCTTCTGCTTGGCAGCACCGTGCCTGTGAAACAGCCTTCCAAAGCGATTTAACAGCACCGCAGACCCTGGACTCTTTTAAAGGGGTAGTTCACCCCCAAAATGATTTATTTTCTATCGATTAGTCACCCAATGGACACTTGAATTCAAGGATTTTTTTTTTTGGCGCATTCCTAAGCCAATATAATTTGATGACCAGCGGTAGGCAGCGGTTCCGGTAGGAGACACAAAGGAGACTCTTTGAGTCTCCTACTGGAACCGCAGCTGGTCATTAAAGGTAGGGTAAGTGATATTTTTGGGTTAAAACAACAAGTATTTTGTTAAAAGGTTAAAGCAGTATATTCTGATAGTAATCACTGCTATAGAGTGTTTGTTCAGTAACAGGAGTCTCCCTGTCTCTCCAGCTCTTTAATAAACAGAAAATACATTTTCCGGTAGGTGTCAAATTCTCAGCCAATCAGGAGAAAGTACCCATTTCTAAGCTTCATTTGTAAGTGTTCCAGTTCCAATTTTGCCTGCTCATTTCTTAGTGTCATCACCTCCAATTTCACTTGTTTAATCTATATCCTGATTGAGTTCTCTATCCTGATTGGATAAAATTGGAAATGAAACTGAAACTGAAACGAAAATGCATTTATATTCTGTGCTTTCTGCTGGAGAGACATGGAGACTCCTTTTACTGAACAAACACTCTATAGCAATGAGTACTATCAGAATATAGAGCTATTTAACACTTATTTTAACCAAAGAAAATCACTTACCCTACCTTTAAATTATTGGCATAGGAATGTGACAAAAACTAAAAAATATTCATGAATTCAAGTCTCCATGGGGTGACTAATCGATAGAAAAAAAGTCATTTTGGGGAGGGACTACCCTTTAAAGCCGGCCTTATTTAGGAAGGCCTTTTCGTGTTAAATTGCTGTGTAGCTACTGTCAGCAATATCCTTTTGTGCTTGACATAGTTTTTTAACCCTGCTTTTAACCTTCTATGATTGATTATATGTTTTAACTGCATAGCACTCCCTGATTCCCTGTGAATTAAAAGTGCAATACAAATAAAATACATGATTTATTATTACAGTGTGGAAGAGAGAGATAGAGATCCTTTCATTGTCATCATGCTGAATAATGTCTTTTTTTTTTACAAAACCTTGGCAACATTGTGTGCAGTTATGAATGATGGTTCTATTTGACTGGAATGAACTCTCCCAGTGAAACATGAAATGGCTTCATATCACTGGCTGACCGGCGGGGATGATGGAGGACCATACTGCTCTGTGTTGAGTTGGACTGGAACGCACATCCTATGTGATGAAGCTACAACGCCCCCGAGCAGAACGAGGATATCCTCGTTTTCTGGCAGAAACCTCTTATCTCCATATTCTGAAGTTTCTTTTTGTAAATTATACTACTTATAATACTTGTCTGATCATACTACAGCGCAGTGGTGGGAAAAATACTGCAAACGTAGAAGTAGCCTACTCTGTTACAAGTACAAGTCCGGAATTCAAAATTGACTTGAGTAAAAGTACAAAAGTATTGGTATCAAAATGTACTTAAAGTACCAAAAGTAAAAATATATATATTTTTTAAATAGCAGATCTACAAGCTTGTAGATCGGCTATTTTCAAATAGCCTAGATATAAAATAGGGCTAAAGTGGTTAATGTATGTTTTATTATGTAATAATTTACTGTTTACACCTGCAAAGTAACTAGTAACTAAAGATTTCAAATAATTGTAGTGGAGTAAAAGTACAATATTTGCCTCTGAGATGTAGTTGAGTAGAAGTAAAAGTATAGACAATTGGAAATAGTCCAGTAAAGTAAAAGTACCTCAAAATTGTACTTAAGTACAGTACTTGAGTAAATGTGCTTAGTTAACTTAAACCACAGCTACAGCGTCACACAAAAGTATCAAAAGTAGCAGATCCACAAGCGACACGTTTCGAGCTTGTAGATCTGCTACTTTTGATACTTTTGAATGTGAATCCTGAAAAATAACAGCTTTGGAGATATGAGGTTTCCACCCGACAGAGACGGAATATAGTATCATCGGCTGATTGCAGCAGTGGATGTCGTGTGAGTGTGTGTTTCAGCGATGGCGAGCCAGTCAGTCTGTCAAAGTATACCTATCATTATAACTATTATTATAGGCCGAGGACCCCAGGGGTCCGGCAAAAATGTATGGATTATTTATACACTGAAATTTTACCATTTATTGAAACTCCTTCAAGGAGTGTTTTTGTTATTAATTCCATGACAAGGTTAGCATTGATGGGTCGATATGTAAACTGTGCCTGACCGCACTGACCTGAAAGTCACCGGTTGGCTGTAATACAATACACACGCACACACACACGCGCGCAGGCACGCACGTGCATTTGTATTACTATACTTTTGGGGACATCACTATTTTAGAACCTACATTTTATAAATGTTTTATACATTGTTTACAATTTTTGTGGCCATTTTTTTCCTTTTGTTTAAGATTTATTTTTAGGCTTTTATACCTTTATTTGAGGCTGACAGGAAACACAGAGAGAGATGGGGAGTGACACGCAGCAAAGGCCGTCGGGATCGGGACTCGAACCCGCGACGCACTGTCAGGCTACTTTGTAGCCTAGGTGCCCGGACCGCTATGCCAGTGGTCCGGGCCTTTGTGGCCATTTCTAAGCCATTTCTAACCCAACACGTTGCAATGTGAGCTAGATAGATCAGTGCAATACACTGGTGCGCAACTAAATCAGGTATAACTCCAACCCTATATATACTGGCCTGTGGTCTAATGTAGGGGTTCTCAAATTGGGGTCCGGGGACCTCCAGGGGTCCTTGAGTGGGTTCCAGGAGGTCCCCAGCTAAATGAGGTAATATTCATCAAAATCAGTTTAACCACTCTTTGACATTTTTAACTCCACAAATCTTGTACGGGGGTCCTAGGTATTTTCAGATGGGGTTCCTCGGCCAAATCCACATGAACTCTTTCACTGCCAAGGACAACTTTTACGACTTTTTTTCCAAAGGCTCAGACTGCCAAAGACGACTTTTTAGTTTTCAGTGGTTTTCCACCAGATGGCGCTGTTCTCTGACACACAAGTGACCATTTTTCAGGAGCTCACGTGATCAAAATATCTCTACCACCATTGACTTCCTGCTTAGCGTATTTGGGGAATCGGCTATATATTTTTGGGGAACATGCTATATTCAACGGCCTGTAACAGGCAAACGGGTGGGCGCGATGACATTTTTTTCTTTTTCGCGGAAGCACAGTGAAAACCTCTGTGTTTAGCAACCGTCAGGGGATCAATCATACTGGATATAAATATTCTGTGACTAGTTGAAAAGGTAAGGAAAACTCGCTGGCAGTGGCCGATTCATTTATGTATTTAATCTGGCAGTGAACGAGTTAATGTAGGGGTCCTTGACATGAAAAAAGTTTTAGAACCACTGCTGTATAGTAATAAGCACGCATGCACCCACTCACGCACTCATGCACACACACACACACACACACACACAGGACACACAGCACTCCCAGAGCTCGTTAGGCGAGCTGGCTGGATAAGAGACGCGACAAGTCAAGCATCTCAGGACGTGTTAAATAACAAGCGGTGAGAAGAGAAGAGACGCACCATCAGAGAGGCCATCAGATCACAGCAGTCAGCAGCTAGGGGCCATCACTCCACACCGCTGAAGGTTCAACGAATTACCACGCTTCACATCCCAGAGTTCCTTTCATTTCGCCGTCTCCACAGCAACGGGATGCGGAGGGGAAACAACAACAAAGGCGAAGGTGAACTTCTCGTGTCGTCTGGGTTTTTAATGCACAGCAGTTGGTGCGAAAGTAACTAAGTACATTTACTCAAGTACTTGAGTACAGTTTTGAGGTATTTTCTTTTGACTTTTTTTACAGTTTTTCCAATAGTTCTACTTCACTGCATTTAGGAGGCAAATGCTGTATCTTTTTTTACTACACTATACTTATTTGACAACTTTAGTTAGTGTAGATTTAGATTATTATTACAAAACACATGTTAACCAATTAAGCCCTATTTTATACTTTGCCTATTCAAAAATAGCCGATATGCTATTATTGTATCGCCAGTTCACAACGTGTTGAGATGCTTTGTCAGCTCGTTATCTTTGAAACATTTTAATACATTTTACAAACGTTTGAGAAAACTTGCAAAATGTGACATTCTGCATAACGAGTACGTGGTATATTTTGATACCAATACCTTTGTACACTTTTACTCAACTAATTGGGAGTACTTTTTCCACCACTGATGCACGGCAGACTGCTCCGTCCAGTCCAAGTAAAAGTCTCATTATCTGGATTATCCGGAGCAAGGCCACCTGCTGCCTTTTCAACGTGTCCTAAAGGCTTTATCTGACACACACACACACACACACACACACACACACACACACACACACACACACACACACACACACACACACACACACACACACACACACACACACACACACACACACACACACACACACACACACACACACACACACACACACACACACACACACACACACACGCACACACTCGCACACACACGCACACACACGCCCCGAGGCCTTGTGTAATGAGAGGTGTTACTGCTCAAATTCCTCGTGTGAGCATCAACTTGCATGTCCGATAAAAACGGACTCTATAGCACGTGAAAGCGGTCCAAAACAAATGTGTTCCGTTCGCCGGAGGTGCGGCAGACACATCCCACCTGAAAACATTATAGTGGGCCGGCTCAACATTCCGGGCTCTCCAGCCCAAATCCCACCCCAGAGAGAGAGAGAGAGGAGAGGAGAGGAGGGCCGTGATTGCACTGTAATCGTATTTCATCCTTAAAAGCTGTAGTGAAAAAAAATTACTAAGTGCATGTTGCTGCTGTCGGGCAGAAACCTCTTATCTCTGTATTCTAACTTTTTGTGTTTTTTTGTAAATTAACGCCCTACTTGATCATACTACAGCGTCACACTAAAGCATTAAAAGTAGAAGATCTACAAGTTCGAAAGGCATGCAGCGCAAAGCGACATGTTTTGAATCCTGAAAACTAACAGTTTTGGACATATGAGGTTTCCACTCGACAGAGACAATTTACTCAAGTACTGTACTTCAGTAAAAAAAACTTGAGTACAGTATTTACATCTTCCAATACTTTATACTTCTACTCCACTCTACAGTGCATATTCGAGGCAATTTTGTACTTTTTACTCTGACTATGATCGTTTGACAACTTGACGTTATACTAGTTACTTTGTAGATTTATGTTATTATTACAAAACACACACAAACCACTTAGTCTCTATTTTATACTTAATTTATATTCACATTTGAGCTTGCATTTTCAAACATTTAAAAAAAAAATCTGAGAACAGTAGTATATTTCAATGCCAATCAATACCTTTGTACTGTTACTCAAGTACATCATTGAATAGAGGCCTTTAATACTACGCAGAAGTTTTCCAGCGAAGCCCTCGGAAAGAGAGAGAGAGAAAGAGAGAGAGAGAGAGAGAGAGAGAGAGAGAGAGGGGGCTGTGATTGCAGTGTAATCGTATTTCATCCTAAAAGCACATAAATCTCTCCTATCTGTGTTGAAGGGCAAAGAGAGGAAGTTGGAACAGAAAAGCCCTGCATTGTAACTCTGAGATATATATGGATGTGAGCAGGCTCTCTCAGGCCGGTTCCTTTAGGGTCACGACCCCAACGACTTTCCAAAAAAGTGGGCGATTAAGAACGCACCCCCCCCCCCTCTTTCTGAAGGGACGAGAGAGGGAGGGGGCTCCCTGATACAGTTCCCCTTCTTTCTCAGGTACTTTATTACGGGTGGTTCTCAAAGTGGTGTCCAGGGACCCTCCAGGGTTCCTTGAGGGGGTTCCAGGGGGTCCCCGCAGATAAATGATGGATGATTAGGAACCAAATGGACCCTTACATGGCTGTAACTCTGAGAGTGCACAAATGGAAACAAATGGACCCTTACGTGGCTGTAACTCTGAGAGTGCACAAATGGAACCAAATGGACCCTTATGTGGCTGTAACTCTGAGCGTGTACAAATGGAACCAAACGGACCCGTAAGGGTCCGTTTGGTTCCATTTGTGCACTCTCAGAGTTATGTTGGCCTGTGGTCTAATCATTACAGACCACAGGCCAACACAGAAAATCCAACCCTGACCACGGTTAATAAAGTTTATTAACTGTGGTCAGGGTTGGATTTTCTGGGGGTTTGGGAAGTCCATATCTCTGCTTTTTATATCCCCACTACAGTCATACGTTATCATGGCCGGTGGGGATACTGTATTTTATTAATAGAGGTCTTGACCTGATGAAGATCCCATGACGATCGAAATGTTGTCTCAATTAAATAAAGTGATCCTTTACCTGGAAGACGGTGTGCAGGCTCTACCTTTGTTTCTTTGGCCTAGCACCCTACTGTCGATGTAAGTGCAATTAGGTATGCTTTGATACTGAATTTTAAATACATGCTTTTCCTTTTGGGAGATGTAGACTGTACGATATGTTTGATAATCACAATTTAACAATTTAATAAAGAAAATGATGTACATCCACATTAACCCTGGTGTCCCTTTTTTGGGCAAATGTGTCAAAAATGAATTTGTCAATATTTTTTTCAAAGTCTTTTGCATTTATTTCCTTTTTAAATTTCTAAAATAGCGTATGTACAAGCTCTGCATTGTGAGGTCGAAGTTCAGCTTGTAGATCGGCCTGTACAGTAGATCACTTGTAGAAATAGGGATTAAGTGGTTCAGAAAACGTCCCCCGCTCCCCATGTTTTTTTTATTTATTTTTACGAATGGAACCATGACCGTGGTCTCCATACGGTTCTTTCAAGGAGGTTGGATAGAAAACAGATGCTGTCGTTTTTAGGGCTCGGGATGTAACAGTTTGTGACAGACTGTCGGTATGCCAGCTGCGTGTGTTTGGAGGAGAGTGACATTACGTCTCTCCACCTGTGTCCAATAAAGCGCCGGGTTTTGACGAATGAGGGCCATTGTGCCGCAAACGAGCCTTTTGACCGGAGCCACGCCTGGCAGAGGGACCTCGTACTTATAGGAAATATAATTGCGGAACAGGAGAAATTGAGTAAAAGAAGGCGTGATGTCTCTGTTTTGTATTTTTTCTGAGGAGACAAGTGTGTTAAGTAGAATCATGTCATTTCCTTTTAGGGTGGGATCCATTGATGATGATGATTATGATGATGATTGTGGGTTTGTGTATTTTGCAAGTTAATTCGTTTTTCGGGAAAGAATCATTTTAATCACTTAATCAATCGCCTTATTATATACGTACTTCGTCATATGACAATTAGCAAAAATAGCCCATCTACAAGCTCGCAATGCAAAAACAAATTCTCTCTTTTTGCAGATTAAAAAAAAATCTAAAAGGTTTAGGCCTAAATAAAATATATATATGTTTTTATGTGTTTTTTTATTGCAATTTTGCATACAAAATAAACACATTTAAAAAAAATGTTTTATTATTTTTTTATTTGATGAGTGTCCTTTCTCCACTGCAAGAAGAGCAGAATAAACTCATGTTATCACACCCATGCAGAGCTACACATTGTTCTGATTTAGTCCTACATGGGAGAGCAGAGGCTTGGCGGAGATCCCCCCCCCCGGACCCCGTGTGTCCGTGAAAAAACCTTTAAAACGCTTGCCAGAGAGCTTGAGCTGCAAACTCTCCTCAGAGAGAAGTTATCCACACGTGAACGCGACGAGTTGAATGACGAAGGCGATGACAAACAACAAGCTTTTCTCACATTTGTTTGCTTTCCCCCATACTGCTTGGACAAAAGCTGTATCAGCTAAAACCTTCATCCAAACTGATTTAGACAGTGTTTTTACTTAAGTAAAAGTAGCAATACCACAATATAAAAATACTCTGTTACAAGTAAAAGGGCTGTATTCAAAAGCTGCCTTCAGTAAAAGTACAAAAATATTGGAATCAACATGCTGTACTTAAAGGGGAATTTTGGACCACGGTTTTCTTACCTTTTCTATGATGTTATGATATCCTAGGATGAATGGTGCAGTAAAACAATGTCATAACTCCATCCCGGGTCCGCCACAGATAAAAACGTGCGCCAACAGGCCTTGCGCTAGATCGCATATTTTGATAGCTTTTTTATTTATTTTTGGTGAGATCTGACGTTCATAGTGACAGAACACTATGCAATGTGATTGTCTTGAATGCGCCCCACCGGAAGTCTCGCTATAGACGAGATTGAAATCTCGAGACTGAAATCCCGCACGTTTTTAGCTGTGGCAGCATAATAATCGAAATCCGCAGTAACTAAAGTTTTCAAATAATTGTAGTGGAGTAAAAAATATATATATTTAAACCAAAGTACAGTATTTTAGTAAATACACTTTCCACCTCTGGCTTTAGGCCTGGGTGTTGCTCATCCCAGAAACTGTTTGTAATTTGTACTTTGTAATGTTTCAAATTGACGTGTTTGACTGGGCTGATGGTAAACACATGCTGACACACAGAGGGTGTATTCCTTTCTTCATCTCTCCTTCTTGTCCTTGGGATTTATATCACTCACAGCGAAAGCTGTGACTCACAGTTCATATATTTTTGACATGTTTACTTCCAACGTCTTTATTATAAAACTCTGCGGTACGTTCTCTATTATGTGAAGTCACACAGCTTGATTCAAATGCTCTCCGTTGGTGGAGGTGTAACATCATCATGACCCTGGAAGACAGAGGGATATCGTTGCTGTCGGGCAAGAAACCTCTCATCTCCATATTCTAACGTTTCGTGTTTTTTCGTAAATGAATGCTCGGCTTGATCATACTACAGCGTCACACAAAAGTAGCAGATCCAAAAGCACGAAACGCGACGCGAAGCGGCGCGTTTCGAGCTTGTGGATCTGCTACTTTTGCTCATTTTGGATTTGAATCCTGAAAAGTAACAGTTATGGACATGAGCGTCACACAAAAGTAGTGAAAATACGTTAGCAGATCTATACTGTACAAGCTCCCAACGCATTGCGATGCGACGTGTTGTGAGCCTGTAGATCGGCTATTTTCACTATTTTAATGTAACATTTAGACTAATGAAAAAAGGAATGGTTTTGGACATACAAGTGTTCCACCTGACAGCAACGATACTCCAGTGTGGGTCATGGATGCTGTGAGATGAGATCTCCAGTAATCACACATGTTCTGCCGTAAACAATACCGTGTCAACTTCAACACAGATGTTGAGTCAGACATTTCCTCAAGATAAAACCATTTGTTGCAATGATATTGCATAAAATTTGGCGGTCTGACTTTCAGTGGTGTAAAGTAACTAAGTACATTAACTCAAGTACTGTACTTAAGTACAATTTTGAGGTATCTTAATTTACTGGAGTATTTCCAAGTATATACTGTACTTTGGCAATTTGAAAATAGCCGATCTACAAGCTCAAAACGCTTAGCTTAGCTACACCTCCACCACCTCCACACCTCCACGCTTAGCTTTTTGACACGTTGTGAGCTTGTAGATCTGCTATTTTCAAAAGATTTTTATACATTTTATACATTTAAAAACTTGTGATACGGGACCCTCTGCACAATGAGAACTTTCTACTTCTGGGACTTTAAGTACATTTTGATGCCAATACTTTTGTACTTTTACTCAAGTAAATGTTGAATTCCAGACTTTTACTTGTAACAGAGTATTTCTATATTGCAGTATTGATACTTTTACTTAAGTAAAACATTTAAGTACTTTTTCCACCACTGCTGACTTTGACTCCTGTGATACTACAGATTTATCCGAGATACCCCCGGCTCTGCTTCAGAGCCTGTAAGATGTAAGAGTTATGGACATTCCATTGAACCCTTCAGGGGCATAACGTAAAACACACAGTCGCCTTGCTAAACTAATGGCCTATGTAATTTTTTTAAGTTTTCCAGGAAAAAAACAAAACTGATCCAAAACAAAACTGATCCAAAACAAAACTATATGATATTTCTTAATCATTTCACCCAAAATGTTTATAACAAATTATGACTATTTAAATAGAAATAACACTGTCTGTCAGTTGTGTAACATATTTTATAAAATTGCCTAAATCAGTAAATAATTTGGCCTAAGTCACAAAACCATGTGACTAGGCCAAAAAAAAAACTATTTTGGCCTAAGTCACACTAGGGAGTTAGGCCGCATTATACTAAAAGGGGAGTGAACAGCATGCCTTTTCAATTAGGAGATGGGCGATTTTACCAGAGGTGGCCAGTGTCATGAGGAGCTGACATAATTTCCCTCAAAAAATGACTTAGGCCATTAGTTTAGCAAGGTGACAACACAAAACATCATACTGTACAAGCCACAGACATCTGTACAATTAAAGGGATAGTTCGCCCCCAAAATGACTTTTTTTCCTATCGATTGTCACCCCATGGAGACTTGGATTCATGGATATGTTTTTGTTTTTGTCGCATTCCTAAGCCAATAATTTGATGACCGGCAGCGGTTACGGTAGGAGGAAGAGTCTCCTTTGTATCTCCTACCGGAACCGCTGCCTACCGGTCCGCTCAAATTATTGGCTTAGGAATGTGACAAAAACAAAAAAAATATCCATGAATTCAAGTCTCTTTTTTTGGGGGTGAACTATCCCTTTAACATACAACTGTAGATGTCTAGATGGCACAAGGAGGAGGATGGGGAGGTGGAGGGAGTGTGATCAGGAGTGCGACCTTCAATAATGCTGAGTGTGTATATAGTATGAAGAGTGAACTGCGTTCTGCTTAAAAACACAGACGCCTTGAATGAACCATCAGGATTGAGGGCATGTGCGCACTGTTTCCCAAAAGGTGGGTCGGGACGCACTTGTGGGTCACAGACCCGTTTTTATGGTCCGATTTTACGCATCACGCAGCATTCAGCATGCAGCTATAGTCATGGCTTGGCAGCAGGAGCTATTTGTCTGTAACGGTTCGTGTGAGGTAATCTACTCATTCACATACGGAGGCTGAGCGGGTTAGATTAACAATGAGCAGCATAATCCCACCGTGCGTGTGCGTGCGTGTGCGTGTGCGCGTGTGCGTGTGCGTGTGTGTGTGTCGAAGGAGTGGTGTGACTGTGGTGTCATGGTCACTCCACCATCGGGCCAGAGTTCGACCACTCTCTTACAGCATTGGTTCTCAAAGTGGGGTCCGGTGACCCCCAGAGGTCCGTGGGGGGGTACCAGGAGGTCCCCAAAATGTGTTAATATAGCGTCACAATCATTTAAACCACTTTAAACATATTTTATACTTTGGCTATTCAAAAATAGCAGCTCTACAAGCTCATAGCGCGGCACCGAGTGCCGCGCTATGAGCTTGTAGAGCTGCTATTTTTGAAAAATCTCTGGCATAATTTTTTTTTGAGATGGGGGTCCACAGCCAAATACATATAATTTTGGAGGTCTTTGAGATGAAAAAGTTTGGCTGCATGTGTGTGTTTGTGTGTGTGTGTGTGCGTGTGTGATGCTGACAGTAGCAGTGTGTATTCAGTGCACTGTGTGTGTGCTGCTAAAACGCTGCGTTGTGCTGACAGATGAGCGCACACTGGGTTAGCGTACGTGTTAGCAGTTAGCACCCCACTGCTACGCCTGCACCTGCTTCTGGAGCCCATAAACACACTGAAACAACATGGTGTTGTTGGCACAACACACGCACGCACACGCACGCACGCACGCGCACACACACACACACACACACACACACACACACACACACACACACACACACACACACACACACACACACACACACACACACACACACACACACACACACACACACACACACACACACACACACACGTCTTCCTTTGTGTGGCAGCTGAAACGGAGGAAAGCAGGATTGTGTACAGGGGAACTGTGTGTGGATTATTTAAAGATAATTGCTTTTTAAGCATTTTGTGCTTTATTTAGTTTGGACAGTGAGGCGACAGGCAGAGTAATAGCTCAGGTCAAGTCCGATTGGGAGCCAGAACGTTGCGGTTGTTTGGTCGGATGACCATCAGGGACCCCACAGTCCTTCATAATGATCGATATAAATATCATATATTGTTGCTGTCAGGCAGAAACCTCGTATCTCCGTATTCTAACCTTTTGTGTTTTTTTGTAAGCCAGCGTCACAAAAGCATCAAAAGTAGCAGATCCACAAGCTCAAAACGCGGCGCGAAGCGACGCGTTTTGAGCTTGTGGATCTGCTACTTTTGAATTTGAATACTGAAAAGCAACAGTTTTGGACATAATGAGGTTCCCCCCCCCCCCCCCGACAGAGACGATATACAGTATATCGTATTGATCAGCCATTCTCACTACTTTTGTGTGACACTCTTGTATGGTGAAGTAGGGCATTAATTTACGACAAAAAACATACAAATATGGAGATAGGAGGTTTCTGCCCATGGTTCTCAAAGTGGGGATCCTTCCAGGTCTGTAACTCAGAGTGTAAATGGAACCGTATACTGACACTTATGGGTCAATTTGTACACTCTCTGAGTTATGGGGGTTTGTGGAGTGATGCACACCCAAACTGGGTGGTCTCCTTGGAATACAAAAAAAAAGTACGTTATTTAGCACTGGGTTAATCTGCTGTATCAGCACCAATTCCAATGCCTCGGAGCTACCATCAGAACCCTCCATGCTGAATGCTGAGTCCTGCCCCACAGGTCCCGTCAGAACACTCCATGCTGAATGCTGAGTCCTCCCCCACAGGAACCATCGAAACCCTCCATGCTGAATGCTGAGTCCTGCCTCAGAGGTACCATCTCGCTGATGGCAGAGCTGCAGAAGCTTAAACTTGGCCAGGCAGCTTTTCCACACCATGCAACAATACACAACGGATGACAACCCAATGTAAAGCGGAGTGTACTGGAAGTAACTAGGATTATGTGTTGCTTCATGAATTTCCATCAGCACTTCTTCTAAAGCCTCTGATACACATGCTGCGTATAGTGGTGAATCTAACCTGCCCATACAGGAGGTGACATCCAAACACAAAGACCACTTACTGTATGTTCAAACTGTCAGCCCAAATCAGATTTTTGGCCGATCTAGATTGGAATGAAAGGGAAGTCTGGAACTCGATGCTGGAACTGTTGCCCCCGCGACCTGACTCCATATAAGCGGTTGAAGATGGATGGATGGATGGAGAGATGGATGGATTGGATTGGATTGGATTGGAATGAACATTAACATTAACATTAAAAAATCCACATGGAACATGATTTTTGCTAATCAGATTTCTGCAAACCACATTCCTAGCTGGTTTGAAATCTGGCTGGTCTAGTTGGTTTAAAATCTCATCTCTACAGATGTGTCTCAGATTGGACACTCGGACACTCATCGCACAATGGTGTTATTCGCCAAGAATCATGCCAAATGATGCATTTATACAGAGCCTTCATCCAAAGCACTTTACAATGTGCATTACTTACATTCACACACCCGACAGCAGAGGAAACCATGCAAGGCACCGGCCTGCTCATCAGGAGCAGTTATAGGGTTTTGGTGTCTTGCTCAAGGACACTGTCGACCCTAACCCAGGCGAAGCCGGTATCGAACCACGAACCTTCCGACGGTGGCAGTGCTGAAGATCAGATTTGAGAAACATTAAACAAGCGTTGTGAGCTTGTAGATCTGCAATTTTTGGCGAATCAATTTGTGCAGAGTGAAATAAGAGCGTACTAAATGTGTTCTTTACAGGTCAGTTTTATCAAGTATAGAGGGTTTAAGTGGTACTCAATTTGCAGCTCAAAAAAGCTAATTCATCCTAGGAGGACAATTTCACGATAAATGAAAATAGCAATGATCGTCCCTATACTCCTGACTGCAGCGGGCCAGTGGAAGAGGAATGGAGATGAAGTGATGCAGGGTTGTGTGAGGGGCATATGCTTCCACCCGCAGGGTTCATCAAACAGAACCACCAACATGGCCGACACAAACTGTAAACACACGCGTCTCGCCGTGGCGCTCAACAGCCTTCTGTCAGCGTGCGCCTTGCCGTCCGTGGCACGTTAATATAAACAAGACCTCCGCCGGTGGGTTGTTTCTTTGTACCTCAACACATAAACTCTAATGAGCGCACTTTAAACATGTTGAAACCGTGTGTGTTTATCTAAGAGCACGCAGCACGCGTCCAGACCTCGCGAGGGGGCACGGACCCTTATTTATGTATCCTGGGGAGCCAGCGCATAAAGTTCACATTGAGGACACAGAGAGAAGGGGGCAAAAAAAATCCCTTCAGCCTGCCCTCAACTTATGGTCTTTGTAACGCTGGTCTGGGTTCTTCCGTCAGAGCGTGATTTAAAGCCATTGTGTGAGAGCCGTGAGCATTCATCGGGGCCACAACAATGCCTTTGTGTGCCTCACTGTGCGGGCCCAGGCCGGCCGGGGTCGCACTTATGTTTCGCCCGCCGCGCTATAGTGCAGCTTTTTTCCCGCGGTGTGGAACTGTTGTGTTTGGATCCACAGGGGAGCCGTTTGCCGTGGCACAGCTCCGTCAAACCATTGTTTCCCCTCCCGCTCTTAATGACAGACTGGCCCACAATGGAAGTCAGAATGGCAGCAGACCCGGGTGCCAGCAGTCGTGTGCATGCAAGCTGCAAGTTCATGGGGAGTTACCCCGGGGTCAAAGGTGAAGTTTTTTTTTTGGGGGGGGGGGGGATGGCTCACTGAGAGTAATATGGTTGTTTTAGGTAGAAGTGTGATGCAAGGGTTAATAGGGTGGAACCACTTTCAACCTGGCGTCCCAAGTTGTCAAAATCTTTCACATATGGCTAATAGAGCAGATCTATGAACTCATAGATAGGCTTTTTTCACTATTTGTCGTAAAATTAAAGGGATAGTTCACCCAAAGAAATACTTGAAAAAGGAGTTTCTTTGTGTCTCCTACCGGAACCGCTGCTGGTCATCAAATTATTGGCTTAGGAATATGACAAAAACTAAAACATATCCATGAATTCAAGTCTCCATGGGGTGACTAATCGCTAGGAAAAAAATAATTTGGGGGATGAACTATCCCTTTAAGTATACGACTGAAGTTGTCAAATGTATTGCAGAACAACACATCAGATTGTTGGAACAAGCAACATTCATATCCAGAGTTGAAACGTTGCCTTTCACACGGTATATTAACCTCAAATTGCTCACGAAATATGCATATCTACTGCATTCTGTTGCACATGGCAACAGATGTCGACTGTATTCCCACTGAGCGATAACAGTGATTAGCCAGAACGGAGCGATGCACAGATTGTGCTGCATAATCTTGTTGTTTTTATGTTCTGGTTGAATTTAAAGACACGGCGCGTGCAAACCGCTTTGGCACATGTACAAATTAACGAGGCACGCTGTGTCCAATTTCATGGTCCTTTTCACAGGACATCACGTGAAGTGGTGGAAAAAGTACTCAAATGTTTTTACTTAAGTAAAAGTATCAATACTGCAATGTAGAAGTACTCTGTTACAAGTATAAGTCCGGAATTCTAAATTTACTTGAGTAAACTCAAAATGTAAAGTACCAAAAGTAAAAGTATTAAAATGTTTGAAAATAGCAAATACAAGCTCACAACGCGTCGCATTGCGATAGATCGGTTATTTTCAATGTATTTTCATGTATAAAATAGGGCTGAAGTGGTTAATGTATGTTTTATAATATAATCATTTATATTTCCAAAGTAACTAACTAAAGTTTTCAAATAATTGTAGTGGAGTAAAAGTACAATATTTGCCTCTGAGATGTAGTGGAGTAGAAGTAAAAGTATAGACAATTGGAAATACTCCAGTAAAGTAAAAACACCAAGCACATTTTACTTAAGTACAGTACTTGAGTAAATGTACTTAGTTACACCACTGATCAAGTGTGACGTGAAATAAATCCCCGCGGCTGATGATTATGGTCAGTGTGAGGGAGGGAAAAAAACTGCCCCAAACTGACCCCCATCTGTTGCTGCGTGCATGCATGCGAGGTGTCGGGCGGGTTGTCAAGCTCGGAACATGTTCCCCCGTGTTATTACCGACCTTGACAGGCCAACCACGGAGCTGCTAATGGATGTGTTCAACGTCATGTTTATAGACTGTCACTCCAGCATCCTGGGCAATAACCAGGTTTCACTCACAATGTCGTTTTGCTTGTCATGTCCAAGGCCAAGTGATGGCTCTGTCTCTCTCTCTGTGTGTGTGTGTGTGTGTGTGTGTGTGTGTGTGTGTGTGTGTGTGTGTGTGTGTGTGTGTGTGTGTGTGTGTGTGTGTGTGTGTGTCAGAGAAAAGGTCCTTAGTCTTTGTCAGTATCCGATATCTTTCGATCTGCAAGCTCACAATGTATCTTGACACTGACTACCCCATATTACAATGAAAAACAATACAACTGACACAAAAAAATCACTAAAACTAAGCCTTTTTCAAAATAAATTATAAACTAAACTAGAAATCAAAATCAAACCCGCAAAAAACTAACTGAAACTGAGGGCTATATTTTCGCCGGTACCTTACCCATTGATTGATTGATGTAGTTTATTTAGTAAGACATGAGAATAGTACATGACAGTACATAACAGTACATGGAAGTACAAATTCACCCATTATCCCTAAACTTCGAAAAAATTTTACTATTATTAAAAACATTTTCAAATAGTTCAACTATAGCAGATCTACATCGACACGTTGTGAGCTTGTAGATTGGCTATTTGAACTATTTGAAAATGTTTTTAAAAATAGTAAAAAATGGCAAAGAAGTGTAGGGATAATTGATAAGGCAGGCGAAAATATAGCCCCAAATATCCAATCCAATCCAATCCAATCCAATCCACTGTATTTATAGAGCACATTTAAAACAACAGCGTTGAACCAACACATACAGTACATTAATTCAAAACATAATAGCATTGGTGAGCCATGACTCTCTCTCTCTCTCTCTCTCTCTGTGAGGTGTTCCTCCTATTAAAAACATGGCTCTGGTTTAGCTCATTCTCTGCATACTGCCGACTGAGCAGCGCTGCGCTTACATTAAACAAGAGCCCAGCGTTTTGTAGAACAGGTTCCAGTTTGACCCTCTGTCCTTCATTTCCTGCTACAACCAGCGGATGGCTTCCACACCCAGACAGTAAATAAGTACATTTGCTACAAGTACTGTACTTAAGTACAATTTTGAGGTACTTTTACTTTACTTGAGTAACTCCACGACATCTCAGAGGCAAATGTTGTACTTTTTTACCCAAGTTAAGTTATTTGAAAACTTCAGTTAACATGTTACTTTTAATAGTTAGATTATTATTACTAATATAATATAATTTATACTATAAATTATACTAATACTGGTTAATATAATACTAATAGTATTATATTAACCAATTAAGCCCTTTTATACTTCAGCTATTTGAAAATAGCCGATCTACAAGCTCACAATGCGTCGCATAGCGACGCATTGTGAGCTTGTAGATCTGCTATTTTCAAAACAGTTTTGAAATATTTGATTGCTTTGGTGACTTTGGTAACTTTGGTACTCTAAGCACCGTATTCAGTATAGTACAGTACATTTTGATGCCAATCATTTCGTACTAAAATACAGTACAGGCCATTTTACTTGTAACAGTTTTGTATATACCTTTATTAGATGGATAAACCCCCTTTTCGATGGGGTCCTTAGCACAAATGAACAAGGCATACAATACACAAACAATACAGCACAAATAAATAATCCATGCAGACGGACAAGAGAAGAGCTCTCCCAAAGCTATATAGCCGCTCCCACTCCACCAGTTCAACCCCAAAGTAGCAAACTTCTTTTGC
This sequence comes from Gymnoscopelus braueri, assembly GCF_963280865.1. Taxonomy (NCBI): domain Eukaryota; kingdom Metazoa; phylum Chordata; class Actinopteri; order Myctophiformes; family Myctophidae; genus Gymnoscopelus; species Gymnoscopelus braueri. The sequence goes on along the minus strand of NC_137616.1, from coordinate 7,274,305 downwards.
ATCGTGGTATTGTTACATTTACTTAAGTAAAACAAAATAATCTGAGTACTTCCACCACCACTGGCAGGCAGTCAGGCAGGGTGGGGAACTACAAGGCAGAGGGGAGGGAGGGGGAAACGGCTCAGTGGGGAGGGGGAGGCAGATAGAGGCTTGTGCCAGGGCCTGAACAAATAAACAAGAGGCTGATTATTTCAGCACGCACGACTCGCCTAATTCACTGTGAATTAGCCCAGTCCCCGGCTCACGATAAGCCCCCCCCCTCCCTTTGTTTTTTTAACTAATGCCCCCCCCCCCCTCCCTCCCTCCACTCTCTCTCTCTCTCTCCCTCTCCCTCCCTCCCTCCCTCCCTCCCCGGGTCAATTTAATCAGTTTAAGATCCGCGCTGCTGCATCGTCTCACCATTCAGGAATGAGAACGTCAAAGCAAATTATGTGAATGAGCCGGTTCACACATCATCCCCTTAGCTGTGCTGTGTGGGTTCATGGCTGGAGAGGCTAATCAGCGCGTTGGATCTTTATGTATGTTTTGCTTTTTCTAGGGCGATTAGCGATGCTTAATCTGCAACACAGTTAACTTTTATTCACTGATACCTGAACCTGGACACACAGGCAGCCAATCAGCGGTGGAAGAAGTATACTCTGAGTTTTTGTTTAAGCACTTAAATCCCATATTGAACCTGCACAGTCGGCATTCCTCTGTTCCTCTCTACCTACAGAGTGAGAGCAGGACTTGTTTTACAAGTCGTTGTCGGGCAGAAACCTGAACCTCCTATTTCCTTATTTTAACTTTTTGTGTTTTTTCGTAAATTAACGCCCTACTTGATCACACTACGAGCTTGTAGATCTGCTACTTTTGCTGCTTTTGAATTTGAATCCGGGAAAGTAACAGTTTTGGAAACATGAGGTTTCCACCCCGACAGAGAAGAAGTATTTTACAATACCTACACTTACGATTGTCAACTTTCGTTACTGTCAAAGTGACGTTATGCTTCATAAATGTATGTATATATATATATATATATATATATATATATATATATATATATATATATTCCTGGCCTGCTTCATTTTGGCTTCATTTTGGCTTTTTTATGGAACAATATATCGTCCCTGTCAGGTGGAAAAACCTTGTATGTACACTTTATATAATAGTGAAAATAGCCGAGCTTGTACATGATGCTATTTTCAATACTTTGTATGATGAAGTAGGGCATTCATTAAAAAAAAAAAACATAACAATTTGAAATATGGAGATACAAGGTTTCTACCAACAGCAACAATATATACTTTCTGCAACAAAAAAAGGAGGAAAAAAAAACCTGCTCTTGCACAACATATGAAGTGATGAATGGAGGAGTTCCAATCCTTGCCTGAAGGACCCCGAATTAAGTACTTGACGTTGTGTACTCCTAATGACTGCAGCAAAAGAACCGCTCCTTAAAAAAAACTAATCCAATTAATCCTCTATACTCGCTTTTCAACACGCTTTTGCTTTTTAACCTTCCTGACAGTAGGTTTAGAAGCGGGATGGCTTGCAGATGGCTCCAACCTGGCAGCTTTTAAAGCCTGATTTATACTGAGTCGCACGCTGGTGTCTTGCGTGCTATATAAATAGCAGATATACAAGCTCGCAACGCGTCACAATCGTGACGCATTGTGAGCTTGTAGATCTGCTATTTTACTGAGCACGACGCCAGCACGCAACTTAAGGATAACTGAGCCTTTAACCCATTCAATCCGGCTCATCTGTGTCATTTTAGAGGTCTTTGGCTATTCAAAAATAGCAGATCTACAAGCTCATAGCGCGGGGCACCGACTGCCGTGCTATGAGCTTGTAGATCTGCTATTTTTTAAAAGCGAACATTTGTACACATTGTCTGGGGGATTCTACAAATGTCTTCGAAATCCTAACAGTTTTTTTGAAAGAACTTAAAAAACTTAAAAATATCAGTGGTTCTCAAACTTTTTTATGTCAAGGACCACCCAAAATTATATGTATTTTGGTCGCGGACCCCCATCTCAAATTATGTTGTTCCAGGGACCCAAAAGCAGCAAATATTTTCCTAAAAATAGCAGATCTACAAGCTCAGAGTGCTGCGCTATGAGCTTGTATATCTGCTATTTTTGAATAGCCAAAGAAATCTGAAATGACACAGATGCGTTCCCGGATTGAATGGGTTAAGAGACTCTTCAACCCCCCCTCCCCCCCTCCCCCTGAAGTGCAGTCAGCCACTCCGCCCGGCGTTCTTCTTGAATTACTAAACTCCTCTTCTTGGGGTTTTTCTCACGTCGAGAGACGGACGTGAGCGAGCCGAAAGGCACACCGATAAAAGACGGCCGTGTTATTCTATGATTACAGCCCCCCGGCTCCCAGAATCCTTAATGACCCCCCCCCCCCCCCTCTCTCCCCCCCACCCCCACCCCCACCCCCACCACCACACACACACACACACACACACCACCACACACACACACACACAACCATCAGTGCATCAGTCATCGGGCTGTCTGGCCTGTCCTGGCTAGCGTCACGTAGGCCTCTGGTGGTCCCTGCCATTAGTAGTGCCCCCCCCCCCCACCTCCACCAGTGCCTGGTGCGGTGTGTGTGTGTGTGTGTGTGTGTGTGTGTGTGTGTGTGTGTGTGTGTGTGTGTGTGTGTACCGGTCCCACCTGCCTGTCCCCTTGGTCAGAAAACAGCCAGGTCTTTAGGTGGTGGGGTTCCGTTCCCCATTAGCCTGCATGTGTAGCGCTATAGCGCTGCATCACTGGTGTTGTTAGCCTGGGATCTGACGGGTTTGTTTGTGGCGCTCGGCCCCATGATTGAGTGGTTCGGAGTTTCCTCCTTCGCTTTGATGATGCCACATGTGTTGTTCCTCTGATGAAGTGTACACTAGTGCTGCTTTTAACCTCTGCCTGTGTGCGTGTGCGTGTGCGTGTGCGTGTGCGTGTGTGTGTGTGTGTCAGAGAGAGAGAGGGAGAGGACTACATGAAAGGCAGAGAGAACATGTGTCTGTACATTTGTTTGCATCTTTGAGTGTGTGTGTGTGTGTGTGTGTGTGTGTGTGTGTGTGTGTGTGTGTGTGTGTGTGTGTGTGTGTGTGTGTGTGTGTGTGTGTGTGTGTGTGTGCACGCATGTGTACTGTACAGAGAGTTACAGTAGTGTGTGCATGTGTGTGTGTGTGTGTGTGAGACACTGCATAATGTGTATTACAGTATGTGTCTATACTCTATAGAGGTATCGTGCGTGTTTGTGTGTGAGTGTAAAAGGGTCAAACAAGTGCAAACACAAACGAGAGAGAGAGAGAGAGACAGAGAGAGAGAGAGAGAGACAGAGAGAGAGAGATAGAGAGAGAGAGATGTGTGAGTGCATGTGAGCGGACGCAAGCATGCCAGTGTGTGAGAGGGAGGAAGGCAGTCATCACAGAACAGTAAATAATGTGCGACTTCATCCAAACACACCTCTCAAAGAAGGGTGTGACGGTGGAAAGGTTTATGCGTGTGTGTGTGTGTGTGTGTGTGTGTGTGAGAGAGAGTGTGCCCAGTTCAAAGGGTTTGACTCAGAGGAAACAAAGTATTGGGGGAAATGAGACTGTTGGTCAGGTTGACTTCCTGTTGTCGATGCTGTCACCATGACCAAGAAACCCCAACCAGGAAGTAATGACTTCACAGCGGAACATCACCTCTGTACTAGTTCCCATACCGTGCCCCCTTATCTGACATCTCACATAGCGTTGCTGTCGGGCAGAAACCTCTTATCTCCATATTTTACAGCGTCAAACAAAAGCATCAAAAGTAGCAGAACCACAAGTTCGAAACGTGGCTCGAACTAGGCTTTGAGTTTTACAGGGGCCAGTTTCAAATTGCAGCCACCTGTAAGTGCTCCTTTAGATCGGTTTTGAAGGAGAGTAGGGATTCACACTCCTTTACGACTGTTCCACATTTTCGTGGCATAGCAGGAGAACAAATTTAACCCCTTGTTAGAGCCAAATCTGGGTTGGACGTGATCAGTGGAGCTTCCTCTGGTGTTGTGATTGTGGTACTCTGTCCTCTACCCTGAGCCATCCGAGTAGCCTTACCAGTTTGTTTTGGGATGTCTGGAGCCTTGTTTTTAAGGCCTAAAACCTTTGAGTGGTGGCCAAGCCCGAAACACGGTGTGACGTGATGCGTTTCGAGCTTGCGGATCTGCTATTTTTGCTATTTTTGAATTTGAATCCTGAAAAGTAACAGTTTTTGTCATATGAAGTTTCCACCCGACAGAGACGATCTGTAACGTGACCTTAAGGCCCTGACAGATACTGTAGAGTCAGCGTCAATGTGAAGCCCACTTGTTCACCATAATTGCACCACTTATTATCAATAATTTGAACTGCACCGCACTGACCCCAATGGAATGAGCGAGGTGACACACACGCAAACGCAAGGCGTGCTCACACGCGGTGGGGCTGTCCTTTTCTGTTCATAATGGTGTACTGAAGTGACCCCCAAAATAATATGTTTTTGACAGCGGACCCCGCATCTGAAAAGAGTTTGTGTCAAGGAACCCCCAGAAGAGATTTATGTAAAAAGAAAAAAATCAGCATGCAAGCTTATACATCTGCTATGTTATAATAGCCAACATATAAATCGATAAAGTGGTTAAAATGATTGTGATACTTTGTTAAGATTGCCAGATTGACAGATTTTGTGAGAGAAACAAGCAAACAGGTCCAAGAAAAAAAGCCCAAATGAAGTGACTATTAACCACTTTAAACTATATGCGTCTCTATACAGGCTATTTGAGACGCGTTGACATTGTGAGCTTGTAGATCTATTTTCAACAAAAATCATGCGTTTTGAGCTTGTAGACCTGATATTTTCAATAAAAATCACACGTTTTGATCTTGTACATCTGCTATTAAATACAAAAATCCTGAAAATAAAATAAATAAATGTGGAATGCTTTGACACATTTTAACTAGACAATTCTTATATGGGGGTCCCTGGCACAAAATATTTTCAGATGGTGGGGTCTGCGGACAAATACATATACACATTTGGGGGTCCTTGACATGAAAATGTTTGAGAACCTGCAGGTGTAAACATTAGGAGGCAAGCCCAAATAAGCAACTACACTTTGGGAAAAAAAACACAATCCTTAGCTACCAATATTTGCAAGCGACTTTACAGAAATAGAAAAACAAGCCCAAAATCGCTTGTAATAAGTGGACATGGCAACACTGTTCCTCATCTCTCTCCGTTCCTCCTGCATTCCAACCGTGATACTTGTGTACGTCATTCTCCTCATCCATACTGTTGCGGTTTAAAGCGCAGCCTGACATCACTATCTATGTTAATAGGTGCAAAGGAGAAACACATTGTTCAGGATCTGTGCAGAGACCTTCATCTGTGAAAACACAAACACACACGCACTTGCAATACAAGTATGAACTGTATGTTATACTTATACTGTATGTGTCATGACCCTTTAACCTCTAACCGAAGGTTTGGCCCGCAGGTCAGAAGCCTAGCATGAGGCAGCTAGATGTACACATTTAGAACAAACATGGGAAGGTTTTGGTCATTCTACTGCTCTGCCACCAACATGTGGAATGCCCTCATTGCCCTGACACCTTCCATTAAAAGATATGTACACTGGTTTCTTTCAAAATTGGCCTGAAAAAACACGTCAGGAGACCTCAAGGGGAGGTAAAGGTAATGTTCCCATCCCTATATGTACACATAGTGTTTGTATTTGTGGTCACGTTTGTAGTCAGATGTTAATAATACATGTCATCAACAAATACAAAACATTATATATACAAAGGAGAAAAAGGAAAAAACTGCAGTGAATGACACCTCCTTTCGATGGGAATTTACAGTATGTCACACGATAGTACACTACCTGGACATGACGCTATTATGTAACAGGGACTTACCCCCCGATCCCATACCGTGATGCTGAGTGCCAGTCAGTGGCAGTCAGATTGGCATCTCTCTCAGAGAGAGAAAGAGATACTTATTCATGTTCAGTTTCTGTCAGAGAATTCCCTCCAATTCAAGCATGAATCCAACAGCCAGTATTCACAACATGTGCATAAATAAAGGACAGTGTCTCTCTGTCTCTCCTCTTTCTCCATCAAACTCTCTCCATCTTTCTATGCATGTCTGTCTGTCTGTCTGTCTGTCTCCGTCTGCATGTCTCTCTCCCTCTGTCTGTCTGTCTCTCTCTCTCTCCATCTTTCTATCCATCTCTCTCTGCATGTCTCTCTCCCTCTCTCCCTCTGTCTGTCTGTCTGTGTCTCTCTATGCATGTCTGTCTGTCTGTCTGTCTGTCTGTCTGTGTCTCTCTATGCATGTCTGTCTGTGTCTCTCTATGCATGTCTGTCTGTCTGTCTTTATCTTTCTATCCATCTCTCTGTATGTCTCTCTCCCTCCCTCCCTCTCTCTCTGCATGTCTCTCTCCCTCCCTCCCTCCCTCTCTCTCTGCATGTCTCTCTCCCTCCCTCCCTCTCTCTCTGCATGTCTCTCTCCCTCTCTTGTCTGTCTCTCCCCCCCCCTCTCTCTCTCTCTACTGTACCACATTAACCATGGGAATTAACACCATGTGCTCCCTCATATGATCTGTGAAAGTATCACCAGAAATCACGCGCGAGGAAAAGATGGTGAGAAATCCATGGTGAGAAATTTCACGTTGTGGCATTCTGTTTATGGGAAAACCCTAGTAAAAGATGGCCGCACACTCATTTACTTCCTCCTCCCTGACAGTTTAATCCACCAGCGTTTCGGAAGTCATTAGTGGGGAATTAATTACTAACGTGGACTTTCTCTCTGTTGTGTCTGTGTCAATCATGATTTTGGATGTCGGGTGGAAACCTTGTATGTCCAAAACAGTTACTTTACAGGAAATGGACAAAATAACCTGATGTGTTCCAATGGATCCAATGCAGTTATTATTTGGTCACAAGCTCTTGTTAATACTTTTCATTCATAAAAACCCACAGGCATGATTAATAATCCTCCCTGGATGGGGTGGAGGAGGTGGAGTAAGTGAATAGCAGCGAGGAAGCTGGATGCTATCATGGCTCCTCCACAACTCCTCACACCCCCTCTACAGGGTGTAAAACGCAATTAAATCGTTAATCACAATTATTTGTGTGACAATAAATCGTCAAGTGAAATTTCATAATCGTGCCACGGTGCCAGTCCTATCTGCCAGACAGCAAACAAATAGGAAGAGAAACCAAAGAAAAGGAAACCAACAAGCCCAGGTTTCCCCCCCCCCCCCCCCATCGAGGACCTTTTGGGATTACGTCGTCTGTTTCTTGTAAGCTGTCTGACACTGTTATCGACACGACAATCTTTGCCTGGAAAACACGAGTCCGAAGTTCCACTCTCATGCGGCTCAAATTTAGAAAAAGGACAGGGGTTGGACGGACGGGACAGGACAGGCGAGGACAGGAAAGAGACGGAGAGACACAAAGAGAAAGCGAAAATAGATGCAACGACACGCCGCCTGAGTTTTTTTTCCCCAGCTGATGAAGACACAAAGGGCAGCTGATAAGGTTCTGTCCACCAGGCAGATAAACGGAGAAAACAACACCGGGGAATTCATTCAGCACACTTTACCAACCAGCATATCGTCGCTCATATCGAAACCTCTTAACTCCATATTCAAACTTTCTTTCCCCCGTATTTTTTTTTTTTAATGCCTTTATTGATAGGATAGTAGGTTGACATGGGGAGAGAGATGGGGAGTGATATTCAGCAAAGGCCGTCGGGGTCGGGACTCGAACCTGCGACGCAGGCTACTTTGGAGCCTAGGTGCCCGGGCCTTTTCCACAAACATTAACGCCCTACTTGATCACACTACAACGTCACACAAAAGCATCAAAAGAAGCAGATCTAAAAGCTCAAAACGCGTCGCTTCGCCGTTTCGAGCTTGTAGATCTGCTGCTTTTGCAGTTTTTGAATTTGAATCCTGGAAAGTAACGGGACAAAAGTTTTGGACATATGAGGTTTCCACCCGACAGAGACGATTATGGTTCAAATGAAGCATTCATATAAAGAAGCATTATAAAAATGTTTCCATATAAAAACCATTCACACATTTATTTATTTTAATTTGGAGAGTTTTTTAACTTTGTGAGTCATCCAAACACTAATCGCTTCCTCTGCGCTTTAGGAAATCAACCGCCGTCCGCCTGCAACAGGATACCCATAATGAGAGGGATTACGCCAGCTTAAGCTGCGCTGCTTTGTGGGAATACATCACATACAATCTATCACACACATTACGACGCATCGTGACTGCGACTTGTACGCTGGTAGCTGACAGGTTTATGGCATCCACCGCCCGATATAACATCACCGGTTCGATTCCAGCGGTAGATCTCTATTACATTACATCAACCCCCCGCCTCTTTGCTGTTGGTTATCTGTCTCGCTACACTGTCGAAGCTCCTGAGCGATCAATTTACAATGTACAATTGAAGCATTTCGCAGACGCTCTTATCCAGAGCGACTTAGTGTTTATTGAACTCTAGTCCAGGGGTCTTCAACAGGGGGTCCGGAACCCCTAGGGGGTTCTCAGAGTTACTACAGGGGGGCCGCCAAATCTTTGTGTGATATGATTATTTTTTTTACATTAACCACTTGAACCTCAGCATCCCTTTTCTGAGGAGAACTTTAGCCAACAATAGCAGATCTACAAGCTCACAACGCCTCGCACTGCGAGGCTTGGGCTTTTTTTGTCTTGGGTGTTACCAAAGACTATGAAAATGGTACTCAATGCCTCTCTGACGAGACGAGTGTGAGAGAGAGAGAGAGAGAGAGAGAGAGAGAGAGAGAGAGAGAGAGAGAGAGAGAGAGAGAGAGAGAGAGTTCACCGAGTTCCTCCAGTTCAAGCATGAAGAACAGCCAGTATTCACAACGTGCATAATGTTGTGTACGTACAATAGCTCAACAATATGCATACATAAACAACGGGCTTTTTTCAAGACTGTAAAAAAAGGAAAAAAGGGTAAATAAATAATACAACAGCCAATCAGAAAGCTCTCCTCCATCTTTGGGAGTCAGGAGAAGCTGGGTGACGGTGTCCATGGCAACAGACATGATGGTTGATCCACGATTTTGTTGCTGTCGGGCAGAAACCTCTTATCTCCATATTCTAACTTTGTGTTTTTTTGTAAAGTTAATGCCCTACTTGGTCTTATTACAGCGTCACACAAAAGCAGCAGATCCACAAGCTCGAAGTACGAAGCAACGAGTTTTGAGCTTGTAGATCGGCTACTTTTGATGTTTTTGAATTTGAATCAGTTTTGGACAATTTACTATTTAAAGGGATAGTTCACCCCCAAAATGCCTTTTTTTCTAATTAGTCACCCCATGGAGACTTGAATTCATGGAATCTTGTATATTATATATAAATATAAATAAATATTTTTGTCGCATTCCTAAGCCAATAATTTGATGACCGGTAGCGGTTCCGGTAGGAGACACAAAGAGTCTCCTTTGTGTCTCATCAAATTGGTTTAAAAAACTAAAATTAAGTGGCCCCTTAAGTATAGCATTAATTTTCCTTTCACTGTTGGTGTCTGTCAAAGAAACCGGGTTCATGTGTTCTTTATTATTCCATTTCTTCGAAGGAGTTTAATCAGTTTCAGTGCATTTTATCTTCAGTCACGCAAGCTGCGTCCTTGCATGACTGAAGCTGAACAGTTAGCTTCAGTGTGGGGAACAAGACACTGCAGGTGCTCTGTCAATAATAGCTTAGAAGCGTTTTTTTTCTCAGTATTTGCCTGCTGTGGGGGTCACAACAGCGCTGGGGACATAAACAGCGTTGCCATGTCCGCTTATTATAAGCAACTTTGGGCTTCTTTTTCTGAAAAGTTGCTTCTAAATATTGTGTTTTTTTGGGGTGTAGTTGCTTATTTGGGCTTGTTTCCTAATGTTGGGACCCCCAGATTAATATGTGTTTGTCCGCAGACCTCCGATCTGAAAATATTTTGTGCCAGATTTGTGTTGTTAAAATGTTTCAAAAATGTTCCAAAATTAGCTATTGTTTTAGATAATAGCAGATCTACAAGCTCAAAGCGTGTCACATTGCGACGAGTTGTGAGCTTGTAGACCTGCTATTTTCAAATAGCCACGTAGCCTAGTCGCTTCTTTTGGGCTTGTTTTCATGGACCTGCTGGTTGCTTATTGCTCTCGCAAAATCTGGCAACACTGGACATAAACAGTCTGATCAGGCTGGTTCAGAAGGCTGGGTGAGAGGGGCCATGATGCAAAATTTCACGTTGTGGCATTCTGTTTTTATGGGAAACCTAGTAAAAGACGGCCGCACACTCATTTCTCCTCCCTGAAACCAGCGTTTCGGAAGTCATTCGTGGGAAATGACTAACCTTAGACTTTCTCTCTGTTGTGTCTGATGTGTCAATCATGATTTTGGTTTACGTTGCTATGGGGTGGAAACCTTAATTGTACGTCTAAATCCGTTACTTTTCAGGAAATGGACAAAATAGCCTGATGTGTTCCAAAGGATCCAATGTAGTTATTATTTGGTCGCAAGCTCTCGTTAATACTTTTCATTCATAAAAACCCACAGACATGATTAATAATCCTCCCTGGATGGGGTGGAGGAGGTGGAGTAAGTGAAAACAGCGAGGAAGCTGGATGCTATCATGGCTCCTCCATAACTCTTCACACCCCCTGCCTGAGAACCACTGGTGTACAGGGTGTATGCTGCTGTATACTATCATTCATTGTTGTCACATTGGTTCACCCCGGATTTGAACCCTGTTTCTTGTGCAAGTGCTGACATGTTTTACCATTGAGCTAATAGAGCCTGCCTGCTTGCTCAGGGGATACATTGAATCTTGACCATCAGGTCAGAATTCGTGTCAGATCCTGTGTCTATAGGTGATACATGACCTTTGACATGATCTAAATGTCTCAATAGAAGAGCAGGGAGACACAATACAACCACCCCAATCGTATAAGTTATATTGTACTAACATACTCTACCATACAGATTGGACACAATTAAAATGTATTCATTAAAAGTTACATAGTACATACTGCTTAAAGTTTAGGAATAAGATTAAAATGGTTGTGTTTATACATTAGCTTTAGAAAATAATATATACTTCCAAATATATATATATATATTTGCCATATTCTTTGTGATATTATTTGATCTATAATGTGAAATGTATTTTTGGAGTGTACAATGAATGAATAATGAATGAATAATTGTATTTTCGTGTCTGGCTGCCTCTCACAGCCCATCCCTTACGGGATCATTCAGACACAATTTAAAGAACAGTTTCTCCAGTGCCAACATGCTGACACCAAAATAATAAACAAAATAAATAAATACCACACACTGTATACATAACTCTGATCAAAAGTACAGTTTAATTTTCGAACTAGAGAGTGGAGGGCAAGAGAGAGAGAGAGAGAGAGAGAGAGAGAGAGAGAGAGAGAGAGAGAGAGAGAGAGAGAGAGAGAGAGAGAGAAAAGAACAAGGAGAGAATAAACAGAAGGCAGACTTGAATGTTTAACTTAGACAAAGTGATATACAATACAAAGAACTCAAAGCTTAGGAGTGAGAACAAGTTGGTATGATCCATCACAGTGTCACTATATGCATAAGTTGCATGTTTTCTTCGGTTCCAGGCTTTATGGATAACATTTGAAATTGCGAATGTATGGTTATCAAAAGTTTAAAATCATGATAAAATGGGCAGTACAGTAAAGAGTGGGTTTCATCCTCCACTTCACCAAGGTCACAATAGCCACATCTTTGATCTAATTCTGTTCCAGTGTACCGTCCCGTTTCAATATGTATGTGGCAACATTCCCGTACACCTTCTCCTTGTTATCTGTGTGGAGACGTCAGCGTGACGCCATGTGAAAGCAGCGGGCTGTCACTTTACCCGTGTACCAACATCCATGAACAGGTCCATGCAGGCCATGCCAGGCCCGATCGGGTGACCCGGTGGCATCACTCAGGTGTCACAGCACCGGAGTGACACAGCAGGAAGCACGGAGTCACCCCACAGCCGTCACCGTAACCCATTCAATCCGGGAACACATCTACAAATGTCTTCTAAATCCTAACAGGTTTCTGAAAAACGTATGTTGCTATGTCAGTGGTGCAATCTTTTTGATGTCAAGGACCGCCAAAATTAAATGTATTTGGCCGCGGACCCCCATCTCAAAACATTTTGTTCCAGGGACCCCCAGAAGCAAAGATTTGAGTTACAAATGTTCGCTTAAAAAAATATACATTCAACAATTTGCACAAATTTTCAGATTTTTCAAAAAATAGCAGATCTACAAGTTCATAGCGCGGCACTCGGTGCCACGCTATGAGCTTGTATATCTGCTATTTTCTAATAGCTAAAGTATTAATGGTTTAAGTGGTTACACAGATGTGTTCCCGGTCTTAATGTGTTAAGCTTAGATCGGGCTCTATCCCAATGACAGTGTCGCTCGCCAAAAATAACCGATCTAAAAGCTAACAACGTGTCACATCGTAGCGCGTCGTTAGATTGTAGACCACGCAGAGCTGATTATGAAGTATAGGCTTTATTGGCAAGGTTTACACAAAATGATGGCTGATCACGTTCACATCAGAGACCTCAGACAATAATTACAACTGACAATAAAGGCAAAAAAGGTTTAAAAAAAATAAAACCCAAATAAACAATGATGTTACAGAAATAGAAACTGGGAATAGGATGCCTTTTATACAGATATATAGATGGTAGAGGTGTGCATTGGCACTGCCCTCACGATTCAATTCAATTACGATTCACCAGGTAATAATTTGATTCAATTCGACGATGACATCGCGATGCGTCACACTTTTCTATATTACTGCACAACATGGCAACTTTTTCATCAGTCAATACAAGCAGTCAGATATACTGAACAACATATACATCTGGCTGCTGCTCTGTGCAATTACTGTAGCAATATGATAAAACATTTATTTTTTAAAGATAAAAATCGATAAAAATCGATTTTTGACATGGACGGACGGACGTTTTTTTTTTCATTGTTTATTATAAGAACACAGTCTGAGTAAGGATTTATTGACAGGGATATACAGTATATAGCAGCAATTTCCCTGCTCATTTGCTATTATCGCTAATGACATGTTTTATTTGAAAGAAAGGTGACTTTTTTGGCATTGGGGTTTAGGAACAGGTTTAGTGTTACAACATAATTATCTAGGTATCAGAAAGTGCTTCATCAGCGGTTTGGTGTGGTTATAAGGTCATGGAACAGTTGTGTTGACACAGTGTCAGGTGTAAATGATAATTCAATCAAATTACAACGAGCAAGCAGAGCTAGTGGAACAGTAAATAAAACAAATTGACAACCAAAACACTTCTTATCTAAACTGTGCGTGTTTACTGTGTACACCATCATTATGCTGTTACCAGTCAGTGAGTCAGTCAGTCAGTCAGTCAGTCAGTCAGTCAGTCAGTCAGACAGACAGACAGACAGACAGACAGACAGACAGACAGACAGACAGACAGTCGGTCATAGAGGTGCAACAGCTGATTGAACTAACCCATTTACAGCTGTATTATGTAACTTTTTTTTGGTAACATTTCTATTTCTCCCCTGAGCAAGCAGGCAGGCAGGCTCTATGCAGTGGTAAAAAAAAGTAGCACTTGCACCAGAGTTCAAATTCGGGATAGAAGAAAGTTACATTTTCGATATATTGTGATATATTGCGATATCACGATATATTGCATGAAATTTCACCAACGATATATCACGATAGTCCTTGTATTCAATTCATTAACACTTAAAATTGCACCAAACAGTTCAAAATCATCATTACACAAATACAGAGTCGGAAAAACAATGTATCACAAAAAAAAAATTATATTGATTTTTTTCGGGAGTATATCGATTATTTATCGCGGGAGAAAGTATCGCGATATATCGCGATATCGATACATCGTCCCACCCCTATGTACGATAATGTATAATTAGCATATACTGTAAGTGGTTATTCATACTAATCTATTTAGTTTATTATAAAAACATTATGTTCATTGGAAAATGTATCTAGGAAATCAAGGAAATAATCAATAGGTGCAGCGAGCAGCCCCACACCCATTCACAAACTCACTCCCTCACTCACTCGCTCGCAGGACATTTCCATAACAGCAGTGTAAAGCTGAACGTGTGTAGAGGCCTGAGGGGGATACAATAGTGTGAAATTGTACCCCATGCAGTCAGGCAGGCAGGCAGGCAGGCAGGCAGGCAGGCAGGCAGGCAGGCAGGCAGGCAGGCAGCAAAACAACAACACAGCACTGCACCACATGCCAGACCCGGGATTAAGTTGTTTTCAGGCCCCGCTTGATTGTGTGGCAGATAATTGAGAGAGAGAGAGGGGGGGGGGGGGTATAAGGAGGGAGGGAGGGAGAGAGAGGGATGGATGGAGAACAGTGGTGGAAAGTAGCACTAAACACATATCGTTGCTGTAAGGCATAAATCGTACAACAGCGTCACACAAAAGTAGCAAAAGTAGCAGATCCGCACGCTTGAAACGCGGCGCGAAGCTGGATGGACTATATGCCATTTGTACACACGTGTGTGTCTTTTGATCCAGTGTGTGTTTGTGTCTGCGTCTTACTTTTCTGTGTTCTCTGTGTAGTGCGTGTGTGTGTGTAAAAGTACACACACACACACACACACACACACACACACACACACACACACACAAGTAATGCCGAATTTGAGACATTGTGAGTGTTATGGCCCTTTGAACCTAGCTCGGGCTCAGGACCGCAGGTCTCACTTGTGTTGAGTTTATTTTACAAACAAAATAAGATGTCAAGTGTTTTATTTTTTTCACATGACAAAACAAATAGCTGCAAATGTAAATAGATGTGGAACAAAACTGAGACCTAACTAAAATCCTAACGAACAAAAGAAAAGGATGGGCTGGCCAAAAGCACCAAAAGACCGTTTTAGACCTTTTGACCTGGTCCTTTACAAGAGAAAGGGTTGTTTTATGGTAAAGGCTTACCATTAGGAAAAGATTCAGGTTGGGGTTTTAGGATCAGGATTAGGCATTTAGAGGTTATAGGCTTATAAGGGCTGGTTTGGAGTTACAGGTATATGCCTGATTTATACACAGAAAATAGCAGTCACGCATCACATTGTGAACCTTGTAGACCATCTGCTTTATAGTCTTAGGGTTAAAATGGTAAACAAATACAAAAAGTACAAATGCCATTCATAAAATGTCCCTCCTAAAATGTTGATATCCTCCCTAGTGTAGTAATACAAACGTACGTGTGTGTGCATGTTTGTGTGTCAGAGAGAGTGTGCGTGTGTGTGTTTGTATACACTGGGTAATCTGAATCGACCGTGGAACCCGAGTAGTTTCGCCCACCGACTCTTCAATTATTCAGGCTGCTTTGGCTGAAAACTCACCTGATCGCCCAAAGGATCCGCTCTACTACGGCACCGCAAGGCAACGAGCGCCCCCACTCTCTCTCTCTCTCTCACACTCTCTCTCTCTCACACTCTCTCTCTCTCACACTCTCTCTCTCTCCATCAGTGGTGCTCCAACTTTTCCATGTCGAGGACCCCTAAAATGATATGTATTTGGCCGCGGACCCCCATCTCAAAATATATTGTTCCAGGGACACCCAGAAGCAAAGAGTTAAAAATGTTCGCTTTAAACAATCTAGATCTGATATTTTTGAATAGCCAAATAAATCTTAAATTTGACCTGCATATGACACAAGCTGAGACCCTCCACACACACACACACACACACACACACACACACACCCCCCCCCCCCCCACACACACACACACACACTCTAATAGGCCCGATACAGACAGCCTGTTTTCTACGTATTTCCTCTCGGTATTACTGTACGTGTGAGGCCATCAACATAGACATTGTTTGGCCATTGTTAAACCCAAACCCTGAATCTAAAAATAGCTGATCTACAAGCTCACTGTGGAGCTTGTAGATCAGCTATTTTCAGTGTGTGACACTGGCCCGCAATTAGGTACAAATCCTAACTCAAAAAATATTTTTTCAACCTAAAAACAACCATTTCTTTGATCAGGAAAAATGTCCTCACAATGCCTATTTCTCAAATTCTAGTACACACGCTCATGCTGGCACATAGAGAGGGAGAGGAGAGAGACACAGACACAGAGAGGAGAGAGAGAGAGAGAGAGAGAGAGAGAGAGAGAGAGAGAGAGAGAGAGAGAGAGACCACTCTATAGTAACAGGATAGCTCTTGTTATGCATTCAGTTAAACAGCCAGAATGAATTACCCAAAGATGGTGAATAAAGACTAAAGGATAAAGAAATAATGTAAGTATCGGTCGGAGGGCAGCGTCTGTCTTCATGTGTAATGGAATTCTACACAGTCCTTAGTGTTCATTTAACTCTGAGAGTTTGTATGCTCTCAGGGTTACTGACCCTGTATAAGGGTCCATTTGGAACACCGGTGGTCCCCCAACCCAGTGTTGAGAACCAGTGATTTAAACATTTAGCAGACGCTCTTATTCAGAGTGTACAAATAAATTATACAAAATGTACCGGAACATTCTAGTCAGTTTTAGCTGGTGTTTTAAAGTAAAAGGAATAGCATTCAATTCATGCGAGAACACCACACAAAGCGTTTCTGCCTATACTCCTTCAGGACTGTAATTACTTTACATTCAAATCAAAAGGGGCTATGTGGGTCCATGGGGGGAAGGAAGGGGTCAGTGGCCTAATGCATATCAAAATGTATCATGGTCATACAAATGTACTAAAGGTTGAGAATCACTGCTTTGCTGTATAAGTGCCACTGGCCTAGAAACCAGCGGTGGAAAAAGTATTCAAATGTTTTACTTAAGTTAAAGTATCAATACTGCAATGTAGAAATACTTTGTTTCAAGTAAAAGGCCCATGTTCAAATGTTACCTGAGTAAAAGTACAAAAGTATTGGCATCAAAATATACTTTAAGTAACAAAAGTAAAAGTACTAAAATGTTTGTGAGCTTGTAGATCAGCTATTTTCAAATATCCTATATACAAAACAGGGCTAAAGTGGTTCATGTATGTTTTATAATATAATAATTTATATCTGCAAAGTAACTAAAGTTTTCAAATAATTGTAGTGGAGTAAAAGTACAATATTTGCCTCTGAGATGTAGTGGAGTAGAAGTAAAAGTATTGAACATTGGAAATACCCCATTAACTCTTTGACTGCGGACGACGCGATAACGCGTCAAGTGCTACTTTGTCCAGTTGGCCGTCGACGCGCTCGACGCGCTGGACGCGCGTTCATTGTTTAATCTCTGATTGCGCTATGCTGCTTAATATTCAATGTTATTCTCGAGTTCCACTTACTTCACGGACATCTGCATCCGGTTTCATGACCTGGATTCCGTTTCCGGTTTTTGATTCTTTTCCCCAGTCATTTTCGTCCAAAATAGGTAAATAAACGGTCTTTCACACGGTATGACGGACAAACGGACAGTTTCTCTTCTATAATCTATGGTCTGGGTGACGATCAGTCATCGCCGTCGTATATCACAACGTAATTTTCGCCGATCAAAACAATGGGGGGGACGTCACATCCGTTTTCATGTTTTTCCTTGTCTAATCTATGAAGAAGGGTGAGAGAGACCCAACGACATGATCAAAGCTGTCATGTGCTGCGCTCTAGTGGCGGAATTGTGCTGGGTCTTTACATTATGTGTCCTTAAATTATTTTCATGAGAAAAATTCAAAATATAAAAATAAAAAAACACGAAAATTGCTGGCACTGGGGGAGTACTTTATGAAAATACTCTGGCAGTCAAAGAGTTAAAGTAAAAGTACCTCAAAATTGTACTTAAGTACAGTACTTGAGTAAATGTACTTAGTTACTTTACACCACTGCTAGAAACCTTCTCCAAACATGAAGCATATTCTCCCTCATGGTTTGAACCAACAACACCAACATCTCAACCTTTCAGTTTTTCTTCGTCATAATCCCCAACACACGTCTCATGGCAGCTGCCTAGATTTCCTCCAACTTAATTTGCAGAGGAAAGCAAATTGCGAGCCTTTTTGACCATCTGGTCCCCTCGCCTATATCCCCCCGAAATAGAGCCTTTTCCTGCCCAGTCAGAGGCCCCCCAATTTCATTAACAGCATCTCGGGGGCTGAAGACACCCGAGATTTAAGCCCCCCCCCCTCCTTCCCCCTTTTCCCGATGCACCGTGGGGGGGCATCGGTCTCTGCTCAGGAGCGGAAGTGAAGTTCATCCCCTAGCACTTCACTCCCTCCTTGTACCCCTTCTTGACACCTTGTCTTTCCATTGATGCTATAGCAATCGTCCAAGATAAGGCTGCAGGCATTATAGCTTGGTCACACGTTCTCATGTTATTGTCCCCGCCAGGCCGAAAGGCATGGCAGAGACTATGTTTTGCACCCTGTCCTTCCGTCCGGCCGTCCGTGTGTGTGTCCGTCTGTCTGTGAGCATGCAGCTAATCTCCGCCACTGTTGGCCCGGTCGCTGCGAAACTGTACACGCACACTCCCTAGAGGCCAAGGAAAAAGCTTTGCCCTGCATTTTTCACATCTGCATTTTTCACATCTGCCTTTAAGAGCGCCACTATCACTGCTATCACTCCTTCAGGTTCTGTCCAAAAATCACACAAATCGGTACACAATATCTCTATAGTCATGTGATCAAGACTAACATTGCTTTCCAAAGTTTGCAGGATAGGTCAGTTTTGAACAAAATGCCTCAAATCATGAACGCACCCTGAGATTTTGCACGCACATTTCCACTAGGCCGAGGAAGAAATGCCACCCATTTCACATTGGCCTGTTATAGCGCCACCACCAGGTCTAATTTAACAATGCACATTTTCGGAACAAAATGCCTCAAATCATGAATGCAGTGTCCGATTGCCGTGAAAGGCCTAAGAAGAAATGTCACCCTTTTCACATTGGCCTATTATAGCACCACCAGGAGGCAACAATAACTTACCTGACCTGGCGGAGACCTGTGCTCCAAGCAGAACTTTTTCTAGTTTGTTTCTTGATTAGTTTTTTTCTCGATGACAAATGTTAAGAATGTTTTTCAGATAGCATATTGTTTACACAGATGCTAGGTTCATGGTTTACCTGGTATTCTAGTTTCTTTGAGGCAGTATCTGTTTATTTGTATCCATTTGTTTGCTTATACATTAATTGTTCTCAAATATAAACTTTTGTTGTTGTTGATGTAATTCATTTTCCACTTTTTTAACATAATAGTGGTCAAAACATCATAATCAATGGTCTACGACTGAAAATCGTGATCGGTATCGGACCCAAAACAACCACAGAGGAGAACTCGAGAAAGCTCCTCCCTTCTCCACCAAACGTGGCCAGCATTCACAGCAAATTTAATTTAGGGGTACAACAGGTAATCAAACTAATCGATTTAATCTATTATATAAAAAAAGATAATTTAATAAAATGATTGATAATGTATCCCTAATTTGGCATGTCACTCACTATATGTCATTACATAAAAATTAAAGAAATACAAAATGGTGAAAATAGCAGATGTACAAGCTCACAATGCGTCACAATGCGAAGCGTTGTAGCTCTGCTATTTTCATTATTTTTGCACACCACGTGACAAAGTATAAAAGTGGTTAAGTGGTTAATTGATTTGTTATATATTTTAAAAGATTATAAAAAGGTGCTTCTCAATTATTCAATTAATCAAAAAAGTAATCGATAGAATAATCGCTGAAAAAACAATCGTTAGCTACAGCCCTAGTTGACTCAAGTGTCGATTTTCTCCAAGACGGCCCCTATAACATTTGATAACGGCCTGGCCTGGCGCTTCACAGCTTCCCATCTCTCTCTCTCTTGCTTCACAGCCTCTGTCGATAAAGTGAAACAATTTACAACCCCGGCCATTCTTTATCCGCTATAACACTGTCTAATGTTTCAATATTTTACGATGTCACTGATTCAAACGTACGCGGCCGCGCCGACGATATAAATCTCATAAAGAGCCGTGACCTAAAAAACAGATTACATTTCCTCGGTTTGCCAGCAATAAACGGAAAACCCTATGTGTGTGAATGCATGGGGGCCCTCTCTTTTTTGCCCTTGCACGAACCCCTCAGGCAGCAAAGGCAAACATCAGGGAGCCAATGATAATCTTAGCAGGGCTTAATGAATATTCACACTGGGCAGACTGTGGGCTGTGGGGCTGCGATAGCAGCTGGGGTCCGGGGGGCCCCCAGACTCACTTTTAACTGCTCCTTGGAAGAGACGATATACCCATCATCATCCCATGGGCCAGGAAGAAGGTATAAAGCCCCGGCCAAGAAAGACCTGTACTGGAAAGTAACCAAGTACATTTACTCCAGTATTGCACTTGAGTATACAGTTTTGAAGTGTTTCCATTTTTCATACCTCATTTGATTTGATTTATTTAGCAAAATGTTAAAAAAAATATTACAAAAACAGTACACAAAATATAGGAGGGAAAAGTGCCAGGAGGAGGCAAGAAGCCCAAAAGGCTTATACGAGGCTTCTACCTATGTATAACACAATACAAACAAACATTAAAGGGATAGTTCACCCCCAAAATAACTTTTTTTGATCGATTTGTCACCCCATGGAGATTTTTTTGTTTTTGTCGCATTCCTAAGCCAATAATTCTTCCTACCGGAACCGCTGCCTACCGGTCTGCTGGTCATCAAATTATTGGCTTAGGAATGCGACAAAAAATAATTTAAAAAATCATGAATTCAAGTCTCCATGGGGTGACTAATCGATACAAAAGTGAACTATCCCTTTAATAACAATAATTAGCCAATAAAGTTGGCACACATGATTATATAGAATTACAATTGACATGATGAATGCGTCATAAATTAATACAATTGCAACATGTTGGCTGCATCATAGTGACCTTATAGTACACCGTGATGTTAGCAACACAGCTGCAGCTAATCAAATTAATAATGGGTGTGCTAGATTTTATGATGATGTATCAATACTGTCTATCATGCTTACACATTGGCCCTTAGCTCTGGACACACCTATGAAAATCTAATTAACACACTCATTATTCATTTGTTTGGTGCAGCTGTGTTGCTTAGTCTGCCGTGTTTTTATCCTGCTGTAGTTTTTGACCTGAAGTTGAGAACAATAAATCAGGGCAGGTTGTACGAAACCTCTTTGCCCGAAAATAGCCGATCTACAAGCTCACAACGACTCGTGCTGCGAGGCGTTGTGAGCTTGTAGATCGGCTATTTTTGGCTAACGTTCCCCTCAAAATAGTGATGCAAGGGTTCAAGTGTTTAGTGTATAAAAAACGTTCTTATCTCTGAAAGATTTGGTGGCCCCAATAACTCTGAGGATCCCCTAGGGGTCCCGGACCCCTGTTGAAAACCCATGGCCAAGGGTGTTGTGCCCCTTAAAGTCCACAATCGGAGTACTTCTTCCACCACTGCTCTTTGGAAGCAGCGTTGCCATGTCTGCTTATTATAAGCGACTTTGGGCTTGTTTTTCTGTAAAGTTGCGGGTTGATGTTTTTTTTTCGGGCTTGTTTCTAAAGTGTAGTTCATTGTTTGAGCTTTCTTCTTAAGGTTGTTTAAACCAGTAGTTCTTAAACATTTTCATGTCAAGGACCCTGCCTAATTAATATGTATTTGTCCACAGACCCCTGTACCAGATTTGTGTTGTTAAAATGTTTAAAAAATATATTAATTTTTTTTCAATTTTTTTTTGAAAATAGCAAATCTACAGCAAAACACGTTGGGAGCTTGTAGATCTTCTATTTTCAAATATCTGATGCATATAGGTTTAAAGTGCTCATGTGGCCTATTAGCGCTTCTTTTGGACTTGTTTTCATAGACATGGTTGCTTATTTATCTCGCCAAATCTAGCAACACTGTTTGGAAGCGATAGCCATTATGTGGGCCAGATGATCGAGGGCAAGCCGGCCAACATCTGCTGCTAGAAGTGGACTTTACTGGAGAAGAAACAAACACCACACACCATATGTTTCTTTCGTTCTTTGTTTTTCGTAAATTAATACCCTATTTGATCATACTACAGCATCACACAAAAGCATCAGAAGTAGCAGATCTACAAGCTCGAAACGAACCCTGAAAAGTAACAGTTTTGGATATAATGAGGTTTCTACCCGACAGAGACGAGATATGTTTCAAAATATACATAATTGTCCACAAAATCTGTTACGTGGGAGGAAATAATATGTTGAGAGCATGGGCACAGTTATCTTGTGAAACTACATTGCCAAGGTTCACATAAGTTTCCAAATACAGTAAAACCCTGAAGGAGATAAAAGCTTGGACAGATTGGATTTCCAGATGAAATCTGACATGCAATTCTTCAACAACTTTCAAGCTCACATCCCTATTTTGGGCATATCAATATAGGCAAAAACACTGTCTCCCTCTCAGCTGTCCTATCTGTCTCTCTACACTGTCTCCCTCTCAGCTGTCCTAGTATCTGTCTCTCTACACTGTCTCCCTCGCAGCTTTCTCACTGTCTGTCTCTCCCACATTCCAACTGTCTGTGTCTCCTACATTAGTGGTTCTCAAACTTTTTCACGTCAAGGACCCCCAAATTGATAAATATTTGGCCGTGGACCCCCATCTGAAAATATGTTGTGCCAGGGACCCCCAAAAGCAAAGAGTTGTGTTAAAATGTTCACTAATGTATGTTCAAGATTTTTGAAAAATAGCCCCGGACCCCACTATGAGAACCAATGTCCTACACTGTCTCCCTCTCAGCTGTCCTGTCTGTCTCTCATATACTGTCTGTCTCTCAGTGTTCTAGTAAAACATCTGAATGAGATTGAAAGCAGCCTTTTGGCATTGTCAACCCCTAACCCAACCCTAACCCCCACCCAAAAACAAATGCTTCTACTCAATCATTTGAAGCAATCGCTCTCCTCCTGTTGGCACACTTTACTATTTAGTTTGTCTGGAAGACTCTTTAAAAAACAATGGACCTCATTTGCCAACCATTCTTAAGAAGAAATATCTCCTTAAGACCTATTTAGGCAGTTTTCACGAAGATTCTGACATTCACCAATGTTTAGCTGCAATTTCTTCTTTTATAGGAAAGAACAGAATCTACGCACAAATCTAGAGCAAGGGTTGCCAAACTTTTCAGGCTGCGACCTCCCAAAATAATCATATTTGAACTATAGGGACCCCCCACCCTGACAAGCACTTGGACTTGTAGGCATTACATTTAGTTTGACTCGGTTGCATATATATTGCAATGTTTGCCTCTTTCTTACGTGATATTTCACAATTTGGCGAATTTGGTATTAAAAAGGTCTTAAAGGGCAAGACCACTTTGGTAGAGGTCTGGGTTGTGTAGTTACCTTGCCATGGTCTAACTCCAAAGGTGGACAAGAAATAAGAAATTATTGCTCCATTGATTAGAAATTGATAATTCTTTATATGCTCCTCATTGACTTACATTGTACGGTGAAACAGCTCTCAAAGTCACTCTTTTAGCACGTAAATGGACGTAAATAGAGCTGATTCAGAGAATATAGAACATCACCAAACCCAGTACCGTTTGATTTTTTAATAAAAATGTCAACTTCCTGTTGATTTTACTATTTGAAGATCCGGATCCGGATCCGCGGATCCAGTCCGGGTTTTCTTCTACATAAAAATAGCAAAATCAACGGGAAGTTAACATTTTTATTAAAAAAACAAACAGTACTGGGTTTGGTGATGTTCTATATTGTCTGAATCAACTTCGTTTGCGTCCGTTTATGTGATAAAAGAGTGACTTTGAGAGCTGTTTCAGCGTACAATGTAATGGAGCATATTTTCAATTTCGAATCAATGGAGCAATTAGTTTTGATTTCTTGTCCACCTTTGGAGTTACATAATGGCAAGGTAACTACACAACCCAAACCTCTAACAAAGTGGTCTTGCCCTTTAAAG
The DNA here is from genome assembly GCF_963280865.1 of Gymnoscopelus braueri. Classification (NCBI taxonomy): domain Eukaryota; kingdom Metazoa; phylum Chordata; class Actinopteri; order Myctophiformes; family Myctophidae; genus Gymnoscopelus; species Gymnoscopelus braueri. The sequence goes on along the minus strand of NC_137616.1, from coordinate 7,250,334 downwards.
GTTGTTAAATTGTAACTTTAGAAATGTGCAAATACCCTGTAGTGTATACACTTAAACTGTTGAGTGAGAAAACAATGTTGCACATTCAGCTAAGCATCTGGGGACCCCCCAAAAGAGAGCACACTACGAGTGCTGACAAGTTTGCGCATAATAACTGGTGCGTTTTGTTTTTTTCCAATAACATAGTTTATAATAATAGGATTTAAATCAAAATCATATTTTTTTATAATTGTTATCATTAGAACATTTAAATTCAACCTAAACAGGTCCAGGTGAGTTGAAGCAACGACATGAAAAAACAAAAAAAGATGAAAACAGGGGAATTACAAGGTTTCTGCCCTTACTGTATCAGGGTATTTTTTGGGCAGTGATTTACAATATTCATACAGACAAAGACCTCTGAGACGATAAAAGGAGTTTATTTTCATAAAGGAACATGTGAGTGAACAAACAAGTCGACTGCCGCTGAGTTCAGAATCCTGACAGCTTTCACATCTCGTATCTCTTATCTTGTTTATGGCAGTCTATCGCTAAGCGGAATAATGACACACGCAGCCACGGTCGGTAAGGCAAACATAATTGAACACCTGGCTCTTCTCGTAACACTAAAAAACAAAACAGTAAATGGCAGTCATAAAGCTACTGTATAAAGCACAGTCTGGCACTTTTCTCAGTAATGATTATCTGTGCGGTAGCTGTTTTCTGTTTGATAGCCGTCCATAAAACCTTATATTACTGCCCGTACATATGCTTCTATTGACATAAAAAATGGTCAACAAAACACTATCTCTCTCTTTTAAAGCATTTACTTTAAAATTTTAGGGGTATATTAATGTAGTCCTTTTTTATAGCTATATTTATGCTCCTATTGACATTAAAATGGTCAACAAAACACTATCTCTCTCTTTTAAAGCATATTTTTATAGGGGTATATTGCTGTAGTCCTTTTTTATAGCTATTTAAAAGTTTGTGCAGCTGTAGTACAAAATATCCCAGATATAAAAGACAATTAATATGTATCTTGTTTTTCTGTTTTTAAAATATAGAAACATTGACCAAAAAGTAAATCTGAAAATATTATGTTTTGAGTTCTTTGATCTTTCCTATTTTTCAAGGTGTATAAGGTCAAGTGAAAGTCTATGATATCTGTGAGCTTATATCTCTCTCTCTATAGGAATTAGAGGCTGAAGACATATAGGATAAGACATCCCAGTATAAGCGCTCAATAACTGGATGTGATGAAGACAGACAGAGACAGCCTGAATATCTGCTACTAATTTTTTTCCAATGTCCTCTTATTTGTATTAAACCAGCCAACATTAATCAACCTGGTTCAGTGTTTTGTGTTTTGCTTTGTTTTATAAAAACGGTACAACAGCAAACCACTGTTCGTAATGACCTATGAACACAATCCTCTCCTCTCTCCTCAGGTTAGTGTTGATGAGGTCTCAGTCTAATGATGACTCTTGTCCCCAATGTGCTCACAGCACAGTGGAGGTGTCAGACGTCCCTTTGGGCCTGGGGCCCAGTTTGGGAGGAGGGTGTCTGTTGCAAGACCCGAAACACCCAGTGACTCCAGGAAACAACACTGATGATGATGTGTCCAAGTTTGTGCATCGGTTGATGTTTTATATTAACTGAAAACTCTGGGAGTGGGAGTACCAGTGACAACCAGGAACAGACCGGGTGACGACCACGAAGAGTGTGGCGACGTCTGGAGAGACAGAGGACGGCCGGAGAGACGGCGACCCGGGGTGGAGAGGGTTGGCAGCCCAAAGCACTCCTTCTGTGAGGAAGAAGCCAAAAGCTACAGACTGCGGTAAAACCTGCAAAAGTAGGGTTTAAAAATCCATCGAGGCAGAATGAGATGTTTGTGCCCAGCAGCAACGACGACGCAACGCACAGAAGAACACTCACTTCTGGTCAGGCGAAGGCGGAGCCAGGCCCGGAGGCAACCCACACAGTGCCTAGAGCCTCCTATAGTGTCGCCATAACACCTGCTGCTAACATCTCACCAGCCACCCTAAGCCCCCAAGAGACAGTGGCATGCTACTTGGACACACGCCGGGGTCTGATCAGCAAGACTCGAAACACCCAGTGACTCCAGGAAACAACACTGATGATGTGTCCAAGTTTGTGTTTTATTAACGTTAGGGGGATAAGATGATTAAGATTTAAGACAGGGTTCTTCAACAGGGGGTCCGGGACCGCTCCTCAGAGTTACTACAGGGGGGGGGGCGCCAAATCTTTGAGTGATAGGATTTTTTTTACATTAACCACTTCAACCCTAGCATCCCTATTCTGAGGATAACTTTAGCCAAACCTCATATACAAAAGTAGAAGATCTACAAGCTCAAAACACAACGCTTCGTGCCAAGTTTCGAACTTCTGGAGCTGCCACTTCTGATACTTTTGTGTGACGCTGTAGTATGATCAAGTAGGGCGTTAGAATATGGAGATAAGAGGTCTCTCTGCCCGACAGCAATGGTATTTTATTTGATATGGACATCACAGTACTGTAGCATTACTGATGTGGACCAGATGTGTTTAGTAGTTAAACACTAATTTACAACGCCTGCCCACAGGAGGCTTTTTAAACACTGAAACACTAATACTTAAAAACAAACTTTTCAGTATTACCCATATTGATTATCGACATCCCAAACCCACACGTTCTGATAATGAACAATAAAGCCATCACAAATTAAGCACACAATAGCAAATGACACACTGATCATCCCTTATCGTCACTTCAGACTCATGCCATCTGGACGAAGATACAGCACTTTGAAATGGAAAAAGGTTTGTTTCAGTAGGAGTTTTTTGTCCCTTCAGCCATTGCTGCACTAAACAAACAAGTTGATGGGATGGTTTTTGTGTATACTGGGGACTTTCCAAGCCCCCAGAACCGAGAGGGAGCAGTGAAGCGTTATTATGGATCCCACCACAGTTCTGGGCAAAACCCGCTGTGATTGGCCAGTAGTCGCTGTGATTGACAGTTCTCGTTTTTGCAACTATGCCTAAACCTATCCTTAGGGAGCCAATCAGACACAGGTAAGGCGGGTCTATCATATAACGTTGGTGGGATTCATAATCACGCAGCAGTGAAGCGCATTTGACATGGTGGCCGATCATAGGTACTGCAGCCTATTACGGCTGGGGCCAGACACATGAACGAGCGAAAACGGTTTCGACCAATGGGCTCGACTCACGAGCTTGCGCACCCCGCCGTCACATCTCCCAACCCAGCCCGGAAGAAGGGGTGAAAAGGGAGCATGCGCTGGGTGAGCAACTCCATACAAGTGAATGGGCGGGGATTTCCAGTGCCCTCTCTATTATTTTTAACTCTATGGGACTTTCATGTATTGTCTTGGTGTCATGTTGTTGTGCGCTAATAGCTACGTTGCTCTGTGCTATATGTGTTTTTCTGTTTGAACATAATGTGAAGATGAATATCCCTGAGGGGACGATAAATACTATTATCAGTTGACCGGATTCCCAAGGGCTCTCCTGTTTTACGCTCTACTGTACACTAAATATAACACATTGTATTTCAGCTATTTTCGGCAAATGTTCCCCTCCCAGGACGGGGATGATATAGGGTTCAAACGTGAAAAGAGAAAAGTGAATCATTCAACAAGATCACATCCATAAATACAGAATACATCTGTGTCTAGAAATGAATTAATTGATACATATTATGGATAATTAATGAGCCATAGTTTTATTACATTTTTTTGCTGATAATGGATATCCACATCAAAAGAACTACAAGGTCAGTCCAAAACATCCGCTAGTCGAGCCTGTCATTGTCTATTTAAAACCAAGAGCCCTTTTGTGTCATAAATTAGTGTTTTCTGACACCTTTACTGTATGTGTGTGTGTGTGTGTGTGTGTGTGTGTGTGTGTGTGTGTGTGTGTGTGTGTGTGTTACAGCTCCTCAATTATACTCACTTCCTAATGGACAAGCCCTCTCTCTGATCTCCTGAATGCCTCTGTATGTGTGTGTGTGTGTGTGTGTGTGTGTGTGTGTGTGTGTGTGTGTGTGTGTGTGTGTGTGTGTGTGTGTGTGTGTGTGTGTGTGTGTGTGTGTGTGTGTGTGTGTGTGCGTGCGTGCGTGCGTGCGTGCGTGCGTGCGGGCGCATAAATAAAATAGAAAAATACATAATGGAAGAAAATATATATCATTGGAAAAACGAAAAGAAAGAAAGAGGGGGAAAAGAGGGGGGAAAGGGGAATAAATATTGTTACATAAACAGAACCTTTTTTTCACTCCTTCCTTCTCACCCCTACATCACATACAGCTTCTAATCATATATATCACATCACGGGTTGGTTTACATTGGCTAGTATAAAACACAGTTCAGTCAAAAGTGTTAGTGGTCTTAATCTGGGGGAAGCACTGTTAGGTGGTATAAATAAAATAACTTATTAGAGGCTGCCAGGTAGAGTACATTTTTTTAACTGATCCTCTGATAGTGAATTTAATCTTTTCCAATGGAATAACATGATGTCTTCCAGTATGCTGATGATGGGGGTGATGGGGGTGATGCAGTTCTAAGTTCTCAGAAGGGAGAAGAGTCTGGGACGTGTAGCGTTGTCCCGGATGTTTTGGGGAAGGTTCTGACAGCTTCCCTGTGTTAGCAGATCTGCAAGCTCGAAACGCGGCGCAAAGCGACGCGCTTTGAGCTTGGGGATCTGCTAAAAGATGCTACAAGATTCAAACGTTTTTTTATTTGAATCTTGAAAAGTAACAATTTTTGGACATTATGAGATTTCCACCACGTCAGAGACCATATGTCCTGGTGTACTTGCCAAATGTCCCCAAAAAGTATACAGAATTTGAGAAATAAGATATTGTTGAAGAACCCATTCCATGGTCGTCACATAGAGAACGAAATTGGTTGTTTTATGGTTGAAAAATATTTTTACATTCAGGCTTGCAATTAGGAAAAAGATTCATGGTGTTAGTGGTTAGGGTTGGATTTATGATGATTGCCGTAGTAAGCTTGTAGATCGGCTATTTTCGGTGTACGCAACACCGGCGCACAACTATAACTATCACTCCGGCTTCGGGGTTAGTGTTTAAAAAAGAAATGGTAAAAATGACACTTCTAAAATTGCAGTCCTTACAATGTTGACGTCCTCACAATTATAGTAATACAAATGTGCGCGTGTGTGTACAGTATGTGTGTGTGTGTGTGTGTGTGTGTGTGTGTGTGTGTGTGTGTGTGTGTGTGTGTTCGTGAGCGCTCGCACACATTATATAACGTCTCTGTCGGGTGGAAACCTCATATGTCCAAAACTGTTACTTTTCAGGATTCAAATTCAAAACCAGCAAAAGTAGCAGATCTACAAGCTCAAAACACGTCGCTTCGCGCCGCGTTTCGAGCTTGTAGATCTGCTACTTTTGATGTTTTTGTGTGACGCTGCAGTATGATCAAGTGTAGGGCGTTAATTTATGAAAAAACACAAAAAGTTAATATGGAGATAAGAGGTTTCTGCCCGACAACAACGATATAACTTGAAGCACCCTGTTGGGTCCTTGAATGGGAATGAGTGAATGATTTCATGTTTCCATTGTTTTCCACTGATGATGTCACCTGTCGATGTGTTGTTTTGGACGTGTACCTCCTGATAAGTTCTCCCACGCACAGCGCTGGACAGCAGTGGCGGAAAAAGTACTCAAATGTTTTACCTAAGTAAAAGTATCAATACTGCAATGTAGATGTACTGTGTTACAAGTAAAAGTCCGGAATTCAAAATTTACTTGAGTAAAAGTACAAAATGTCAAACTTAAAGTACTTAAAGTACCAAAAGTAGAAGTACTCCATATGCAGCATGTCCCATTTCTCAAGTTTTCAAAGGTATAAAATGTCTGAAAATCTTTTGAAAATAGCAGATCTATAATATATATATATATATATATATATATATATATATATATATATATATATATATCAAAAAGAAAATATACTTAATAATTTGTACTTTTGAATACTTGAGTATTGAACATATACTTTGTCCAATACTGGTTGTTTTGAACATGTAAATCATACATGGGGTCATAAGCTCTCCCACGCATTGGGCGTCCCTGTGGGCATGAAGGACAAAAACAACCAAACACCTGAAACGCCACGCGTGTGCGAAGGAAAAAATACAAAGCCTCTTCCTCTCTTCTCAAAGGATCAAACGGTGCTGGGATGGTTTATTGCTTTGTTTGTCTGGGTGGGACGAAGACCCCACCCCTATACCAGGGCCGAAGGAAGGCTCCTCCTGACAAACAGAAAGGGGTGTGTGTGTGTGTGTGTGTGTGTGTGTGTGTGTGTGTGTGTGTGTGTGTGTGTGTGTGTGTGTGTGTGTTAGGGGTGCAACAGTTAATCGAACTAATCAATCTTATCAATTATAAAGAATATATTATATTGTAATAATTTAATCGAATATTGTCCAATATTAAAGGACGACTTCACCCATTTTCAACCTATCTTCATATAATTGGTCCTCACTAATGCTCATGATGAAAAAAAAAATCTACTCACTCTGTGTCTCAGAGGAGGGATGTGGACAGTTCAGAAACCTGTCTACCAATGGCATCATCGATGGGGAATACAAGCTAATAGAAACTGCAGGCTTTCTATTCCTGGAAAGTTCCAATGCAATAATAGAAGCCATTGTTCTTGTGTTAATAAAATCTAAATAAAAATGTTAAATTTTTGTTGGAAAAAAATGTCCTGCCTAACGATGATGTCACTAGTAGACGGGTTTCTGGACTGTCCACAGTCCTCCTATGAGACACAGACCGAGTAGAAGAAAATGGTACCATTTTATCATGAGCATTAATGAGGACCTATTATATGAGGATAGGTTGAAAATCGGTGAAGTCGCCCTTAAAGTGGTTAATGAGACTAATAAACATTTTAAAAGAAATCACATCAACTCGAGGTGCTTCTCCATTATTTGCCTAATCTGAAAAGTAATCTAAGACAGGGGTTCTCAAAGTGGGGTCCGGCCGGGGAACCCCATGTGTTCTTGAGGCGGTTCCAGGGGGTCCCCAGCAAAAGTAGTTAATACAGCATTGCAATCATTTGAACACCTTTTATTATTTTAAACATTGGCTATTCAAAAATAGCCAACGGGGCTAGGCTTTGACTTTTACAGGGGCCAGTTCCGAATTGCAGCCAACTTGTAAGTCCTCTTTTAGAGCAGATTTGAAGGAGAGTAAGGATTCACATGTTTTTATGACTGTTTTTGTGGCATAGCAGTAGAACAAATTTAATCCCTTGTTAGTAAAAAAAAAAGGAAAACGTTTGAGAACCAGTGATCTAAGAAGCCAATGGATCTTTGCAGTCGTGTGTGCGTGAGAGAACGCATCCCTCCTGACCAGTGGTGGAAAAAGTACTCAAATTCTTTACTCACGTAAAAGTACCAATACTGCAATATAGAAATACTCCGTTACAAGTAAAAGTTCAGAATTCAAAATTTACTTGAGTAAAAGTACAAAAGTATTGGCATCAAAATGTACTTCAAGTACCAAAAGTAAAAGTACTAAAATGTTTGAAAATAGCAGTTCTACAAGCTCACAACACGTCGCGATGCGACGTGTTGTAAGGTTGTAGATCAGCTATTTTCAAATAGCCTATGTATAAAATAGGGCTAAAGTGGTTAATGTATGTTTCATAATATCATAATTTATATCTGAAAAGTAACTAAAGTTTTCAAATAAATGTAGTGCAGTGAAAGTACAATATCTGCCTCTGAGATGTAGTGGAGTAGAAGTAATATTGGAAATTGGAAATACTCAAGTAAAGTACAAATACCTCAAAATTGTACTTAAGTACAGTACTTAAGTAAATGTACTTAGTTACTTTCCACCAGTGCGTGTGTGCGTGAGAGAACTGATCCCTCCTGACCCCTGGATAGGTGTGATGGAAACCCCTGGTTTTCTGAACGGATGTTAAAAAAATAAGAATTAAGGAGTTAATATTTTTCAGGTGTGGAGAGCTGTTCATATGGCTGTGATGCAGGTCAATACTCTGGCCCTTTGTGTCTTTACACAGAACAATCCTCAGTGGGAGTGTTCAAACGGAACCCAAACGGAACCATTCGACATCCAGAGGGCCTCATTTGTCAAATGTGAGCTGAACAAATGTGATCGTAAATCGCTCGTAAACACATTTTACGCAAGCCGTGTGGGATTCGACGAAAGTATCGCGTATCAGTTTTGTTTGCAGGATCCAAAGAGATTCCAGTGCTGTTTGTATCGTAGTAAATGGCGAAAACACAGCTGTATAAACCATGTTTTCTTTTGCTGTTATTATTCCATTGACTCATCTTTGATTTGGATCAAACTTAAACATGATGGAGCCCTGGTATTCTCTCTCTGCAGGGACTCCGCTGAATTGCCTTGTTCGCAGTGAAGACGGCTTATTATTCGACATACGATATCCAAAACACGACAAATGCGATATTACCTCACATCTGCACATGGATGTGGGAAATAAAAAACGTTTTGTAAATATGGGAAAACAAAAACATATTGCTGTCACCCTCCAGGGTAATTTCAACTCTCCGATAATTCCAATGTGTTCATTCATTTTGAACAACTTGGCCAAACTCTGACCAAAATTGGCTGAAATTTTGCAACCCAACCTGAAAATGTATTTTCTGTTTATTAAAGAGCTGGGACAGGGAGACTCCTGTTACTGAACAGACACTCTATAGCAATGAATACTAACAGAATATAGTGATTTAACCTTTTACGTCTTGTTTCAACCTAAAACTATCACTGTTTATGTAGGCCTGCACACAAATCTGATTGGTTTCTCAAATCTGATCTTTAGGACTGACTGTCCACACTGCTATTTGCAAGTGATCAGACTGGATGTGCGTATGACAGCACAAATAAATAACAGATCTACTTTTACAACTGCTATTTTTGGTCGTGTAACAAAGTATAAATCAGGCTTCAGTGTCAAGAGTGTCCAGCCTGAGACACATCTTTAGAAATCAGTCACAATCACAATCACTTACATTAATCAAACTTTTCTCTGCCGTCTCTTTACATTGCAGCCACAACAAAGGAATTCCAAGCTCCTTCAAATGGGATTTCTGGAGCTTCAACATAGGCTAAATGCCTACATTTTGTGACTGCTCTTCTCCTTTACATTTGATTGGTATTCATGCAAGAAACGCTGTCTCTACACTTGTTCGGACAGACAGATAGACAGACAGACAGACAGACAGGCAGGCAGGCAGACGGAGACAAACAGACAGCTGTAATTGTTTTTGTAGTCACTATGCTGCATAAGACAGACAGACAGACAGACAGACAGACTCCATTATTCCTTGTAGATCATTTTCTACTTGTTCTCAAAGGGTTGTTGAACTGACTTCCTATTGTCTCTGCCAGGCCGAAAGGCATGGCCGAGAGACTATGTTTTGCACTCTGTCCGTCCGTCCGTCCGTCCGTCCGTCCGTCCGACTGTAGACTGCTAATCTCTGGCACTGTTGGCTTGATCGCAGCGAAACTGTGCACACACACTCCCTGCCCTGGATACCAATTCTGCCCCATATTTTTCACATGGGCCTGTTATAGCGCCACCAGGAGGCCACTTTTTGCAGAACACATTTTTTGACAGTACTCCAACAGATTTTGTCCAAACATCACGCAAATCATTTGCAGGAGTGCTCCGTTTTGAACAAAATGCCTCAAATCATGAACACAGCGTGCAATTTCCGTGTAATTTTGCACATACATTCCCACTATGCTTAGGAAGAAATACCACTTGAAAATTATCAAATCAGCCTCATGGTGGCGCTATAACATTCGTGTTTTTACCTATAACTGCACCGATCTGTGTAAAACCTTGTATGTGCACTCCCTAGAGGCCAAAGAAAAAACATTGCCCTGCATTTATCACATTTACCTTTATGCTGACTTATGTAAAACACATTTTTGGATGTTACTCCTTCAGATTTTATCCTAATTTCACGCAAACTGGTACACATGATCTCTATATTCATGTGATCAAGACTGATAGGTTTGATTTTTCATATTCCATCCTGATTGGCTAAGATTGACGTCTAAATTTTGCAGAAGTGGCCCGTTTTGAAGAAAATGCCACAAATCATGAGCGCAGCGTTTGAGTGTGGTGAAACTTTGCATGCATATTCACACTGCGCTGAGGAACAAATGCCACCCTTTCAACATTACCCTATTATAGCGCCACCAGGAGGCTGTTTTTTGCACACAAAAAAATAATGTTACTCCTACAAATGATTTTTCACATTCCAGCCTGATTGGCAAATTCCAAACATTCCTGGCCCACACTAACCTACCTGACCTGGCGGAGACCTGTGCTCCGAGGAGCACTTTTTCTAGTCGTCAATGAGACTTTTAAGATATCAATGTTCCTACCATCATGAGCTTTTCCCCTTTCTTTTTTATCAGTATTTCCATGGTTACAAGCTAAGAATCTGTGAATGTACATATCTCTCTCTCGCTCTCTCTATCCCTCCGTTTCTCTTCCTCCTCAGTACTTTTGTCCATCATTCTTTCATGTGTGGTTTTGTTATCTGCATCCACCCATCCCTCCACCCATCCATCCGTGGTTGTGTTGTGACTGCACTGCATGTCCTCCCAGGGGAGGACACACAGTGCTAGGGATACATAGTTCAGTCCCATCATGTCCCTCTGGGGACACGTCCGTGCCCTCTCTGTAAAATACAACCTGCCACTTGCACGCACAAACACACACACACACACACACACACACGCACACACGCACACACGCACACTCACACGCACACAAACACTCGCACACATACACGCACATGCACACACACCCCCACGCCCACGCACACACACACCCACACACTCTCTCTCTAAGGTCATTGGTCTATTATCCCTCCTTTCCACTTCTCTTCCGCCCACCCTCCCTCCCTCACTCACTACATCCCTCCATCCTTCTCTCTCTCTCCACTCTTCCTCTCCGTACAGCTTCATCTCTCATTATGATCTGTTCTTTCTTTCTCTTTATTTTCCTGGAAGAGAAAAAGGTGGAGAGATGATAACTGCAGGAAGGATATACCTGAATAAACAAGCACCGTGTGTGTGTGTGTGTGTGTGTGTGTGTGTGTGTGTGTGTGTGTGTGTGTGTGTGTGTGTGTGTGTGTGTGTGTGTGTGTGTGTTGAGTTATACTGTGCTGCACAATGGTGTCGTGCGCTGAAAAATAGCTGATGTACAAGCCCACAACATGTTTGCATTGCGATGCGTTGTGAGCTTGAAGACCAGCTATTTCAAGCGTGCGACACTGGCACACAACTATGTATAAAACAGGCTTTTGTGCGCGTGTGTGTGTGTGTGTGTGTGTGTGTGTGTGTGTGTGTGTGTGTGTGTGTGTGTGTGTGTGTGTGTGTGTGTGTGTGCGTGTGTGGCTTCATGACAGCAGTGCTCTAATTAATACGTTGTACAAATGGATGAGACTGGACGATGTCAGCACATGCACACGCGCGCGCACACACACACACACACACACACACACACGATACTTTTATGTTGAGAATTTACAATGTAGACAATACACTCTTATCCATATCATCTCTGTCGGGTGGAAACGTCCAAAACGGTTACTTTTCAGGATTGAAAAGTGATCTGCCACCGATGTTACAGAGGAGAGCAGAGGAAAAGAGACAAGGATGGATAGATGAGTGTGTTATCAGCTCCTCTCTACTCCTCCTTACTTGAATCACGCATTTAAAGTATCTCCTCTCTTCTCTCTCCTCTACTCTCTTCTCTCTCCTCTACTCTTTTCTCTCCTCTCCGCTCCACTCATCATCATGTTGTACTGATATACAGACATTCAATGTGTGTGTGTACGTTGCATTGTCATATTGCTATTCAGACAGTGTGTGTTCATAGGGAGTTGCGAAGGCTTTCATCATGACGTTCCTCTCAGCATCCTTAAAAGCTCCCTATAGTGGTCTCTCACACACACACACACACACACACACACACACACACACACACACACACACACACACACACACACACACACACACACACACACACACACACACACACACACACACACACACACACACACACACACACACACACACACACCTTAAGGACGGAACTTGATAGCGACTTCCCAGCAGTGAGTCGTGCACCCTTTGTTTTTTCTGAAGCCCCCCTCAAACAGGTCGGATTACCACCTGTGTGTGTGTGTGTGTGTAGGAGAAAGGTGACACTGCTGTAATCCTTCTCTCCTTTCACCTCTGTTTTGTTTTCCATTCGTCTTTCCTTCTACTCCCAACATCCATCCATGCATCCATCCATGCATCCTTCCATCATCCATCCTAACCATCAACTAGTTGAGTTGTAACAGGTTCCATGTCGTCTCTGTCGGGTGGAAACCTCATATGTCCAAAACTGTTACTTTTCAGGATTCTAATTCAAAAGCATCAAAAGCAGCAGATCTACAAGCTCGAGACGCGCCGCGTTTCGAGCTTGTAGATCTGCTGCTTTTGATGCTTTCGTGTGACACTGTAGTATGATCAAATAGCGCATTAATTTACGAAAAAAACTGTTAATATATGGCCGATCTGCCCGATAACTAAAATGTATAACTACTACTTAGTTAGTTACCTACTTAGAGAACCCATGTTGTTCTTTGCTATGTTACTTGTCTGGTATGCTGGCATTGTTTAGTATTGATCATGTTATTATGTATTTCTCTGCCATCTCCCCAAAATACAAATGGCACTGTACCACATTTGCACTCAAAGGACCACAATGGAAATACACATCAGATTTGCCATGTTTTATCGTTTTGACAGATATGTAAATATATTGTCATGTACTGTATAGGCTATACATATTCTGTCAATATGCCAAACATCTATCTAAGTATCCATCTTTCCAGTGTTGTAAAGTAACTAAGTAAATTTACTCAAGTACTGTACTTAAGGACAGTTTTGAGGTACTTTTACTTTACTGGGGTATTTCCAATTTTCAATACTTTTACTTCTACTCAAATATTGTACTTTTACTCCACTACAATTATTTCAAAACTTGAGTTACTAGTTCATTTGTAGATGTTGATTTGTATTACAAAACGTACTAGCCACAGCCGTATATACAGTATATATTTCGGCCAATTTAAAATAGCCCAAGCTCACAATGCGTCGCGATGCAACGCGTGAGCTTGTAGATCGGCTATTTTCAAAAGATGTTTTTATACAGTAAATTTTTAATTCCAGACATTTTCTTGTAACAGAGTATTTCTATATTGCAGTATTGATACTTTTACTTAAGTAAAAACATTTAGTACTTTTTCCACCACTGACTATCCATCTCTTTTCATTTCTATCTCTCCCCCTCTCTATTTTAATTTCTCTTCTCTCTTCCTCTTATCTAATCTCCTCTTATCTCATCTCCTCTCCTCTTATCTCTGCCATCATCAGTGTCGTACAGCTCATCCAGTCATTATTTAGTGACTCTCATCATGTCACCGGTTGGTTTCCTTCCCAAACAGAAACTCCTGGTCGGATTCGTGACGATCGGTGACCCCTACTGGTCACCATGCAGAACAGCAGCACATATAGCTGCTCAAACCCTGGAGGAAGCTGTGTGTCTCATGTATGTTTTACTGTCCATGCAGAGCAGGGATTCTCAAAGTGGGGTCCATCCAGGGACCCTCAGGGGTCCTCGAGGGGTGTTCCAAGGGAGTCCTCATGCTCAATGAGTGATAGTTAGGAACCAACATGGACCCTTATGGGTCTGTAACTCAGAGAGTGTATACAAATGGGACCAAATTTCACCCGTTAGCATTGGGGTCCATTTGGTTCCATCCATGCGTACATTCTTTCAGAGTTATAGGGGTCTGTGGCCTATAATATATATCAAACTGAGGGTTCTTGAAAATGAAAACGGCTGAGAACCACTGATATACTGTAGACCAGTGATGGAAAAAGAACCCAAATGTTTAACTTAAGTAAAAGTATAATGCCGCAATGTAGAAGTACTCTTGTTACTAAGTAAGTAAAAAAGTCCAGAATTAAAAATGTACTTGAGTAAAAGTACAAAAGTATTGGTATCAAAATGTACTTAAAGTACCAAAAGTAAAAGTACTAAAATGTTTGAAAATAGCAGATCTACAAGCTCTTTGTAGACCGGCTATTTTCAAATAGCCTAGGTATAAACTAGGGCTAAAGTGGTTAATGTATGTTTTATAATGTAAAAAGTGATATCTGGAAAGTAACTAGTAACTAAAGTTTTCAAATAATTGTAGTGGAGTAAAAGTACAATATTTGCCTCTGAGATGTAGTGGAGTAGAAGTAAAAGTATAGACAATTGGAAATACTCCAGTAAAGTAAAAGTACCTCGAAATTGTACTTAAGTACAGTACTTGAGTAAATGTACTTAGTTACTTTACACCACTGCCCAAACCAAACAGAATGTCTGACTCTGAGGAAGACGGCAAAAAATAAAACGTGCTGCAGACCCAGTCGAGTGCTCCAGTATTTTATTTGGGTAGTCTCCTCTTAAGTGCCCGGATATTTTTCTTTAGAGTAATGCTTGTTTGTCTGTGAAATGTGCTTATTTTTTTACAAGCTAAGAATGTCTGAATGTACACATATATCTCTCTCTTTCTATCCCTCTCTCTCTATCCCTCCCTTTCTCTTCCTCAGTTATTGTGTCCATCATTCTTTCATTTGTGGTCTGTCGTTCAGTTACAGATGAGAATAGACAGATCCACCATCTCTCTCTCTCTCTCTCCAACCCACTCATCGTCCTACGCTGTTCCTCTCCTCCACACACACACACACACACACACACACACACACACACACACACACACACACACACACACACACACACACACACACACACACACACACACACACACACACACACACACACACACACACACACACACACACACACACACACACACACACACACACACACACACACACACGTACGTGCAAACACATGAATATGCACATACACACCCTCCCACACACTCGACAGCACTTCTCTCTCCCTAAGAGCTAGAACAGCTCCTACAGCGTAGAATCCAGTACTTATATTGTATTGTCAAGTCAGTCATAATTCATGTTCATTTGAGGTTAATATAAAATAAAATAAAAGTAAAAAATAAAAAATAACTCTTGAATCATCATATAATTTGGTAAGTCTAGGAAAAACATGGCATAATAAACTAATACAATATATCGTCCATGTCGGGTGGAAATCTCAAATGTCCAAAACTGTTATTTTTCAGGATTCAAATTCAAAAGTAACAAAACAGAAACACTTGAAACCCGTCACTTAAAGGGGCATACCACTCATTTTCATTGTCTTTAATACACCTTAGTGGGGGGGGCGACTTTTTTCTTATTTCCACACAACAGTTCTAAGGTGTATTAAAGACATAGAAAATGAGTGGTATTCCCCTTTAATGTTGTACTTTGACATACCCGTACAAGAGTGTCAGGCACTTTGTGCCACGCTGCGAGCTTGTACATCTGCTTTTTTACAGCATTTTTGAAGTGTTTGAAATTTGTTTAACTTTTTTTTTTTACACAAGTCTTCTCTTCTGGGGGGTCCCTGCTCCCTGGCACCAAATATATATACATTTTGGGGTCCATGACATGAAAAGGTTTGAGAACCACTATACAGTGTTTGTTCAGTAACAGGGGTCTCCCCGTCTCTAGCTCTTTAACCGATTAAGACCGGGAACGCATCTGTGTAATTTTTAGATTTATTTGGCTATTCAAAAATAGCAGATCTATACAAGATCATAGCGCGGCACTCTGCGCGGCACAGAGTGCCGCGCTTGTAGATCTGCTACTGTATTTTTGAAAACCTGTGAATATTTTTGCAATTCTTTAAATATATATTTTTTAAAGTGAACATTTGTAACTCAAATCTTTGCTTCTGGGGGGTCACTGAAACAAAATATTTTTAGATATATATTTATTTTTTTCAAAAAAATGTTTACTGTTAAACAATTTTTTTCAGGTGAGACACCCAATTTTATCCAATCAGGAGAGAGTACCCAATTACCAGCTTCAATGTTAAAGTGTTCCAGTTCTGTCTGCTCATTTCTTTGTGTCATCACTTCCAATTTCACTTGTTTGTCCTGTATCCAGTATGAGTTCTCTCTCTCCTGATTGGATGAAATCGGTATCCCTATCTGGGAAAAAAAAACTTTTTCTACCGAAGAGCTGGAGAGACAGGGAGAGCCCTGTTTCTGAACTGAACAAACACTCTATAGCAATGATTACAATAAAAGAGATATATAGAGCTATTTAACTTATTTTAAGAAATAAATATAATTTACTGCAATTTAATATGCAAGATTAATCATCCATCCATCCACGTTACAGTATTATCAACCCTGGTGAACAACTAACTACTCTCATCACTGCATAAATACTTTATACTACAATTTATCACAACACATGATGCACTTTCTCATCACAATGATCGATATTAAGTCGATATTTTATCGATATCGTGATATGAGCAGTGATGTAAAGTAAATAAGAACATTTACTCAAGTACTGTACTTCAGTACAGTTTTGAGGTATTTTTACTTTATTGGAGTATTTCTAATTGTCAGTACTTTTACTTCTACTCCACTATACACACAAATATTGTACTTTTACTCCACTACAATTATTTGTCTGGTATGCTGGCATTGTTTAGTATTGATCATGTTATTATGTATTTCTCTGCCATCTCCCCTACAGTTACTTTGTAGATTTAGATTATTATTACAAAACATACATTAACCACTTCAGCCCTATATCAATTTTGGCCATTTGAAAATAGACGATCTACAAGCTCGCGATGCGACACATTGTGAGCTTGTAGATCGGCTATTTTCAAAATATTCTTTTTTTAAACGTTTTCTTTCTGCATAATGAGTACTTTTACTTTTGGTAATCTAAGTACATTTTTTATGCCAATACTAGCACATTTTGAATTCTGGACTTTTACTTGTAATGGAGTATTTCTACATTGATACTTTTACTTAGTACAACATTTGAGTACTTTTTCCACCACGGGGTATCATGATAGATTTCTGGCCCTAGAACACACACACACACACACACACACACACACACACACACACACACACACACACACACACACACACACACACACACACACACACACACACACACACACACACACACACACACACACACACACACACACACACACACACACACACTTTCTGAAGGGAGGGGGGGTTGGGGCAGTTGAGTGGCTGTAAATTACCCTGAAGCTCCCTCAATTAATTATTCATGACCGCTAATTAATTATGGAACGATATCAGTAATCCAACACCAGTCCAGTAGGTTTGTGGTTGCCAGGTAACCGTGACCCATATTAAATGCCAGCATTGTTGTCCGTAATCAGAGCGCCCGTTTTTTTTTTTACCCAGAAGGCAATGGGGCCTTAGTGCGTGCCA
Organism: Gymnoscopelus braueri; assembly: GCF_963280865.1. NCBI lineage: Eukaryota > Metazoa > Chordata > Actinopteri > Myctophiformes > Myctophidae > Gymnoscopelus > Gymnoscopelus braueri. Next base: position 7,232,841 of record NC_137616.1, on the reverse strand, counting down.
TGGTGGTAGAAGAAGTAGTCAGATTTATTTTACTTTAGCAGTGGTGGAAAAAGTAATCAAATTTTTTACTTAAGTAAAAGTATCAATACTGCAATGTAGAAATACTCTGTTACAAGTAAAAGTCCGGAATTCAAAATTTACTTGAGTAAAAGTACAAATGTATTGGCATCAAAAAGTACTTAAAGCACCAAAAGTAAAAGTACTCGTTATGCAGAATGTCGCAAGTTTTTTTAATTTTTTTAACAAGCTCACAATGTGTCGCATCGCGACACATTGTGAGCTTGTAGATCGGCTATTTTGAAATGGCCGAAATGTATATATAGGGCTGAAGTGGTTAATGTATGTTTTGTGATAATAATCCAAATCTACAAAACAACTAGTAACAGAACATTTCAAATAATTGTAATGGAGTAAAAATAAGTCACTTGGTCACTTTACACTGTAGGTAAAAGTAACAATAGCACAATATAAAAATACTATATGGTCTCCGTCGGGTGGAAACCTCATACTCTACGTCCAAAACAGGATTCAAATTCAAAAGCAGCCAAAAGTATTAAAGTAATAAATCAAGTATTGATTCATGAACCAACTCAAAAAGTTATATAGAATATGGAGAGAAGAGTCTTCTGCCCAACAGCAAGGAAGTATCACAAAATGGAAATAGTCAAGTAAATTAAAAAGTACCTACAAATTGTACTTAAGTAAATGTACTTAGCTACTTTCCACCACAGCTTGCGCCATTGTGGTGGAGAGTAAACAAACGGTGTGTGTGTGTGTGTGCATGAATGTATACATGTGGGTGCGTGTGAGTGTGTGTGTGTGAGTACACGAGTTCGCATTCATAAATATTAGAGTGTGTTTGTGCATGCTGTGTGCATACATCACGCCATCATGCGTGTTTGTGTTGAATATGTATGTATGTGTATAGGTTCGTGTAAGCTAACACACACACACACACACACACACACACACACACACACACACACACACACACACACACACACACACAGGCACGCACGCACTTGTATTACTATACTTGAGAGGGCCAAATATTCCTACACAAATATAGTACAATTTGAGAAAGTTTTCCTGAGCCAATAATTTGATGACCGGACCGGTAGGCAGCGGTACCGGAAGGAGAAACAAAGGAGACTCTTTGTGTCTGCCTGCCGGTCCGCTGGTCATCAAATTATTGGCTTAGGAATAAGACAAAAACAAAAAAAATATCCATGAATTCAAGTCTCCATGGGGTGACTAATAGATAGAAAAAAAGTCATTTTGGGGGCGAACTATCCCTTTAAACCAGATAAATTGTTATTCAGGTTAGGAATTGATGTCCTCACAAGTATAGTTGCACAAACGTGTGTGTGTGCGTGTGTGTGCGTGCGTGCGGTCATATCATATTGGCTGAGGTTGATCACACAGGGCAAACAAGTGAATCTGTTTAATAATGCAGTGTTTTTGGCTCGTGTGGTGAATTGAGTTGTGGTCGGGGTGTGTGTGTGTGTGTGTTGGTCGGTGTCTGTGTGTGACTGTGTGTGTGTGTGTGTGTGTGTGTGTGTGTGAGACCGCTAATGGGCTTCACCGCAGCGAGTCCGACCGACCCGAGAGAACAACAACAACCGGCGGGGTAGAAAGTCACTAAGTACATTTACTCTTACTAAGTACTACTTACTGTCTGGAACACATGCAGGTCTGCTGCCGCTCTTATTTACTTTAAAACATGACTAAAGACCTTTCTGTTTGCCACTGCCTTTGATTGAGTTATTTTTCTTTCTCTTCTGCACTGTAACTGTATCTGTTTTTTTTCTTTTTTTACTTATTTTGTTTTATGCATCCTAATGTCATTGTATACAGTAATTGTGTTTCCTTTGCTTGATGTTCTGTGTAAACACATAGAATTGCCTTGTTGTTGAAATGTGCTGTAAAAATACAACTGCCTTGCCTTACTAAGTATAATTTTGATTATACTTATAATATAGATATTTTTTAAATGTATTACTTAATCTTTTTCAATCCTACTATAATTCTACAAAGCTCTGTGAGGGTGGTGTGAGGGTGGTGAGCCCAAAACTCTTCTGCCCGGTTCTCCTCAGTGGCTGGAGCAATTGATCTGAATTTGCACACAGCCATTGACAGCGGAGCCCGTTTTTCCCTTTCCCCAAATGTCAGCTGTTTATTAGCGTTTTTGTGTTCGCTGGCTCCCGGGTTGCCAGATCATGTGCGCATATCCCCCCACGGGTATGGACTAGTACTTTATAGTTTATACTTCTACCCCGCTTACATCTCAGAGCCGGGACATTTCTTTTTACTCACTAAATGACTTGAAAACATTAATTTCTTTGTTTACTCAAGTAACAAATATGACCTCTTCTAGAACAACACTCTCCCGGCCAGGCCCCCGGCCCTGTGACACAACACACACACCCACACCCACACCCACACCCACACCCACACCCCCATCCACTGGGACACATAACCACTAAGCACTCCACTTTGTTGGCACTTGTTCCACAACTGTATGAAGCTCATTTCCCCAGTGGGCACTCCGAGGCTTCAATATAATGATTTGCGTCAGTGTTTGTGATTGTTGGACCGGCTGTTTTTTTATAGGAGGGGATCAAGTCTGTTTTTTTTTTCAGAGCCATTATTTTTTATTAAGGTTCTGACACTGAAAGCGTACATTGATGCAAGAGTCCCTGACATACGCCAAGCATTCACGTTATGGAAGCGTCAAATCGCCTCTATACTCGGCTGTGTTGTGTAGAGCAGTGGTTCTCAAAGGTTTTCATGTCAAGGACCCCCAAAATGATATGTATTTGGCTGCGGACCCCCCATCTCACAAATATTTTGTGCCAGGGATCTTTCAAAAATAGCAGATATACAAGCTCATAGCGTGGCACAAAGTGACGCGATATGAGCTTGTAGATCTGCTATTTTTTTATAGCCAAAGTATAAAATATGGTTAACGTGGTTAAAATTATTGTGACGCTATATTAACACATTTTGCTGGGGACCCCCTGGAACCCCCCCAAGGACCCTTGGGGGTCCCCGGACCCCACTTTAAGAACCAATGGTGTACTGTATTGTTGCTTCATGTTTTTTATTCTGAGCTGCCGTCTGTTCCCTGTAGCTGGCCGTATTCTCAGGAGTATAATAGGCAACCGTTGGCACAGGGGACGGTAATCACTGGCATAAGTGTGAGAGAGAGAATCTTTTTAGTCAATTAGTCAATTAAATTAAGTCCCCTCAGATCTGTATGCAAACTGCAACCTGCACATAAATTCTACATTCATTCAAACTCTGAACTCTGACTGGGGAGGGAGTCTAGGAGATACTGTAGATGGGTTATTACCAGTGGTGTAAAGTAACTACTGTAAGTATATTTACTCAAGTACTGTAGTTAAACAGTAGTATATAACAGAGTACTTCTACATTGCAGTATTGATACTTTTACTTAGTAAAACATTTGAGTACTTTTTCCACCACCGGTTATTACATCCTGATGTGAAAGAACATATTTCAAAAGTAGATAAGGTTGTTCTCCTTGCTCAATTTGTTAGCCTTTTAAATACAATTTTTATTTTTGTAAAGCGTCTTTGGGTACTATGAAAAGCGCTATATAAGTGTGATCTATTATTATTATTATTGTTATGTATATGGACAATCAAAATCTGTTGGAAAATATTTTATTTTGATGTGGCGTCATGATTAAACTTAATGTTGATATGGCACGCTGACTATCAAGAAAATAAAAGCATGTCATTTCATGTCAAAAGAGGTTGCTGACCCCTGACTGCATTCTCTATGCTTCCACACGAGTCTCGTCCGTGTGTCATTGCATATACTGTAGTATTTTAATCGAGGTATGTACAGAGGCGTCATTCCATAAAAAAATAAAATAAACTACAGGGTGGCAAAAAAGTGACCAATTAAGCCTGATATAAAAGAATGGCAAAAATAGCCGATGTACAAGCTCACTACAAGCTCACAACGCATTGAATCATGATGCGTTGTGAGCTTGTACATCTGCTATTTTTGCAGATAAAATTGGGAGGCCAGTTTCTAAGTGATTATTGAATGTATGGTTGCATGGTTGCTGAAAGAAAACAAGTGTCTATAAGTGTCGATCTATTAATCTGCAAAAAAAAATCATTCAGAGGGGGGAGAAATATGAATAAAAAGACGAAAAGCGAAAGCTAACCCCAAATGACGCCCTGGGTATACGTACCAAAACACACAACCCACAACCCACACGACAACATGGGAAATCTTATGCCTCAGCATGCCTTGGCTGCCATTCTTCTGACACAGATGTGTGATCATACCCAGAGGAGGCATAAATACCAGGCCCGGATTAACACATGGGCTCACGGGGGCACCAAGCTCCAGCAGGGCACAAAATAGTCACGACCGAAAAAGAAAAAAAAACTCCACGAAACAATGTGGTCGGCATTTTTGAGGAAAAGTACTTCATCATTTCTTTATGATTTATATGTGCTGATTCCATTTCTGCTGTATGCCAAGCTGTTAAAGTCACTGTTGTTTTTAGTCATACAGTACATGGAGAAATTAGCATAGCAGAAATGTATTGCCAAACTGGAAATGGCTATAGTTTTGCCTCTACTTTACTTATAAAAGGTGATCTATAGTCTAAGACCAGGTTTGTGACGTGCAGAAATGCATCTGTTACCATGGTGCAGTCATGGCACCTTTCCTTTTATAGCATTATTTGTATAAATTATGTAACAGAACCAGTAGGTAAAAAACAGGAAATTGCAACATGAATTTATTTATTTTAGTCAACTTAGAAAGATGATCTTATAGTCTAAGTCTAAGTTTTAAAGGTTCATCTCTTGTCATATAAATATTTTCTTCATAGTTATAATTTGAATGCATTTGCAATAATTAGGCCAACACTGGGAAATATAACAAAAATGGTTGTTTCTAAATGATATTTAGGTGCTGAAACCATTTCTGCTCATTAATAAGTTGAAAAGCGTTGCGTAGCATCGGGCAGAAACCAGGCAAATATTTCAATATTTGCCCGATGAAGTCGGAGCTTAAAAACAGTATGCGGATGTTTTGATCTTCTCCTTGATTCTCGCCTTGATGCCTTGATGTCAATCACCTGGCCTAAATACAGGCACACAATCTTCTCTGTGAACTTGTATTTGTTGATGACATATGTAATATTGTGTTAATCTTTTATGCTATGTTGATGAATTTAATACAAAAGTCCCCAGGACTTTTTTTGTGTTATGCTCTTAATGTCTGACTGTACCTCGTGCTGTTTACATTTCTGAAGGGTAAAGTATTCAATCAATCAAAAAACAAATGCGCGCCAAGTCCTCTCCTCTTGCTCCAATGTCATCATCAAGTATGCTGACAACGCTACAGTGATTGTGCCGGATTGCCAACAACGATGAATCAGCCAAAAGGGACCACCAGGTCACTTCACTGGCACTCTGGTGTCAGTGAAATGACCATCATAATACTGTACCATCAGAGAACCATCAGAGTGCTGAACAATTAACCCACTAAGACCGGGAAAGTATTTGTGTCATTTTTACACACAGACGCACACACACACACACACACACAGGGAGCAACATTTAGAAAGGTTACAAAAACGACTCTGCCCATAATGACGACATGCCCAAAATAGGTGACGCCAGGTTAAAAGTGGTTTGAAAACAGATTTGGCGTAACTGTGCGTAAAAATGGAGCATGAGTCAAAATAACAGCCTGTAAATAGTTTGCTACTCTTAAATCTAGGAACATCCTGCTCCGAGTGACACGTGTGTGTGTGTGTGTGTGTGTGTGTGTGTGTGTGTGTGTGTGTGTGTGTGTGTGTGTGTGTGTGTGTGTGTGTGTGTGTGTGTGTGTGTGTGTGTGAAAGGTAGCCTATTTGTCCCTTTCCTTCCCCATCGTGACCCAGTGTGAGTCTAGGAGTGGAAAAAACTGTTTCACAACAGCAGATATAAATAAAAAGACATTGAAGGGTGTTCAATAGTGAGAGTACAGCACTGTTTACCAACCCTGGCTTTTTCCCCTTGGGAACCCCCCCCCCTTCTTTCATCAGATAAAAGTTGAGACCCCCCCACGCATGTGTGCACACCACAAACACACACACACACACACACACACACACACACACGTTTTTCAGACATGTTATATAACCACTCAATACTTAGTAAACTTGACCTTTGCCCCTGTACTTCTTTTTCCCTCTACACCAAATCTCTTTGCCTACAGTAGCAGCTGTACAAGCAGATCTACAAGCTCAGAGCTCTATTTACGGTGACACCCCCCGAATAGGGGTGCTATAGGGTTCAAGTGGTTATGCCTCACTTAAGCTTATACGATAAATAGCGAAAGTATAGCATCTCTACAGAACCTCACAACGTAGGTTTTTGGGACGTACGACATTTCCATCCGCTGACAACATGTTGGCCTAAATGAGCCAATTCACCAATTGATACAGCTGTCATAGGTTCGGTATTTGCAATGCACCCCCATCCAGTTATTAACACTGGCCCCGGGGCGCAATTCCGTAGAAAGAGAGAATAAAGAGGAAAAGAGAAAAACATAGGACAAGACAAAGAAGAGGGTCATAGTCCTACTATTGTCAGTATAAGTGCAACACGTCAGCTGTCAACTCATACAGCAAACAAAGAGCCACACGAGCAGTGTGAGCAGTGGTTCTCAAACTTTTTGTGCCAAGGACCCCCAAATTGATATGTATGTGGCCGCGGACCCCCACCTGAAAATATGTTTTGCCAGGGACCCCCCTGAAGCAAAGATTTGTGTTAAAAATGTTCGCCTTTCAAAAAAAAAGATTTAAAGGTTTGCACACATCTTCAATGTTTTTCTAAAATAGCAGAGCTTGTATATCTGCTATTTTTGAATAGCAAAAGTATAAAATATGGATAAAGGGGTTAAAATAATTGTCACGCTTTATTAATACATTTTGCCCCTGGTATCCCCCCAAGGACCCCTGGGGGTTCCTGGACCCCACTTTGAGAACCAATGCTCTAGAACACGACACACACACACACACACACACACACACACACACACACACACACACACACACACACACACACACACACACACACACACACACACACACACACACACACACACACACACACACACACACACACACACACACACACACACACACCCCAATAACAACAACACCACATAGTGCCGTATAGTACGTGCCCCTCCTGAAGACCTCTGCATTTCCTGTTAGTTCCTCAATAAATGCAGGAACAAGCGGCTTCCATTTCCTGCTTCTCAGGCTGGCAGAGCCGCAGAGGAAGGAACCGCCGTCTGGTCACACGGTGCTCAACCCCCCCTCCCCCACCACCACCCCTTCACACACCCTCCTCCCGTTCTACACTCCTCTCTCTCGCTCTATAACCTCGCGTCACCAGGCGTTCCGCCACGGAGGAGGAAAAGCCTGGTTTAGAAAAAAAGCAAAAGAACATTTGGGTTCTGGTTGGGCGTGGCATTGTTTTTGTTCCCCAACATAATGAGAATCAATTAGTTTTAGTCTCGCTGGTCACGCTATTAGAATAACAGACGATTATCATACCAAAAAAAACGAAACGATTATACCAAACTAAACACATTTTAAACTTATAGAGGGAATCATGTTGGAGGTGCACGGCACGCTTGGTCCTGACGGTGGGGTTCCGGCCGCCTGATGACGTCAAGTTATTTCCGCTCCAGACCGGATCAGAAAAACAAAAAATTGTATTGATCCTAAGGGCTGTCACGATTACAAATTCAAGTTGACGATTAATTGACACACAAATAATTGCGATTAACGTTTTAATTGTGTCGTTGAACATTATTGGAACATTGTGAATAAAAATGAAATTTCTGTTTGGCTTTTAGCTTTCGTAAACAAAGGTTGCACAGGGCAGATATGACAAATAACACATATTTAATTAATTACACTATTACTTAAATATTAGGGTTAGAAAAAACGCGTCGCGATGCGACGCGTTTTGAGCTTGTAGATCTGCTATTTCCACTATTTTTGAATCTTTTTCTAAATATATGAACATTTTCAACCTGAAAATGATTATGATGATTATGACGATTGTGCAAAAGATAATTGCGATTATCTAAAATAATTGCAATTAGGCGATTATGTAATAATTGTGACAGGCCAAATTGATCCCAGGTTACTCTCGCTCTATCCATTATTATATTCCTTCCCCCTCTCGTTTTATCGTTCCATCTCTAACATCTCTCTCTTCTCTACGGCAGTGTTTCCCAACCTGGGGTCCGGGCCCCCCCTGGGTCACAGGAGGGGGGCGTGGAGATCACAGGAGGGGGGGCGTGCTGTGAGGTCTTGTCTGCTTGGATGTAGTTCCAACATTTTAAACATGTTGCACAAAACCATAACTTGCTTTAATCCATTCAATTTGATATCAGTCCAACTTTGTCATATCGTTGCTGTCAGGCAGAAACCTCTTATCTCCACATCTTAACTTTTCGTGTTTTTTTGTAAATTAATGCCCTACTAACCTACTTGATCATTCATACTATACAAAAACTAGAAAAAAAGTGCTCCTCGGAGCACAGGTCTCCGCCAGGTCAGGTAGGTTTATTGTGGGCCAGCAATGTTAGGAATTTGCCAATGGAATATGAAAAATCTGACGGATCAGTCTTGATCACTTGACTAGAGATAATGTGTACCGATTTGCGTGATGTTTGGACAATGAAAAAACACAAAAGGTTAAAATACGGAGATTCTGCCCGACAGCAACGTTAAACATGTAGGTGGAAAACAGAACTGAAGGCCTCACGTAGAATGCCTGGTGTCCAGGCCTTGGCTCCCTGCCTGGGCTTAACAGTATGACCCTCTGCGAGGTTCCCCCATTGCTCTCTCCCAAGCATGCATCACACCCAACTCGCCACGCAATTAACGCCAACGCCCCGGCCAAGTCCCCACCGACTCGCCACACTTTGATGAGAGAGCACAGATTAGCCTGCAAGCATGTCATGAACGCTGTTGCCAGATTTTGTGAGAGAAATAAGCAACCAGGTCTATAAAAACAAGCCCAAAAGAAGTGACTATAGGCTACATGAGGACTTTAAAATAGCCGAGCTTGTAGCCTACAGTAGATCAGCTGCTTTCAAAAAGAAAAAGTGAAATTTTTGAATATATTTGAAAAAAAAAAAAAAACATTCAGATGGGGGTCTGCAGAGAAATACATACATTTGGGTGTCCTTGACATCAAGGCCCAAATAACTACACTTTAAAAACAATCACAAAAAAAAACGCAACCCGCAACTACCAATATTTACAAGCAACTGTACAGAAAAACAAGCACAAAGTGGCTTATAATAAGCAGACATGGCAACACTGGTCATCAGGGAAAGTGCCCGCGCCAAGCATGTCACAACCGCCGGGGCCCCATAGGGGGGCCGCAAGCCAGGGGCCCCATGCAGCTCCGCCTTGGGCAGGGTCTCTCTCCGTCTCTCACCATGGCATCTCCCCTCAGCCCAAACCCAGCTGAACAAATGGATGACATGTTGGATGTCACAGTGAATAATAGAGGCTTCTGGCCAAGCCTTATACTACCGGTCGTCAAAATAATCACTGTAGCCTGTGCAAACAGAGCGCAGGTGCTTTGCAGTGGCGGGGCTGGATGAAACGGGGCCCCCCGCGCCGGATTGCAGGGGCCGGCGCCTCGCAGCGGGTTGCCTTGGGAACCCCTCGGTCTCTCACTCTCTCTCTCTCACACACACACGCACACGCACACGCACACACACACACATGCACACACACAAGCTTGCGTTATACTTGGGAGGATATCAGCATTTCAGGACAGCGATTTTATGAATGCCATTTGTTTATGTTTTCCCCATTTTTAACTCTAGAACAGTGGTTCTAAAACGTTTTAATATCAAGGACCCCCAAATTGATATGTATTTAGCCGCGGACCCCCATCTCAAAAATATTTTGCGAGGGACCTCCAGAAGCAAAGATTTTAGTTAATGCTCGCTTTAAAAATATAGATTTGCACATGCACATTTTCATTTTTTTCAGAAATAGCAGATCTACAAGTTCATAGTGCGGCACTCGGTGCCGTGCTATGAACTTGTATACCTGCTATTTTTGAATAGCCAGATTATAAAATTATGGTTAAAATGATTGTGGTCCCCAGACCCCACTTTGAGAACCAATGCTCTAGAACAATCTAGGCACACACACACACACACACACACACACACACACACACACACACACACACACACACACACACACACACACACACACACACACACACACACACACACACACACACACACAAGCGTAAAGACAACATGCTATTACATCCATCAGTGGAAAAGTGCCTGTGGTGTGTTTTGGAAGGCAGCCGTCCTGAAAGAGCATTTCTTTGGTTTGGTTTTTAATGGATTCTGTCAAGTACAGCTTTGTGGAGGCGGCAGACAGTGGCTCACACTCAGGAGGTACTGTAGAGCGGACGCTTGGGGAATCGGGGAAGGTTCCCGGTTCAATCCCCGGTCCATGAGCAAGGCAGGCACTTAACGCCTCATACTAACTGCTCCCGATGATGATGAGCAGGCTGGTGCCTTGCATGGTTGCCTTGCACTGTTGGTGTGTGAATGGGGTTAATGCTGTGATTTCCCCCAGGACCTCCAGTTTGATAGGCATTAGGACCCACAGACCGCCCCATGGGGGGTGGGCGCCCCTGCCACCCCCCCACTGGTGTTCCGGGGTACCCCTGCTGGTCCCCAGCTAAATTGGTTAACATAGCGTCACAATCATTTCAACCACTTAGCTTTGGCTATATTCAAAAAATAGCAGATATACAAGCTCGAGTGCCGCGCTATGAGCTTGTAGATCTGCTATTTTTGAAAAATCTTGAAAGAAATGTGTGCGTATCTTTGAATATACATGTTTTTTAAAGCGAACATTTTTAACTCAAATCTTTGCTTCTGGGGGTCCCTGGCACAAAACTATTTCCGATGGGGGTCTGCGAACAAATCCGTATCAATTGTATGGGTCCTTGGCATGAAAACGTTTGAGAACCAGTGAGTTAATGTGTAACGCACCTTGGATAAGAGGTTCTATATACTGTATATGCACCGTTTTATAGCATGACACCGGCTCTCTGTGAAATACACTTTCAATGTGATTAGCATTTCTCTGCGTTCATCCATCTTGTTCGTTCTCGTTTTCCTTTTCGAGCACTGTCTGGACCCCTGGTTTCTCTCTCTCTCTCTCTCACGCAATTCTCTCTCAATTCAATTCAATTTAAAGGGTCTTTCTTTATTGGCATGAGAAAACATATAGCCTACTTTACATTGCATTTCTAAAGCAAGTGGCAATCTTGTCCCCCATCATGCTTCAAATCAAACCACATTCTCCAACCTCTCCAGCCCCCAACCCGGCGTTTTTTTAAATTTATTTAATGTATACATCCTATGTTATACACAACGCGCAGGCCGCTCCGCTAGGTGACGTGGCCTGCATTTAGCGCAAAAAGCTTTTTATGACAGTGCATAGTTCTCAAACCTTTTCAGGTCAGGGACCTTGATATGTACTGTATTTGGCCGCAAACCCCCATCTGAAAAGGTTTTGTGCCAGGGACTGTCCGCCGCCACTATCGCAAGACTTTGTAGCTCGTCCACCGTACCTCGACGCCTCATATCATCCGTATCAAAACCATCCCCCACAAGATGAGATTTATGTTAAAAACAAATATCAAAATTATTCTAAAACAATAAATAAATCAAAAATAGCAGATTTACAAGTGCAGCACAAAGTGAAGCGCTGTGAGCTTGTAGATCTGCTATTTTTGAATGGACAACATATCAATGGATAAAAGTGGTTGAAATTATTGTGATGCTATGTTAACTACTTTTGCTGGGGGACCCCCTGGAACCCCCCAAGGACCCCTGGGGGTCCCCAGACCCCACTTTGAGAACCAATGCTTTAGGATTTCCAGAGAGAGAGAGAGAGAGAGAGAGAGAGAGAGAGAGAGAGGGAGAGAGAGAGAGCTTGGCTCATCACCAGCAGAGATGACTAAACTGGAGATTGCAGTGGTGAAATAGTTCACATAGTAAATCTGCATGAAGTCATTGAATAGGGAGCGTGTATTGTTCCAGGGGAAGGCCATAAATCACTGCAATGTGTGAGATTTGGACCATGAGAGTGTTGATTCTGATATAAACATTCACATTATAACTTTTCCGCAAATCTAAACTGGCCATACTATGATTATATATCAAAAGCGGAGCGCCACAGATCTCTGTATATGATAACGGCTGTTTTTTCCTAATTTGACTAAATATGGTTTCCCCTCGTCGTGTATCAACAAATACCGAACACAATACTTTCAGTGTGTGTGTGTGTGTGTGTGTGTGTGTGTGTGTGTGTGTGTGTGTGGGTGTGTGTGTGTGGGTGTGTGTGTGTGTGTGTGTGTGTGTGTGTGTGTGTGTGTGTGTGTGTGTAGTGGTCAGGACTGGACCTCTACTGCCTCTTAGTGGACGTGGGAGGAAGTGCAGTCATCTCATACTGTACTTGTATGGAATGGAACACAATAGAGAAAAGAACACAAAAACATAAACATTGAACAAAACATTCGGAAATTTGTGTTTGGTAGATTATAGTCTCTCTGTTGAAACAATGTCTCTTGGCAATAACTTTTACGCTGTTGGAAAGCATGTTTATTTTCCTTTTAAACGCTGTCCCACTTGTAAGGAACATGCATTTTTTGGACCGGCAGCACAGGAGTATGTGGGTTGCGCCCATGAGAGATTTGCCAAATCCATTCTGCCAATGCCAAACAGCTTATCTTCGCTGTCGGGCAGAAAACTCTTATCTCCATATTTTAGACTTTTGGTGTTTTTTTTGTAAATGAACGACCTACTTGATCACGCTACAGCATCACACAAAGGCATCAAAAGTAGCAGATCTACAAGCTCAAAACGCGGAGCGCGAAGCGTTTTGAGCTTGTAGATCTGCTACTTTTGCTGCTTTTGAATTTGAATCCTAAAAAGTAACGTTGGAGACGTTATTATGCTGTTGTCATAGAAGGCTCTTGTTTGGTGTTGTTTGGTTGATTGAACTCTATCCAGTAACAAGGATGAAACAAGACATATTGGCAATTTTACAATTGCAGAACCTGGCTGATATGTTTTTTTTTTCTTTTCGGGATGATATTGATTCATTATATAAATGGACATTTTATATAAGCACATTCATGACTTTTTATTTATTATGCACTTTAGTTTAATTATTGTAGTATCTAGATTAGTCATATTATGCACTTTATGCCTCTCCTCTCTCTCTATGAGATGACTATCTTTTTTAAAACTGCAACGATGAGCCTGCACAACTAAGAATTTCACCCACCGTACTTGTAATGTGATGTGACAATACAGATTGATTCTGATCACATACACGCATCTGCTGAATGCTGATATATACCTGAATCCTTGGGTTTCTGTTCTCCCAATTGCACTCAGAACCAAGACACAAACATTGCAGGGATTTAAAGGCTTTGCTGGTCACAGCTAATATGTGTCTGGTGTTATACCGTGCACCAGTACCACCAGTTTACCTCCATGTTCAACTGGGAGGCTGAGCCGCTGAAAGGCGCACACGCACGCACACACACACACACACACACACACACACACACACACACACACACACACACACACACACACACACACACACACACACACACACACACACACACACACACACACACACACACACACACACACACACACACACACACACACACACACACACACACACACACACACACACACACTACTCAGGGTCATGGGAACGCGACGGTGAGCTCATTCAGTGTTTATTCTCTATGGTTTCCTATTGGAGTGTGTCCTGCTCGCAGGAATCTTAATGGTTTCCCCTTTCCCAGGCCAGCAGGGGAGTGTGAGCAGACCATTCCAGACTGTGCCAGTGTGTACCAGCCTGTACCAGGTGGTACCAGCCCATGGCAGGTGATACCAGATTCAGTGCCTAGCCTGGGATCAATACCATTTTCGGGTTTCTGATCCGTTCGGAGCGGAAATAACTTTACGTCATCAGGTGGCCGGAACACACGACCGGAACCACCGGTATTTAATCGTTTCGTTTGGTATAATTATCGTTTGGTATGTCCATGTTCTCGTAGCGCGACTAAACTAATTGATTCGCAAAACAATGTGATGGGGCAACCGGAACCCACCACCGGAACCACAATTATTTTCTTCCTTTTTTTCTAAACCGGATCACACAGATTGTTTTAGAACAAATACCAGGCTTTCCTCCGCGGTGGAAAGGCTGGTGACACGAGGTAAGACTGTGCCAGTGTGGGTCATGCCAGGTGGTACCAGGCCGTGCCAGTGTGTACCAGGTTGTGCCAGGTGGTACGAGACCGTGCCAGTGTGTACCAGGTCGTGCCAGTGTGCACGAAGGCCGTGCCAGTGTGTACCAGGTCGTGCCAGTGTGCACGAAGGCCGTGCCAGTGTGTATCAGACCGTGCCAGTGTGTACCAGCCTGTGCCAGTGTGTACCAGCCTGTGCCAGTGTGTACCAGCCTGTGCCAGTGTGTACCAGCCTGTGCCAGTGTGTACCAGGCCGTGCCAGGTGGTACCAGACTGTGCCAGTGTGTACAAGACTTTGCCAGTGTGTGTACCAGGCTGTGCCAGGCGCCAGACAGCAACCAGGCCGCAGCAGACAGCGGCAGACTGCTACCAGGCCGCGCCAGGCTGCAAACAGGCCACACCAGACCATACCAGGCCATCCCAGACCAAACTAGGATGTGCCAAACTATTCCAAACCATACCAAACTATACCAGAATGTACCACGTCAGGCCAGAGTAGCTACAGCCACCATGTATGAGGTACTGTAAACCCCTAGAATCCTATTGACATTTTTATCCTCCGTTTAATGGTTGCTTGAGGCTGACTGTTGTCTGTAGTCATAACATTGATTTATTGCATTAGTTGTATTTGTTTTCCTGTGTTTTATTGCATGCGTGTGTCATCATCATCTGTCTTTACATCTGGAGACTCCCGTCCAGGACAGGCTTCCCCTGCAGGAGACCTAGCTCCAATCTGAACCCATTTGATTTGGCGTTAGGGACCTGTTGCGACCGCATGCCCTTGCAGACATTGACCCCGAGTACGGTTCGAACCGACGACCTTCCGCATGAAAAGGTGTATGCTCTAACCGCTACACTAGCACGCGTGTGTTACACCAAATATTCGAACCTGGGTCTGGCCTCATGGGAAACCAAACATGTAGAAGAGATATTGGGCTTTAGGCTGAGCTACTCTGCTACACATGCGTGTGTGTGTGTGTGTGTGTGTGTGTGTGTGTGTGTGTGTGTGTGTGTGTGTGTGTGTGTGTGTGTGTGTGTGTGTGTGTGTGTGTGTGTGTGTGTGTGTGTGTGTGTGTGTGTGTGTGTGTGTGTGTGTGTGTGTGTGTGTGTGTGTGTGCGTGCGTGCGTGTGTGCGTGTTGTCCCACTACAAACTAAAAACAGCCATTAAACAAACCAAGGTTATAATAGTTTTTTTCATTTTGGTTTAGTTTTATTTCGTTTGAATATTTGTTTTCTAATTCAGCTGCAGGTCAGGTGCAGGATTGAAAGGGCAAGTATTGTGTAATAAATTATTAAAAGATAGCATTTATTTATACATTTGGTATAGCTAAATCAATAAATAAATAAAAAACGTATTTTGTCTATAATTTCAGTTCGCTTTAGTTATTTTTGTAAACACACAATACAGTGTCAGTTAGTTTATCCTAGCTTTTATTTAGCTCGGTTAACAAAAAGGATTTTTTCAATTTTAGTTGTCGTTATTTTGTTAGTTTTCGTTAACTGTAATAACCTTGAAACAAACTCCAGAATGTTTGTTGAGGCCGTGGGATGAGAATGAATGGGTTCCTCCAGGCTGTAGTGTGTGTGTGTGTGTGTGTGTGTGTGTGTGTGTGTGTGTGTGTGTGGGTCTGTCTCTCTTACGAGTTACAATGTGCTTGTAGGTGTTGGCAGCTCCGTCAGGATGTAGCAGTCTGCTGACTGCCCAGCTGAAGAATGGAATTACTGGATGGCAGCCATGGTGGTTGTAGGCTAATGCAGTGGGTTCTCAAACACTTTCATGTCAAGGACTCCCAATTCTGATGCAGTACCGCTGTTGTCTAACTTTTTGTGGCTTTTCGTAAATTAACGCCCTACTTGACGATACTACAGCGTCACACAAAAGCATCCAAAGTAGCAGATCTACAAGCTCGAAACGCGTCGCGAGGCGACGCGTTTCGAGCTTGTAGATCTGCTACTTTTGTATTTGAATCCTGAAAAGTAACAGTTGTGGACGTATGAGGTTTCCACCCGACAGAGACGATATGTATTTGGCAGCGGAACCCCATTTGAAAAGATTTATTTGCCAGGGACCCCCGTAAGAGAACATTTGTGTTACGTTCAAGACACAAAAAAAGGGGTCAAAGTGGTTCAATTGATGTGGCAACTATTTTAACAAAATATTTACTTGAGTAAAAGTAGAAAAGTATTGGCATCAAAATACACTTAAAATACCAAAATAAAGGTACTCAAATATTTTAAAATGTGTCAATCTTTTTAAAAAAACAGCATATCTACAAGCTCACAACACGTTGTTAGCTTGTAGATCGTCTATTTTTTAGTAGCCAAAGTGTAATATCGGGCTAACATGGTTAATATGACCTGTGTACAAAACACAAAAGGTTAAAATATGGAGATATCTGCCCCGACAGCAACGATGATAATATATTATGCTGTGACTGGAATCTGGATCTGGACAGTATTAAAAAAGTTGGCCGTAAATATTTAATACGAACGGTATTTTCGTTTTTCTGTTTACCACGATGATTTATGTACACATGTGCAGAGTTTATCTGGTATAGTGAGGAGTGAGGAGTGGATTTATCTGCTGAGACATGGAGTCTGGAGGTAGGGGTATAACTCAAGCCGAGAGCCCCGCGCCGGCTGAATTGGCTCTCCAAAAGAATGCTAATGTGACATTCTAGCTTTAATAATCTCCCAGACGCTTTGGACAAATGTTGACATTTCGCGAGAGCGATTCAACTTGAGACGCCGACAGTAGGAGTCACAGCGGTCCTCAACACACCGGGGCCCTCCACTTTCAACTCAGACGTTGTGCTGATCCTCCCAGGCTGATGTAAAAAGTACTTTCTCTGAGAGAGAGAGAGAGAGAGAGAGAGAGAGAGAGAGAGAGAGAGAGGGGAATACAGATGAAGAATGGGCACTTGAAGGGAGATTGATCTGGAGTAGGCTGGTTGGATGGTGGTGTCGCTACCCTGGCCCACCGCTTGAGGGCACTGTTGTCAGATTTGTAATTTCCTTTTCCCACAGCTCTCACATTTTAGAGCATATTATTTCTCAGTGTTGATGATGATAATAATTCATATCAACTGTGGATGTTAGAAGCAGATGATAATATTAATGTGTTGGCCTTTTACACCCAAAACCTGCTCTATACTTCAATACATCTCCTACAGCCTTGCTCGGGGGAGCAATTTGGCCTAGCAATAATAATAGTAATTTCAAACACCCTTCTTGTAACCAGCTCACTGCTGTCATCCATCTCAGTGGTTCTCAAACAGTGGTCTGGGCTTGAGGGGGTTCCTGTACAGCAATGCACACTCTATCTATCTGTCTGCGCGTCTGTCTGTTTCCCATGTATGCCCATGTACTGAACATCATTGGTTCTCAAAGTGGGGTCCTTGAGGGGGGTTCCAGGGGGTCCCCAGCAAAAGTGGTTAACAAAGCATCACAATCGTCTTAAACCCTTTATCCATTTATATGTTGGCTATTCAAAAATAGCAGATCTACAAGCTCACTGTGAGCTTGTATCTGCTATTTTTGAAAATATTTGAAAAATATCGAAAATGTTTGGAACATTTTAAATAATTTTGAATTATTTTATCAATATCAATTTGGGGGTCCTTGACACGAAAAAGTTTGAGAACCACTACTGTAGCCTACATCATCAACACAACCTCCATATCATTGCTGCCAGGCAGAACCTGAGAATCTCCAATTCTCCATAATCCAAACTTTTGCTGTTTTTTCATAAATGCCCTACTAAGTCGCCCTACTAAGTCATACTACAGCGTCACACAAAAGTATCAAACGTATCAGAATTACCAATGATCAAAATAAAGAATGCTAAATAATTGTACTGTATACTTTCAGAAGGCACCCCTGAGCCTCCAGGAAGAGTCTATTAACCGCAGAATAAAACTAATTTTGTACTTTTTAAAACTCAGCCCCGCTTGTCAAGTTCATTCCGTGTTGAGCACACATCTGCGTGGGGAAACTTTTCTGTCTGAACATCCAGGATCTCTCACCTGCCAAATGTAAGCCGATATCCTAATTATTCAGACAGAAGTGCTCAGCCGAATGAACTTGACAAGCGGCTGAGTTTTTAAAGTACAAAAAAATAGTTTTATTTGGCGGGCAGCCACATGTAAGCCTCCCTCTCCCTCCACTCCCGTGCCAATCTGGCTAGTGATTAAACTGAGGATTACGCCACTCTCAATTGGCAGGTGAGACATTGTGGTTATCAGTGGTGGAAAGTAACTAAGTACATTTATTAAGTACTGTACTTAAAAATGTACTTTAAATGTGACCTTCTGCATATTGAGTACTTTAATTTTTGGTACTTTAAGTATATTTTGATGCCAATACCTTTGTACTTTTACTCAAGTAAATTAATTTTGAATATCTGTACTGTACTTGTAACAGACTATTTCTAAAATAGGGTATTGATACTTTTACTTAAGTAAAACATGTGAGTACTTCTTCCATCACTGCCCACACAGGAGTGCTCAAACTGAATGAACTTTGACAAGAGGTTGCGTTATAAAGGTATTAAATAGGTTTTATCTTGGCTGTTGTTGGCAGCAGACTGTTGTTGGGGCTCTGGGGGGGGGTTACTGATGACTAATAAAAACACTCTAAGCAGAAACAGGCACAGAACTAATGTAAAAACAGATGAACCTGAATGAATAGGAAATGGGAGGGAGGGGGATTCATATCCCCCAGAATAAAGGAACTGGTGTGTCACTATCCCGGGTGTGTCATGATACATGGGCGAAAATTGTCAAACATTGCCAAAAATAGCTGAGCTTGTAGACCGGCTAATGTTTGCAGCGCAAAATGCAACTCGGTTCAAACCACTGCCACTAGGGGGACTCTGTGAGGGCGTAGTGACTAAGACAGTGGTTCTCAAGGTCCGGTCCCTCTGGGGGACCACCAGGTCCTTTGTGTGATTGGAATTTTTGTTTGATACACTAACCACTTGAACCCTTGCATCACTATTCTGAGGGGAACGTTAGCCAAAAATAGCAGATCTACAAGCTCACAACACGCCTTGCGTTGTGAGCATGTAGATCGGCTATTTTTGGCAAAGAGGTTTGGCGCAGAGGGGAAAAAAGAGCAGACCAAGTACAGAGCCTAAGGTCAAGATTACTAAGAATTGAGGGTTTAAGTGGTTGAAGGTCTGAAAATACACATTAACATGAATCCAACATATGAATAGAAAAGATAATGTGTAAATAAACAACATAAATGTACACAACACCGATGATAGTACTGTCAAACAAGTATATGAAGCCATCTATGAAATCTAATAAAACTACATTTTATACACTATGTCCCTGTTCATTTCTCTCTCAGCTAAGGGGTCCTTGGACCCCTGCTCTAAGGATTTCACAATGTAGATTGGGGTTCCAGAGATAAAACAAAAAACTAAAACAAGACTGACATTTAAATGTCATTTACAGGGTTAAATCTGACACCACTGTGCTCTGCCGTGTGTCCAGATCCCATAGTCTGAGGGGATGGTGAGTCCTCATTGGCTGGCCTCATACCAAGGCCAGCCAATGGGGGGAAAGTGTTGAGAAGTGACGACTATGTACAGGTCTGTTTATAAACAAGCTGGCTTTTCAAGCCACCCTGTAAAAAAATCGAATGGGGGTCTGTGGCTTCATGCCAACCTCATAAGGTTAAGAATCAATGAACTAAACGGCGAGGGAGATGCAAGTGGAAGAGAGAGGCCCCTACACCGGGGCTTGGTGATGAGGTGGTTATCTTCTTTGTCCATAGTGTCACATCAGCATAATGAACCCATACAATTACTTTGAAGCCGTTTTCCTGCGAGATTGAAAAGGGAAACTAATGAAGGTGGATGTCTAAATGACAGAGGGGTCGTTACACCACACTTACTGTATCGCTCCGACCTCACGCTGTGATTGGCTGAGAGGCCCTCTAAAGCAGTGATTCTCAACCTGTGGGTCGGGAAAACCCAGGGGGGGTCCTCAAATTATTTTATATATATGTATATAAATATAAATATATACATACAAATACTACTACTACTACTACTACTACTACTACAACTACATGAGGTGGAGCTCCATACCGTGACATTAGTACTGGTGAGCTGATCTACTACGATTGCAGAACAGGCTAAGGGAGTGCTGTACTTACTGCAAGGTAGTAAGTAACCTTACAGAGCACTCCCTTAGCCAGTAATTAGCATATGGAGCACATCACACATACTGTAGGTATCGATGGATCCTAACGAGTGGCGCACCTGCATTGATCCTCAGTTTCCACCGAGGGCCCGCCGGTATTATATTCCCCTGCTCTGTAGGTGATGCAAGAGACAAGGTCATGATAACCCTCCACCAGCCCCCTGTCTATATTTCTCATACATATCTACTGTATATGTATGTCTTTATGCGCGTTGTAAGGCTTGAGTTACACATAGTGGTGCACCGGTGTACCGTGCACTGAAAATAGCCCACCGCACAAGCTCACAACGCGCCGCAGAGCTTGTAGGTCGGCTATTTTCAACTTGTGTAACTTCCTACAGATAGAGAGTATAGTTTCCAGAATGACGCCTCTATTTATCTTGTTCTAGCCTGTAGGATTTTGCTATAAAAATGTTTGAAACAGGAAAAGGTTTTTTCCTTGGAGCCCTCCCTTCTCCCATTTGACAAAGCTGAAACCCCGAACACGTGTGCAGGTACAACCGGATATTTTAACCACTTAATTCCTATACTCGTAGGACAAACTTCCAAAATGGCAGATATACAAGCTCACAAGGTGTCACAATGCACAGAAGACTAGCCCCAAAACACCCTCTGCCCCATTTTTCAAGAACCGTGGATTTGTTTTACTGAGGATACGGTTAGATATAAATGTAGGGTTAGGTATAGTTTAACTGAGGTTAAGTTTGGGAATAAGGTTTGGTTTTGGCGCCGGTTTTACTGAGATTACGTTTAGGAATCAGGTTAGGTTTAGGCATTAGTTTAATTTGCCCCGGGGCGACTGTTTTTTGGGGCAATCATTTTGGTATTCTGCAGACAGACCCCCCCCCCCCCAAAAAAAAAGAAAATAATAAAGAAAAGAAAAGGTTTCTATAGGGAACCATTTTAGCTAGTTCATTTCAGTTGTTGTTTTTTTTACAAAGAACCCACGCTTCTTTTTATAGAAACAAAATATAGTTCCCATGGAACCTTAATACAGGCTCATAACCTTTTTCACTGTAATATCATTTGTTTTGTGGTAATAGGATATGGAGAAAAAAATGCTTCTGCTTTCGGGGCATAGGAGAAACAAACATAACATTGACGTATAAACCTCCAGCAGCCCAGACAGACTTGACTCTCGCGGGGAAACGAGGCGAGGCTCGACATCCTCATTAGCGTCCCTGGCTAGCGCTGCTAGCTGAGATTGCCAGGTTCTCTGGGATGTGGATGCGTGTGAGAGAGGGGCCCCGCGGCCCCAAGCCAACACATTACCATAACCCACACAGCACTGTAGCCAGGCCGCAGCGCTAATGAAATGTCGATACGGACTACCATCTACTCTAATCAGCTCCTTAACCCTTTCAATCCGGGAACGCGTGCCTGTGTCATTTTAAGATTTATTTGGCTATTCAAAAATAGCAGATCTACAAGTTCATAGCGCGGCACCGAGTGCCGCGCTATGAACTTGTAATCTACCATTTTTTAAAAATCGTCAAATAGTGTGCAAATCTTTGAATATATACTTTTAAAGCGAAATTTTTTAAATCAAATCCAATTTTGGAAGGTCCTTGACATGAAAACGTTTGAAAACCACTGATATAACTGTAACATACGCTTTTTTTCAAAAAACGGTTAGGATTTAGAAGACATTTGTAGAATATATATTCAAAGATTTGCTAAAATGTTCACAATTAAAAAAAAAAGGCAGATCTACAAGCTCATAGCTGTGCCGCTCTATGAGCTTGTATATCTTCTATTTTTGAATAGCCAAAGAAATCTTAAAATGACACAGATGCGTTCCTGGTCTTAATGGGTTAATTGAGAAAGTGATGGATGATGACTGCACTGCAGCTACAGTTTGGATTGATACTCACTCTTTTATATATCGTCACTGTCGAGCAGAAAACAATGATATCGTTGCTGTCGGGCAGAGATTTTAATTTTTTACGTCACTGTTGGGAAAAAAACTCTAGAATCTCCATATTCTAACTTTGCGTTGTTTGTTGTTGTAAATGAATGCCCTACTTGATCATAGTACAACAACCCACGAAAGCATCAAAAGTAGCAGTTTTTGTATTTCAATCCTGATAAAGAGTTTCCGGATGAAGTAACAGTTTCCACGCGACAGAGACGATACAAAAATGTAAACAATACACATGTAAACAAGGATACACATTTAAAATATAGCAGTAGTTGTTCAAAACTATTCAACCGTATATTCTCTGTTTGTATGTATAGTACTGTAGGTCTATATGTATTGAGATCCATGGTTCAGGAATACTCATGATCCCAGTGGAGGTCTTTTTCTTGTCACAAGAGCTCACAAATCTCTCTGCAATGACTACATTCTGTTGGCACATTGCTGTACTTGACCCAGCAGATATGGGAGTTTTTTGTTACTAGATTTTCAGTCCTATATCGCACTCGTCAAAGCAATGGCCACGGCCATTTGAAGTGTTAAACACTGCTGTAGTGCCCTATACTGCAATATAGTTGTTTTTTGGAGTGGCTATTCTCATGCCAGACCCCCAAAAAGTATTTGTGCCAAGTTTGGTGTGGATCATAGCAACGATACGCCCGTGGCCCCCGGAGGCTCCTGGTGTGGCCTCTGCTGTGACATAAAACATATATATATATATGTAACATATTGGGTTTAAGTGGTAAATTATTTGTGTGTGTTTGTAAACTGCGGGTAGTAGTGTCTCTGTAGCTCTGGTCCGTAGCGTTAAGGAGTTCTCCTTAACGCTATGGTACTTTCGAGCCGTTGCCCGCAGACCCCCGGTAGCGCAGTACAGGTTTTAAGATGTTGAAAGCCTACTTTCCTTAGTGGGAAAAAATGTAAAATAATCCACTGGATGGAGAAAACCCCCCCTGTGCCCTCTACAGATCCGGTCAATGGAATTTTTCCATTGATAAGTTCTGTCTTGAGGGCACAGGGGAGTAACAATTTGTTTTCCCCCTTACAGTGGATTATTTCACATTTTGGTCATAAAGTGTATTTTAGACGTGAGGTGGGGGGCTCCGAGTGTTCCCACTAGGGAAAGTAGGCTTTCAACTCCATACAACCGTCTTTGTTTTGGTGAGTAGCAAAAGTGCATTTTTTATTTTGACTAAAACGAGTCTGCGCAGCCTAGGGTGTGCGCGCAACGGCTCGAAAGTACCACAGCGTTAAAGAACCAATTCACTTTTCTTTTTTACTACATATGTATTTTTTCATTTTTGTAGTACCATTAAAAGCTTATAGTGTTTTGCAAATTAGTTGGGGGCCCACTTGCAATTTTATTATTGGATTAAAATTCCAAAGTTGCAGATCTACAAGCTCGAAACGCGCCGCTTCGCGCCGCATTTCGCGCCGCATTTCGAGCTTAGATCTGCTACTTTTGATGCTTTTGTGTGACGCTGCGCTGCAGTATGATCAAGTAGGGTGTTCATTTACGGAAAATGGACACAAAAAGTTAGAATATGGAGATAAGAGGTTTCTGCCTGACAGCGTCGATATGCCATGGAAAAGCACCATGTTTCCGCTCCTTGATTACACAGCTGAGATGAAAATCAGCAGCTGTCTGGTTCGATGAGACCAGAGTTGAGAACCGATGTTCAGTAGTGGAAAGTAAACTAAGTACATTTACTCAAGTACTGTACTTAAAGCTGTACCATGTAACTTTCCTCTTCTACCGTGCGTAGGAGAGGTGTTGATTGTGCTCAGGTGGCACATTGCTCATCTCCTAACAGTAATACTGTATGAGCCTCTATGAGAACTGTGTGTGTGTCTGTGGGTTTCAGAGCTTGAAGTCAGTAATTACATCTGCAGACAAAAGGTCAATGTTAATGAGACAGAGCATCTGATTACATTCAAGATATGAATCTGTGCACACACACACACACACACACACACACACACACACACACACACACACACACACACACACACACACACACACACACACACACACACACACACACACACACACACACACACACACACACACACACACACACACACACACCGAAATACAAGCTCACAACGTTCGCAACGCGTTGAGAGATTGTATATCGGCTAGCAACGCCAACGCCGCGTGACGCCATCGTACAACACAGCATAAATTAGGCATGAGGCACTCGATCGCAAACTGACATTTTGTAGCAACATTTCGTACCCAATGCCCCCTATAGCCCCCCTCGCCCCGCCCTTCTCCTCCTCCAACTCACTCGCTCACTCCTCTGCAGACACCTCATTAGCACTGATAGCCAATTAACAGAGATGAGACTTGCTAACCTTTTCCCGTCTCTCCTTCGGGCACACTAATGACCCCCGGACCCGCTACGCCTCTCGTTTATGTGCGTGCTCGAACCGGCAACGTTCCTCGCTGTCTGTTGCGGAGGCGTAGTCAGTGGCAGTGTCTTTAGCTTAAATTAGTTTCATAGGTTATGAGGAAAACGGAGCGAAGGACTTCATCATTTCTACAAGCTCCAAGCATATTGCAGAGTTCTGCTTCGTTTGGAGGCGAAGGTTGAAAAGTCATGGCAAAAAGTGATAGTGCAAGCGCATGAGACTGATTTGTTTAGAAGTTTTTAAACTTTAGATTGTTGCTCTAGCACCACAATCCGGACTATTGGCCCACAATGGCAGTTGAGTAAATTTGGCATAATAAGAATATGAAATATGGACATGCCGGACAGGCAGGTGGGCGGATTGTGGCCCAATTATATGAACTTGCCCGTCTGCGCAAATCGGCATTGTTGGGCCACGGTTTCCGTTGCGTATGCCGTCAGACCAGAGCTCGATCGGCAAGAGAGAGAGAAAGAGGAGATGGGATGGAGAGAGGCAAAGGGTGACGGAGGGAGAGAGAGAACTCGATAACCATGGGCAATGGTGGGTGTTTATTTGAAAACTTTAGTTGCTAGTTACTTTGTAGATTTTGATTATTATTACAAAACATACATGAACCACTTCAGCCCTACTGTATATACATTTCGGCCATTTGAAAATAGCAGATCTACAAGCTCACAATGCGTCACAATGCGACGCATTGTGAGCTTGTAGATCTGCTATTTTTGAATAGCCAAAGAAATCTTAAAATGACACAGATACGTTCCCAGTCTCTTGCTATTTGCAAAAGATTTGTATAAATGTAATTCATTTGAACTTGTGAAATTGGACATTCTGCATAATAAGTAGGCTACTTTCTACTTTTGGTACATTAAGTTCATTTTGATACCTATACTTTTGTACTTTTACTCAAGTAAATCCAGACTTTTACTTGTAACAGAGTATATCTACATTGCAGTATTGGTACTTTTACTCAAGTAAAACATATGAGTACTTTTTCCACCACTGAGAGAGGGAGGGAGGGAGGGAGGGAGCTTACTTCACCCACACAATAAGTGCTGGTTACCGAACACTTGGACACGCTGGTCAACACACCACGTGTCAAGACAATCAAGAAGGTTAAGCGCAATAACCCCATCAACGCTGTGCAAGCTTGTAATAATAATAATAATAATAATAGGAAGAAGAAGAAGAAGAGGAAAACAAGATGATATTAAAAAGAAAAGACGGCTACAATTCTTCAGTATATGCAGGTGGACATCAGGTTCAGACCTCACAGCAGGTTGAAGACAACAGGCCATGCCCACGCACACACTGTCTGCCTGGACGTTATGAGAACAGACAAGCTCAGAAAATGACCTCGGGGAGGTGTGTGTGTGTGTGTGTGTGTGTGTGTGTGTGTGTGTGTGTGTGTGTGTGTGTGTGTGTGTGTGTGTGTGTGTGTGTGTGTGTGTGTGTGTGTGTGTGTTAGTAAGGCGAGCTACCTGCCTGCCAGGTCCGCAGGGATCCTTTTGATTGGTGCGGGTGAATGAGTCATGCACCCGCATTCACCGAGCCCAGCAGGACCACCAGACGTACCCATGAGCAAGGCAACGTATATAGCCTGAGGCTTTTTTTGCAGCTGTTTTGTACAAGACTGTGTAGGAGGATGCTGTTGGTTAAAAGATACAGGAATGGAGAGGAAAGTATAGACT
Source organism: Gymnoscopelus braueri (assembly GCF_963280865.1). Lineage (NCBI taxonomy): Eukaryota > Metazoa > Chordata > Actinopteri > Myctophiformes > Myctophidae > Gymnoscopelus > Gymnoscopelus braueri. The sequence continues at coordinate 7,206,202 of NC_137616.1, read as the reverse complement.
TTGTAGCACTTTACACAGAGAGTCCTGTTTTTTTCACCCAAGAAAAAACGGACGATGAAATATTTAAATGATATGCTTCTCTCTATGTCCTCTTGCACACCTGCTCCGAAAAATGCCAGATGTACAAGCTTGCAGCGCTGTGAGGTTGTAGATCTGCTATTTTTGAATAGCAAACAATCAACCAAAAACCACACTTTGCTGCCAGTACACACACTGGCAGAATAGCTGAGCACAGTGACTATAATCCTGGACTATGTACTGACTCGGTGAGCACAGCATTGCCATGTCACCCAGGTCCTTATTATAAACGTTAACTTCATTAACTTAACTTGCCTGGTTTAAATAAAGGCTAAAATACAATTACGATAAAGAGAGGCCGCCCACAAGGCAGACCTGCATGGCTCCCAAGAGAAAACATGGTGGAAACTGAGCCGCACTTTCTAACTACATGTCCACTGTACCAAGACATTAGCTCTGGTCCATAGCGTTAGAAGGAGTTCTCCTTAAAACCTTGAAAACCTTCATTGTGATACCGATAAATAGGAACACTGTGTTAGTTCCACTGATCCAAGCCGGAACAATCGATTAATTGATCATTAAAATAGACATGGAATTTTTTAAGAACACGTGATTTCCGGGCGTATTCTTCTTCGGGAGTCCTAGGATCACTAACAGGTTGCGGAAGAGCGCCCTCTATCGTAATCACGCTGGGCTACGAACACTGATCCAGAAAAGGTTGAGAACCGCTGTGTACAAAACATAGCTAACTGGATGGTTACTGTACCGTTTTGTGAGACAGAAAAGCACCATAGATAAAAAAAAAAAATTAAAAGGAAAAAAATCGTCCTAGGATATAATAATATCATATAAAGGTAAGAAAAAGGCTAGTCTTGATGACTGAAGCAATGTAAGACCCATCTTTAATAATAACCATTCATTACTTAAAAGTTAATATCCCTGGATATGATGGCATGCACTGACCACCCCCCCCCCCCCCCCCGAACCGGGGGGTCTGGGGGTCCTCCCCCAGAAAAGTTTTAACATAGTAGATGTAATTTCCTGTGTTCTGGTGAATTTTGGGAGTTTGATACCAAATCCAGGAGAAAACCAGAAGAAATGACGATCCAGGAGAGTGTCAGGAGACGTGGTCAAAAACCAGGAGACTCATGCGGTGTGTTGGCAGCCGTGGTGCGGCCGTGCGTGTGATAGGGAATAATTATCAGTGGTGGAAAAAGTACTCAAATGTTTTACTTAAGTAAAAGTATCAATACTGCAATGTAGTAATACTCTGTTACAAGTAAAAGTCCGGAATTAAACATTTACTTGAGTAAAAGTACAAAAGTATTGGTATCAAAATGTACTTAAAGTACAAAAGCAAAAGTACTCATTAGGCAGAATTTCCTATTTCAAGTTTTCAAATGTATAAAAATCTTTTGAAAATAGCAGATCTACAAGCTCACAATGCGTCGCATCGTGACACATTGTGAGCTTGTAGATCGGCTATTTTCAAATGGTCAAAATATGTATAGGGCTGAAGTGGTTAATGTATGTTTCGTGATAATAATCCAAATCTATAAAGTAGCTATAACTAAAGTTTTCCAGAAAATGTAGTGAATTAAAAGTACAATATTTGGATAAGAGATGTAGTGGAGTAGAAGTAAAAGTATTGGAAATTGAACATTCTCAAGTAAAGTACAAATACCTCAAAATTGTACTTAAGTACAGTACTTAAGTAAATGTACTTACTTTCCACCACTGATAATTATAGTATGCCCTCCGAAAAAACCTAGAACACACCACTGCTGGCAGGTGAGTCAGTATAGGATACAATACAACAGCAGTGACAACACAGAAATGTGTGTGAAGAGGAAATAATTGGCATAACCTACCCTATACCTTCCTTCAAAACCACCATAAAAGAGCACCTGTCTGCAATTTACTACTGGACCTATAGACAAGTCTTCTAGCTTGCCAAAATAAATCACCCCCCACTGTTTTTATGAAAATATACTTTTACTGCTCCTAGTATTGATGATTTCTTATTGCGTAGTGTTGTATTGTGTGTCTTTATATGCCTTGACAAATTGAATACACAGGACCACAATGAAAACAAGCCCTTTTTGTGTGATCCTTTTAGCATTATTATTGTAGAACTGTACCTCTGCACTTTTTGAAAACTGTTATTAAAGTATTCAATCAATCTATCAAAAACAACTAAATTGGGAGAAATAGGTTTTTTTTTTTTTTTTTTTTGCTGTATAGATAGAATACAAAAGTAGGTTTCGTAGATCAATGTGCAGAGGTAATACGTGTGTGTGGGAATTGATTTTGTGTCCACCTTTAGAATACAAAACTGGAGCTGAGAAGCAATTATCTAGCAGGTTGAATAGAACACACGTAGTACCCTGCTCCTCCTACAGGATAGGGTCCTGAGAGGCACTGCCTTATTGGTAGAAACTAACTAAATATATTTACTCAAGTACAGTACAATTGGGAGGTTCATTTAATTTACTTGAATATTTTCATTATTTGAAACTACTTCACTATCTCAAATAGTGTATACTTTTTACTCCACTGCAGTTGACAGCTTTTACTAGTTACATATTTGGATTATTATTACAAAAACATACATTAACCACTTCAGCCTTATACTTAGGCTAAAAAAACATTGAAACATTAGGCTACTTTTATTTTGGTATTATGCGTATATTTTGATGCCAATCGTTTTTACGTATTTATAATGCTGGTATTCCCACTACTTACCTAAAAACCTGAGTATTTCTTCCACCACAGATTATTATAGAATCAATTATTATACAGTAGAGTAGATCCAGCCATTGTTTCTGTGTGAAGTAGTTCCATGAAGTGCCAGTAGGGGGCAGTGAATGTCAGTGTACAGGACTCAGTGTGTCAGTAGTGTTAGCCTCCCCTCCAGTGCTGATGGCAGGTCATTTAGCGCAGTGGTTCTCAAAGTGTGGTCCGGGGACCCCCAGGGGTCCTTGGGGGGGTAGGGGGTCCCCAGCAAAATAATTGTAACCACTTTATCCATTTATATGTTGGCTGTTCAAAAATAGCAGATCTACTTATTTGTGTTATATATTTCGAAAATGTTTGGAAATGTTTGAATAATGTTGATTTTTTTTAATATACATCTTCTCTTCTGGGGGTCCCTAGGACCAAACCTTTCCAGATGGGGGTCCGCGGCCAAATACATACATGACTTGAAAAAGTTTGAGAACCACTGATTTACTGTACATTTAAAATGTGATGGCCAGTCTGCTGTGGCTAAAACCTGAATGCCAGACCCACACACCCACCTGTAATGAAACTGTACAGGCTTTATACACACATATAGATAGAAATATACTATGTATACTATAGTATAGCCCAGTCAGTGTTATTCAACTGGCGGCCCACGGGCCAAATCCGGCCCCAGCTGAGCTTTCTTGTGGCCCCTGGAACATATTCCATGTTCCCATATAACATTTTAAGTAAGAAATGTTTATTAGATGGCTAGTTGGTTGTACTGGATGACCATTTGTTTGTTGTTTCATAACCATTAACCTAAGCTTGTTAATGGTTCATCAACCATTATTAACAGATAAGAATTATATTTAGGCTACTATTTCGAATGGAGGAATGTTAATGACTCACTCAGGGTCCCAAATTAACACCTACCAGTGCTGCAATTGCAGTCAACACTGCTACAAGAACCCAAGCGGGTAAATGTATTCTTTGGTGAAAATGTATTAAGTATCAACAATAAAAGTATAAAGACCTTTTCATAGTACAAAGAAACAAAAGAGCCAGGAATGTTGTCTACTTCTACTACTTCTCTATAGTTTTGAGTGCAGTTCATCCATCACAATTGTTCACCCGTCACAAATGTAACTATTGTTTTGAGTGGATGTTGTTTATTACACCAAAGACATTATTGTCCTTATGCATCCATTAGCTTGTATGTGTTAGTTGTCTCCATCTTCCATCTTCATCCACTTCAAACACATCATAAGAGCTCATATCACCCAGGTGCTCAAAACATAAACGCAATGCAAAAACCTTTGATTCACACGAACAGGTAAACACTTCACCTTGCCAGCCTGCCTCTAATACACTTCTCACGAAGATGCTTCCAAGCCAGGGGCCCGTGCAAAGAACACACTGAAATATCTACATCCTCTTTTCTTAATATCGAAATCTAAGCTGGCACATAAATCCTATCAAACATCAAAATGCATGAATGCAGTATGAAGCAGGCCCTAATAAGTTACCATAATCAACATAATATGTCCATTGCTGTGTCCTATCGGACCTGTTAGCACACAACAAAAGGTCAAACAGTAAACCATAAACATTTTGCTAATTTTTGTTGTCACGGTCTTGTGGCCCCCGACTCAAGTCAGTACCCCTGGTATAGCCTATATAACCCACCAATGTAGCACAATAGACCACATGCACAAATAAGCTATCTAATCGCATTAAATGTATATGTATGTATGTATGTATGTATATATATGTATATATATATATATATATATATATATATATTTCAAAGAGAAGTGCTTGTACTGCGTATAGCCTATATTTATAACCCCCCCAATGTAGCACAATAGACTACATGCACAATGACAAATAAGCTCTCTAATTGCATTACAATTACAATATCTATATATCTAACTATATCTATTTGTTCAAAGAGAAGCGCTCATTTTGCCGCTTGTTTTTGAGAGTCGTATTATTACGCCATTCAGCGTTCCTTGTCATTCCTTCATTTTCTTCTCTCTCTCTCTTTTGTGCGTCTGTTGATGAGTGTGTTGATGTGTGTGGCACCTGTCCAATGAGACGCATCGGGGCCGCGAGTGGGCGTGGTCTGGGAAAGAGGAACAGGGAGGTGGGGGGACGCAGGGGACGATGCTTTGGGGGCTTGGCCTGTGAGGCTTTGAGGGCGTGGCCTGGGAGGCTTTGGGGCGTGGCCTGGGATGCTTTTTGGGTGTGGCCTGGAAGGCATCTAGGGTTCTGGGCTGTGGTCATTGCCCAGCTGGTATAGCAAAACAGAATGTAGCCTGTGAGTTGATCTATGCTTTTCATCAAGATACAGCAGATCAATACATAGTGGAGTATTGATGAGAACAGTTAATCTCTGTTATGTCACTGCAGCAGCTCTGGACTGCACACACATGATGTCAACAAAGTGGTGGAATGGAGTGATAATTAAAGCTTTTGAGATGAACAAAGAAAAATGTAATTTTCTTTGCCAGCTGACACTCATAAAGCTCCTATTATACATAATGAAAAGACCAAGCAGGCTTTTTAATATTCCGTACACATACTTAGATGTAATGAGTTATCCTCATTATCCTCTGAACTAAGAATTTGTCTGCAAGACAAAAACAAACCATTTGTTTTCTCTGCCGCCTTAGGTCTCCTAAGGAGAGAAGACAAATCCCTCTTTAGATTGTTTTACTTCATGAGAGTTCTACAACGATGGTTCTCAAAGCATTAAAAGTAGCAGATCTACAAGCTCAAAACGTGACACAAAACGACACGCTTTGAGCTTGTCGATCTGCTAAAAAAGTTTTGGACATACTGTACAGTATGAGGTTTCCACCCAACTGAGATGATGTATAATATAATATATACAGTATATCTTTTTTGGTGTGACTGTTCTCATGCCAGACACCTGAACAGTGTTTGTGCCAAGTTTTGTGCAGAGTAGAGTGCACCTGGTGGCCCTGGTGGGACTGATTGTCATGGCACACACCTGCCTGAACCAGTCTTAATTTCATCAACTAAAACTATGACGAAAAATGTTCGTCAACTACCCTTTTTCACTGATAAAAACTAAATAAAAACTAACTATGATGACTAAAACTAAGAGTAAATATATTGACAATTTCGTCAAGAAATAAAAACTACACCAAAAAGGGAGGTACGAGTGGACAAGAGATCCAGTAGAACTAAAAGACGAGTCATTTTATGCTTGTTTGCTCTTGAGTGTTGCGCTCTGAAAATAGCCAATCTACAAGCTCACAACACGCCGCAGTTGTGGGCTTGTAGATCGGCAATTTTTTAGCATGCAACCAAGTGTAAAATCGGACAATACGAGCTCAGTCCAAAACTGTTACTTTTCAGGATTCAAATTCTAAAATATCAAAAGTAGCAGATCTAAAAGCTGAAAAAGCACCGCTTCTCGCTGTGTTTTGAGCTTGCAGATCTGATACTTTTGATGCTTTTGTGTGACGCTGTAGTTAGTGTAGTATGATCAAGGAGGGCTTTCATTTACGATAAAAACATGAGCTATGGAGATAAGAGGTTTCTGCCTGACAGCAACGCTACAGGGCGATATATAAGTGGGTAAGAATAGGTCTGTATCGTTGTTTCCGTCCTAATTATTGCATTTTTTCTGTGGGATTACAAATGGTGCTACTGTGATTTCCAATTCCAGACCAGACTGACAATAAAGTATTATCTTACGCACGCACGCACACACACAGCCTCGTTGGGATCAAGTCTCCAACACTGAACTCATAAGTCACTTTCACTTCTCTCTCTCCAGAAGGAGAGACAGTCTGAAATACATAAAAAAAACTTCAATCAACACCCCCCCCCCCTCCAGGCTCTCAGCCTGCTGTGATATATGCAACAAACATAAACATGTTTACTTGTAACCGGCTGATTTACTGGAGATATCAAATACATAGCAGTGTAGGCCTATAGCGTTATTGTTGTCGGGCAGAAAGCTTGTATCTCCTATATATTAAAACTTTTTTGTGTTTTTTTGTAAATTAACCACTCATAGCGCGGCACCAAGTGCCGCGCTATGAGCTTGTAGATCTGGTATTTGTTTTAATAATCATGAAAATGTGTGCAAATCTTTGAATATATATTCTTTAAAGCGAACATTTGTTACTCAAATCTTTGCTTCTGGGGGTCCCTGGAACAACATATTTTGAGATGGGGGTCCGCAGCCAAATACATGTCATTTTAGGGGGCCCTTAACATGAAAAAGTTTGAGAACCACTGATTATGGCAACATAAGTTTTTTCAAACAACTGTTAGGATTTAGAAGACATTTAGAATAGTAGAATCCCCAGAAAAAATACATTTAAATTACAAATGTTCACTTGGAACTAGGAAAAGTATATTTTTGCCTAAGTCAGCTCCTCATGACACTGGCCACTTCTGGTAAAATTGCCTATTTCCTAATTGAAAAGGATCATGCTGTTCCCTCCCCTTTTAGTATAATGGCCTATCTCCCTAGTGTGACTTAGGCCAAAATAGGCTATTTTGTTTGGCCTAAGTCACATGGTTTTGTGACTTAGGCCAAAATAATTGAATTAATTTGAACTAGGATTTAACTAGGAATTAATCCTAGTTAAACCTATTTAAATCTCTTATGTTACATAAATGACAGACAGTGTTATTTGTTAATAGTCATAATTTGTTAGTTTTTGGGTGAAATGATTAAGAAATATCATACAGTTTTGTTTTGGATCAGTTTTTTTTTCCTGAAAACCTTTAAAAAATGACGTAGGCCATTAGTTTAGCAAGGTGACGATATATAGATTTGCACACAATTTCATGATTAAAAAAAATAGCAGATCTACAAGCTCATAGCGCGGCACTCGGTGCCACGCTATGAGCTTGTAAATCTGCTATTTTTGAATAGCCAGAGTATAAGATAATGGTTAAAGTGGTTAAAAAACAGATGCTTTCCCAGTCATACAAGGTTTTCACATAAACAGCGCCGAATATAAACGTGTTTACTTGTTCCGACTGATTTACCGTAGAAAACAACAACATAACAGCATAGCATGAATCATTCTCTACATTCATCTTTCCACGCTTGCCTATAGCGGCAGTGGTGGGAAAAGTACTCAAAATGTTTTACTTAAGTAAAAGTATTGAGTAGCAATACCACAAATAGGCTATCGTAGGCAGAAACCTCTCATCTCCATATTCTAACTTTCAGTTTTTTCTTAAATTAACGCCCTACGTGATCATACTACAGCATCACACGAAAGCATCAAAAGTAGCAGATTCGCAAGCTTACAGAAGCGACACCGAAACGTTTTGAGCTTGTAGATCTGCTACTTTTGCTGTATTTGAATTTAGCAAAATACTAAATCCGACAGAGTCGATATAGTCCTGCATTAAAAGTCTGACTTGGGTAAAAGTACAAACGTATTGCCATCAAAATATACTAGTATCAAATGTAAAAGTAGCCACATTTTCAAAGACATTTCCAAATGTGTCCATCTTTTTCTAGAAACAGGAAATACTCAAGTAAGAATAACTTAAAATTGTACTCAAGTACCCCAAGCACATATTATTTTACGCATATTATTGGCGTACATAGTAAGCCAATAATTTGATGACCAACGGACCGGTAGGCAGTGGTTCCGGTAGGAGACACAAAGGAGACTCTTTGTGTCTCCTACCAGTACCGCTGCCGGTCATCAAATTATTGGCTTAGGAATGCGACAAAAACTAAAATATATCCATGAATTCAAGTCTCCATGGGGTGACTAATCGATAGAAAAAAAGTAATTTTGGGGGTGAACTATCCCTTTAATGTAGCATCACAATCAATCAAAGATTTATATGTTGGCTATTCAAAAATAGCAGATCTACAAGCTCACAGCGTGTAACTTCGTATCACGCTATGCAAGCTTGTACATCTGCTATTTTTGATATGTTTGATTATTTTCTCTTCTGGGGATCATAAAAAAAATGGGGGGGTCCGCGGCCAAATACATATTCATTTGGGGGTCCTTGCCTTGGCACAAAAAAGTTCGAGAACCACTGAAGTACAGTACTTGAGTAAATATACTTGGAAGGGGCACGGTGGCGCAGTCGGTAGCGCTGTCGCCTCACAGCTAGAAGGTCCTGGGTTCGATTCCCGCCGGGGACGCTGTAGGCACTGGGGGCGTGTCTTCTCCTCCGCGTCATCAGCGCCCATACCCTAGGTGGGGTTGGCGAAAGGGCCTACTCTGTGTGGAGTTTGCATGTTCTCCCCGTGTCTCCTAGGGTAGTTAATACCCTCACAAAAACATGTAGTAATCCTGGTCACTATACCGCCTCCCCCATGACAGCCGGGGCGCCTGATGGAGGGGAAGGGAACTGGTTGGAATAACGTGTTCCTTCCACGCGCTACGTCCAACCAGGGAAACTCCCCCCTGTCAGGTGACAAGAAGGTCAGTTGGCTCTCATGCCTGAAGGAAGCATGAGCTCGGTCCTGGCCTCCCTACTGTGGGGTGACAGGTGTAATACTGGTGTAGGGCTGGTGTAGTGCCCAGGATCACTTAGGAAATTGGCACCGGGTGAAAAAAATGGGTTACAAAAATCGCGGGATAAAAATTTAGAAAAAAAAAAAATATATATATATATATACTTAACGTACAGTATGCGTTCCGCCCCCTGCAGCATACACATAGCATGAATCATCGCCATCGTTCATCTCTCCCTGCTTTGGCGGCTGGTGACAGCATGCAGCACGGCCTGGGGTGTGTGTCACTCCATCAGGATTTAGTGCACGATTCCACACATTGTTATGAGCAGCTTTGTGAATGTGAATGACAGAGTGACCTTATGAGACTTTTTAAATGGCTGAAGTAGAGCAGAGCAGAGAGAGAGAGAGTGACTCGGGGGTTTGGAGCTTTTTTCCCCCGGTCGTGTCCCAGTTCAACCTGAGAAAATGTGTGTACGCCTGCTCAGCAGTGTTGATTTCGTCAACTAAAACTATGACGAGAAAAGTTTGTTTTCACTGACGAAAACTAAATAAAAACTAGGCTATGATGACTGAAACCAAGACTAAATATAGTGCCAATTTTGTCAACAAATAAAAACTAGACTAAAATGTTAACCCATTCACTGCCAATGACATGTTTTTTTCCAAAGCCCACACCGCCAATTAAATGACGTGTTTGACGTGTTTTGGTGTTTCCAGTATTAGAAGCTAGATGGCGCTCTTCGCTAACCATTTGACTCCCAGTGAAGCAGAAAATCACGCCCCCCCCCCTACCCCCCCCCATATGCAATTTTTCCCCCCTCGTTTACTTCCTGTTTACATTGAGTGTAATTCCGTCTTTCACCGGCTGCGCCCCGTCACTACCGCCCATTTCCGACAGAATCGGCCACAGACGGGATTAAAACACTTCTTTATTGAAAAATATGGACTAATACATTGCACAAATACTCCGGACCCCTAGTTTACATTTGGGAGGTTTCCAGCATGAGGTTTCCACCCGACAGAGACAATATTATCAGTTTGCCAGCCTGGACGGAACCAACAGACACACACACAGGACACACACACACAGGACACACACGACACACACACACACACACGCACACACACACACCCCTTTAATTGCGTTCACATTTAACAAGAAATTCTTGAACACAAACAACAGTAGATGCACAAACTTGGGAAACTCAACAATAAGTGTTTCAGGATACAGATTACAGATATAGGAAGCATCGTCTCCTCCATATGTGGGCGACTGCCAATTATCACAGACATGGAACATAATTTAGCAAATGCCTTATTAGCTCTCGGCTTGTAGCCTGGTAAACCATCCCCCATCCGGAAATCTCATTTGCATTTGATTTCAGAAATTGAAATCAAATGCAAATGCAAATGCAAATGAGATTTCCGGAAGGGGGATGGTTTACCAGGCTACTCGGCTACTGGGCATTCCAATCTGCAGGCCTCTCACAACAAATGTATGGACATTACAGAGGCTTCCAAATATGAACACAAGCAGTTTACATTTGTAACCAAGCTGTCTAATGGCATCCTTAAAGGAATAGTTCAACCAAAAAAATGACCTATTTTCTAACAATTACACACCCCATGAAGCCTTGAATTCATGGAGAGCCCGGGATCGAACTGGGAACCTTGCGGTTGCCATCCGGCTGCTCTACCCCTGAGCCACTGCTACTTAGCTTATGTCTAAATGTGATGGTTTTTGTCTGGGAGACAGTCATCCTCCTTCTTTGCATTGAAGGAGGCATGAGCTCGGCTCTGGGCTCCCTAGGCTGGTGGGGGGAGTGTAGCGCCCAGGATCACTTAGATAATTGGCACCGGGTGAAAAAGGGTTACAAAATCAAGGGATAGAAAAGATTATAATGATTCCCTGCTTTCATATGACTTGAAAAAATGTAAATGAAAAAATGCTAGATGACTGTCTCCCAGTCAAATTTGGTCACAAATAATAGCTATATTGGACCATTTATTTATTAATGAATTATTGTATATATTTTTTAAGCATCTTGTATTCAGTATCACGTCGACAGTTATCTCCACCTGCGCAGTGGCTGAGCTCACATTATAGCGTGCGTGCGTGCGTGCGTGCGTGCGTGCGTGCGTGCGTGCGTGCGTGCGTGCGTGCGTGCGCAGCGTGTGTGAGTGTATGTTACTTTTCCAAACCGCCTCATTAAGGACAAACACGGCAAACTTTTCTTTGGTAAAATGTGTTAGTCTTCCTTCCAGCAGAGTGTTGTTTACTCTGAGAAGAAGAAGTGCTGCAGCTAAGATGAAAGTATTGTTTCAGCGTGGTGTTGGTCTGCGACGTACAGCACCGAAACATGAAGGCCTCGTCGTGTTCTCCTAATCAGCATGATAGCACGGCCTGTTTCCAAATTAATCCATTCAAACCGGGAACGCATCTGTGTAACCCACTTTAAACCATTGTTTTATACTTAGGCTATTCAAAAATAGCAGATATACAAGCTCATAGCGCGGCACTGAGTGCCACGTTTTCGTGAAAATTTGTGCAAATCTTTGAATAAATATTATTTTTTAAAGGGAACATTTTTAACTCAAATCTTTGCTTCTGGGAGGGTCCCTGGAACAACAGGTCTGCGGCCAAATACATTTTGGGGGTCGTTGACATGAAAAAGTTTGAGAACCACTGATATAGCAACATATGTTTAAAAAAGAAAAACTAAACTGTTAGGATTTAGAAAACATTTGTAGAATCCCCAGAAGCAAAGATTTGAGTAAAAAATGTTTGCTTTACAAAATTCTAAGATTTGCAAAAATGTTCTATATTTTTTTTAATAGCAGATCTACAAGCTCGTAGCACGGCACTTGATGCCATGCTATGAGCTTGTAAATCTGCTTTTTTTGAATAGCCAAAGAAATACAAAAATGTACACATTCTTTCCCGGTCTAAATGGGTTAAGTTACAGTTGTACCACTTGTTTCTCAGTTGTTTAATCAGTCAGCATCACGTTTGTAATTTGCCGTTCTTCGGCTCCCGATCGAAAACACGCCAGTAATTAAAAAAACAACACTTTCGAAAAATTTCCATTTTAATGTCCAGAGGGGATGGTTTATCTGCAGTTTACTTTAAATACACATTTGAAATGCAGCTAAATCATTTATGTGTGTTCTGTAACCACCACGCTCCAAACTGTTTGTGGTGCTGGGCGAAGTAAATCCCTTTAGAAGAGAACCTCCAAAGAAACATGCAGCATATACTCTCTCTTTCACTTCTGCTATTTCTCTTTGTCAGCGTTGACAAATGAAGCAGCGACGAGTTTGCGAGGAAGTATGTAAATGTTTAGAATGTTCTGTATCCAGTGACTGATTGATTGAATCGATTTGGAGTTTCAGAAGTACACGCACGCACGCACGCGCACACTTTTGTTATTTACTAGACTTGTGAGATCATCATTGTTTTAGGATGGCAATTTCATGAATGCCATTTTCACATTTTTTACTGTTTATGTCTGTATTTTACAGTTCATACAGTAGATACAGTTTCTGACATTGTGTTACGTTACAAAATATCCTCGGCCGCTAGGACCCCTTTTGAGCGGTACTTCCGTATAGACCATCCCCCTCTGGATGGCGCCATTACGACTGTAAATGGTAAATGGTGCATTTATATAGCACTTTTATCCAAAGCGCTTTACATAGATTGTGCATTACATTCACCCATTCACACACACATTCATACACCGATGGCAGAGGAGACCATGCAAGGGCATCAACCTGCTCATTGGGAGCAATTAGGGGTTCAGCGTCTTGCTCAAGGACACTTCGACACCAACTATGGGGGAGCCCCCCAGCCCGGGATCGAACTGGGAACCTTGCGGTTTCCAGTTCACTCTACCCGGCCACTCTACCCCTGAGTCACTGCCGCCCCCGTATATATAATATGTATAATCACAGAAAACTGTAGTAATGAAGCCTATAGAAACGCCTATTAAAACTTCAGCATAAAAAATGCAACCGAATCAACTTAAAGGACAGTCATTTATCTTTTTTAATGTAAACATTCTGAGCTACATGAAAAAAAGTGAGTCATTCGTCAACATTTGTATCTAGGTCTAAAGCCCTTGCCTCTTTTTCTTCTTCTTTTTTTTCTGGCATCCCAATTTATTAACAGGTCCTGACTTTGCATGTTAATTAACTCCAGAATGTGTAGCTAATTTGCAGACACAGTGCTGTGTTACACCACATCAAATTCAGAACTCGTATACGAGCGCCTCTTGCCCAGCAGTCTACTGCAAAAACAAAACAAAAAAAGTGCCATGGTGACTCTCCCGGAAAGAGTGCACAGCTTCACACCGCATTAATAAGTTAATACAGTAGTCTAGGCCAGGCTAAAGTCCAGCTTGGACTTCTTGCCGTAGTGTCAAGGGTTCTCAAACTTTTCAGGCCGCGACCCCCGAAAATAATCATACTTGAACTGGGGACTCCGCCACCCTGACAAGCACTTGGAATTGTAGGAATTATATTTAGTTTGACTCGGTTCCACAGATAAATATTGTGAAAATATCCAAACTGCAATAGTCCCGACCCCCAGTTTGGGAACCACAGCCGTAGTCCAGTGGTTCTCAACCTTTTCAGGCCGCAACCTCCCAAAATTATTATATTTGAACTGGGGACACCCCCACCCTGACAAGCACTTGGAACTGTAGGAGTTGAGGCATTACATTTAGTTTGACTCACTTCCACAGACAAATATTGTGAAAATAGCAGATCTACAAGCTCACAACGCCTCGCAACGCAGCGCTATTTCAAAAATAAATCTTATATTTCTTATATTATTTGACAATTCGGACCAATGTTTGACCAGTCTGTTGATTACTTTTGATGCAGTAATGGTATTTTTTCTTAATTTTTTCTCTTTTTTTATGTATTAAATAGGTTTTAAAAGTCCTTAAAATGTCACTTAACTGTCATGTGGGGACCACCCCAAAAGCATGTGGGGACCCCCCTAGGGAGATCCAGACCCACAGGTTGAGAACCACTGCCGTATGGTCAACTGAAGGGGAGGTGAAACCAGAGATAGTTCCACTAGAAGCTGTGCGGGGCTTTCTGTCTCTCTGTGCTCAAAGAGTCTGTACATAGTCAAGGATTTCCTTATTAGTTTTGGATCAGTTACAGTGCTCAGCTATTTTGCCAGTGTGTATTCTCCGTCTAGGGCCAAATAGATGCGTCAGGAAAGAAAATGTTGTCCTTAAAATTTGGCTTATTGGGTTTCTGTTTGGTGGCTGCAATTGTGGTTGTGAACAGAGTCCCAGAATCAGCTAGCTCTCAGCCCAGGATAAACAATTACCTCAAGAACAGATATACAATTAGTGTAATATCACTTATATGCCAATATCTCATTTGGCTGACCAGTTGAAACACTTTTAAACCCATTCATCGGTTGTTAGTTTTTTTTCGCAGTTACTGCACTTTGGCTTTGTAGGGCAGTATACTTTTGAGACATTTGGCCCTCATAAGTATAGTAATAGAAGTAGATGCACGCACACGCATACAAAAACACAGTCACCGACACACACACACACACACACACACACACACACACACACACACACACACACACACACACACACACACACACACACACACACACACACACACACACACACACACACACACACACACACACACACACACACACACACACACACAGAGAAAGACATAAAGAACCATTTTGGAGACAGTCAACATTAACAATTTCTAGCAGTGTGCAAACAGAGATGAAGGCTGGCGATGAAGATGATGATAACAGATTACCAGTATGTACACAGACCATAGGGCTGGGCAATCTATCAGTATTACAGTATATAGATGAGACTAGATTATCGTCTGGCATTTTGGATAGATGTTTTCCTGTTTTTAATCTCCTATATAATCTTATTTTATATAGGCTTACTTTCAAAACGTTTAAAGTTTTTAAACGTTTAAAAAAATAGGAGAAATTCCGAGCTTGTGGATTGGGTATTCTAGCTAGTTTTTAGGTTGGATTTTATCATCCAAAAATATAATATTTCATTTTGTCCATATTTTCCATGCCCTGAAACAGTGAGGCGATGCTGGGTGGTGATGAAGAGGATGGTATTGCCAGGTGGCCTCAACAGTGTTGGATTAAAGGAGGAATCAATCCACTGCTTGGGATTGAAGTCTGTACAAAGTCTGCTGTGGTTAAAAAACAAATATTGATTGCGGTCCGAAACCTTTTATGAGGCAATACATTTTTAAATAGTGATAAAATAAAAATGTGTCTTATTTGTAGGATACAAAAACAAACAGTGTTGTCTCTCCTGGCTGGTACAGTACAACAGTAAACAAGTTCTACTTTGCTCCTGGCAACGCGCTGTTGAGGAAGAATAGTCTCTTGTTGGAGTTGTTGGTGTAATGTCGTATAACAACTAAATGGAATACGTTTCAGTAAACTGCAGTAACTACGGGAAAATAAATCAATGATAAATGGGTTGAAAAGTGTTTCAACTGGTCAGCCAAATGAGATATTGGCATATAAGTGATATTACACTAATTGTATAATCTGTTCTTGAGGTAATTGTTTATCCCCCTAAATCACGAAGGCTGCATTTGACCTTTGGGATACACAAATAAGTCGGTGTGTCCAAAAAAGTAGTTGCTGCACTTCAGCTTTGTAGTGCTTCTCATCTTACCAAGAGTAAGCAAGATTTATCCAGTTTGATAAAACGCCATGAACTTTCAAGTTTTTTGTTGTTGTAATGTTTGCTTTCATTTGTGGGTTGTGAGAGAAAGATGGGAAGAACGTGATAGGAAGGTGTTATTTGGGAATTATAAAGAAGGCAGAGAGAGATAGAGAGAGAGACACACACACGTCTATGAATGTGGTTCTCATTTGCACATTTGCACGTCAGGGAACTCCCAAATTGATTGGTATTTGGCTCTGGACCCTCATTTGAAAATACTTTGTGCCAGGGACATCCATGAGATAATATTGTTAACATTTTTCAAAATGCTTCCATATGTATTATTTTATTCGAAAATAGCTGATCCACAAGCTCACGATGCGTGGCATGGCAACGTATGGTGAGCTTGTAGATCAGCTACTGTACTTCCGAATAGCCAAAGTATTAATATAGGGTTAGAGTGCTTAAAATGTTCCTCAGCAATGACCAGGACGTCAGTGAAGGTTTGAAAAACACCACAGGAGGTCAGAGTACATTTACTGGGGATATATATTCCCCCCAAATTGCCGGAATTTATAGTTTTAACCCAGTGTAAAGTACCTTAAAATTGTACTTAAGTACTGTACTTAATGTAATGTACTTAGTTGCTTTCCACCACTGCTCTATATCCTTGGTTACACTCTCCTGCGGTTAAAACTGCCATACAACAGCAAAACAGGAAAGGGAAGCTTTTAAATATTTACAAAAACAAAAAAAACACTAAACGAAAACAACAACCCGGGGCTTCCCCAATTTTGGGGTAAAGTTGATTCTCTTTGTTCGACTATATTTAACCATGTGAATCCTATAGCGTCCTTATTCTGGGAAAACTGGACATGTCATGATAGGCAAACATACGGTGGTGAAATGAGCAGATTGGCTATTTACGGCAAAGAGATAAAGGAGGGGACAAAGTAAAGACACCTGGAGGACACCATCATAGGTATCACGGCTGGGGCCAGACAGCAGACACATGAACGAGCGAAAACGGTTTCGACCAATGGGCTCGACTCACAAGCTTGCGCACAGGGTTGCGCACAGAGGTGACACTACTGTGCCTGCAAGACGCAAAACACGTCACATAGGCCAGCAGTTCTCAACCTGTGGGTCGGGACCCCCAGGGGGGTCCCCACATGATTTTGGGGGGGTCCCCAGATGATAGTGAAGTGACAATTGAAGGACTTTTAAGACGTTTTAAATACCTCAAGAAAAGAAAAATACCAAATACTGCATCAAAAGTAATCAATAAACTATACTATAAATAAATAATATCTATTTATTATAAGAAAGAGGCCAAAATTGTGAAAATAGCCAATCTACAAGCTCACAACGCCTCGGCTACAATATTTACCTGTGGAATCAAACTAAATGGGGGTCCCCAGTTCAAATATGATTATTTTGGGGGGTCACGGCGTGAAAAGGTTGAGAACCACTGACATAGGGCCCAAATAGGCCCAGCCCGTCACATTTCCCAACCCGATGATTTTTTTTACATTTAAAAAACAATTGGAACAATGGCGAGCTGGTAGATTGGCTATTCTAGCTAGTTTTTTGTTTTGAAAATAATAAAAAATAAAAATAAAGATTTTATCATCAAAAAATGTAATATTTCATTTTATCCATATTTTCCAGCCCTGAAACAGTGAGGCGATGCTGGGTGGTGATGAAGAGAAGGTGGCCTCAACAGTGTTGGATTGAAGGAGGATTCAATCCACTGCTTGAGATTGAACAAAGCTCTGTACAAAGTCTGCAGTGTGGTTTAAACAAAATGTTGATTACAGTCCAAACGGTCTGAAACCTTTTATGAGGCAATACAATATTAAATAGTGATAAAAGAAAAAAGAATCTGGACATTATCGATCAGCATGTCTTCCTGTGTGGTCAGACATTGATTATCCAGTCAGAGAGCAGCTGAGCCAGAGAGAGAGAGAGTGGAGAGGGGGGGGAGGGGCATGCGCTTCACTGATTACACACTGAACTACAGTACTGGAGAGATTATACTGACTAGATCATCGGTCTTCAACGGGGGGTCCTCAGAGTTACTACAGGGGGGGTCTCCAAATCTTTGTGTGATTGGAACACTTGAACCCTATAGAATCCCTATTCTGAGGGGAACATAAGAAAATAGCATTTATTTTGTTACTTACGTTTGTTTTGTTTAAACAGATGTTAGGTTCATTGTTTACCTGGTATCCTGTAGTCAACGTAGTCAAAGTTCAATAGTATAATTATTATTATATATCACACTTCTAACAGGCACTACCACTGCATTCTACAGTATGTAAGGTATGTGATTAGCTTGCTTATTGCAAGTCGCTGTGGATAAGAGTGTCTGCTAAATGCAGTGGTGTAAAGTAACTAAGTACATTTACTCAAGTACTGTACTTAAGTACAATTTTGAGGTATTTGTACTTTACTTGAGTATTTCCAATTTTCAATACTTTTTGACTTCTACTCCACTACATCTCAGAGGCAAATATTGTACTTTTACTCCACTACAATTATTTGAAAACTTTAGTTACTAGTTACTTTGCAGATATAAATTACATTATAAACATACATTAACCACTTTAGCCTTATTTTATACATAGGCTATTTGAAAATAGCCGATCTACAAGCTCACAACGTGTCGCATCGCGACGCGTTGTGAGCTTGTAGATCTGCTATTCTCAAACATTTTAGTTTTGGTACTTTAAGTACATTTTGATACCAATACTTTTGTACTTTTACTCAAGAACATTTTTAATTCTGGTCTTTTACTTGTAACGGAGTACTTCTACATTGCAGTATTGATACTTTTACTTAAGTAAAACATTTGAGTACTTTTTCCACCACTGGCTAAATGCCTAAATTGTAAATTGTAGTGCGGTAAAGAGTGTGAGAGTAAGAAAGAGAGAGAGAGGGAGAGAACGAGAGTGATAAAGACAGAGAGTGAGAGAGTTAGAGAAAAAGAGAGACAGAGCAGACAGAGAGATTGAAATAAATTGAGACAAAGGGAAAGTTTGTCCAACATCATCTCCCCTGTCATCAGACTGACCTGTTGCTATGGTAACAGCACAGAGGCTGCATCAAAAACCCATTCCCCCCTATTTTTGCTTCATCAAGCAGCCATCAACTTCACCTAAAGTAACTAAGTACATTTAATCAAGTACTGTACTTACGTACAATTTTGGAGATATTTTTTACTGTACTGGAGTATTTCTAATTTTCAATACTTTTACTTCTACTCCATTACATCTCAGGGGCAAATGTTGTTTTTTATTCCACTACAATTATTTGAAAACTTTAGTTACTTGTTACTTTACATATATAAATTATTATAAAACATAGTTAGCCTACATTAACCACTTTAACCCTATTTTATACCTAGGCTATTTGAAAATAGCCGATCTACAAGCTCAGCTTGTAGATCTGCTATTTTAGTACTGATGACATTTTAGTACTTTTACTTTTGGTACCATAAGTACATTTTGATAGCAATACTTTTGTACTTTTACTTAAGTAAAACATTTGAGTTATTTTTCCACCACTGCTCTCAAGCCCACTTTATGCTTCCTCGTACGGTGGTATATCGTGCAGCGAATATAGCCGATACACAAGCCCACACACCGCGTCGCTGAACGGTGGGCTTGTAGATCGGCTATGTTTGGCCGTGCGATATAACGTCGTACCAAGGAGGCATAAATCAAACAGACAAACAGACCAGACTCGCTGAGAAGCTCACGCTTCGATGCACATATGGAGCAGGAATACTCCACGTCAGGTTTTATTTTTAATCTGCTAAGCATTTTGCGACGCTACGCACGCACGCACACAGTTATTGCAGGTGTTCCGAAATATCTCCATGCCATGGACCCTCAAATAGCCATAGCCGTGCACCCCCCCCCCCCCCATTTCAAAATGGGTTTAAAAACACACATACAAAAAAACTGAAAATAGTACAGCGAAAACTGAAAAGTTACAGAGCCATGTACAGGGTTTATAAGTGGTTAAGAGCGCTCCTTACGCCATTGGTTCACAAAGTGGGGTCCCAGGGGGCCTTGGTGGGGGGGGGGGGTGGTTCCAGGGGGTCCCCGGCAAAAGTAGTTAACATAACATCACCATTATTTTAACCACTTTATCCATTAGTTGGCTATTAAAACAATTGCAGATCTACAAGTTCACAGCGAGCATCTGCTATTTTGGAAAATATTTTCAACATATTAGATTTTTCTTTTTAACATAATTCTTCTCTTCTGGGGGTCCCTGGCACAAAACCTTTTCAGATGGGGGGGGGTCCGTGGGCAAATACATATCAATGTGGGGGTTCTTGACGTGAAAAAAGTTTGAAAACCACTGCCTTACGCTGTTGGCGACCACGGATGAGTGAGCTGCTCCTCCATTCGTTATGTAAGTGGCAAGGGGTAAAGTAGTGCCTTGCTAAAGGGAACGTCACTGGAAATTCATGAGGTAACATTAGCAGCCCCGAGTCTCAGATTCACACCACGCTCCCTCCCATGCCAACCTATAACTCTCCTTGCTGGGGATTTCAAAAACAAGATTTTTCTTTCTCAAACTTTTGACGGAGAGTCTGCAGCGACCTCAAGGCTCCCGCTGCCCCACTTCTGTTTGATATGCAGTGGTGGAAAATCTCAGATGTGTTACTTAAAGCATTGGTTCTCAAAGTGGGGTCCGGGGACCCCCAGGGGTCCTTGAGGGAGTTCCAGGGGGTCCCCAGCTAAATGATGGATAGTTAGGAACCAAATGGACCCTTATGGGTCTGTAACTCTGAGAGTGTACAAATGGAACCAAAAGGACACTCTCAGAGTTAAGTTAAAGTTAATTTACAATAATAAATTGGGGTCCTAGAGATAGAAATGTCATTAAATGCATGTCAAACTGGGGGTCCTTGAAATGAAAATGGTTGAGAATCACTGCTAGAAATCTTCTCTTATGGGGGTCCCTGGCATATCTTTTCAAATGGGGGTCCGCGGGCTAATAAGTGTCAATTTGGGGGTCCCTGACATGAAAAGGTTTGAGAACCACTGACTTAAAGGAGTAGTTCACCACTTATTTTCTATCGATTTACACACCCCATGAAGCATCGAATTCATGGATATTTTTTTTGTTTTTGTGAGAGCCTGAGCCAATAATTTGATGACTGGCTCCTTGAGTCTCCTATTGACCAATGACCCGGTCCTCAAATGATTGGCTTAGGAATGAGACAAAAACAAAAACATCTCCATGAATTCAATGCTTCATGGGCTGTGTAATTGTCTTGATAGATAATAAGACCTTTTTTGGGTGAACTACTCCTTTAACTAAAAGTAGAAATATCACAGTAATAATACTTGACTAAAAGTGGAATGGCTATTTTCAAATAACCGCAAAGTAAAAAATTGGGCTAAAGTGGGGCCACTGCCCCGTCACTATGACTCAGATATAACCATATAGAGATATGTAAGTGCTTTCATTTGGACCCGCCATGCCATCCCAGACTCTCCTCTGTTCAATAATGGAGAAATAGGCTGCAGAAAACCGACTGGTGATGTGGTCTCATTGTTGTGGTGTTCGCCATCACACTTGGTCTCAGCAATAAGATTATGCGGAGCTGTGGAGTCATCATCTGTCTGTCTGTGTGTGTGTGTGTGTGTGTGTGTGTGTGTGTGTGTGTGTGTGTGTGTGTGTGTGTGTGTGTGTGTGTGTGTGTGTGTGTGTGTGTGTGTGTGTGTGTGTGTGTGTGTGTGTGTGTGTGTGTGTGTGTGTGTGTGTGTGTGTGTGTGTGTGTGTGTGTGTGTGTGTAACCAGCACGTCAGAGAGAGCAGGCCAGAGCCTCTCTGTTTCTGGACCTGCAGAGGCGCAAGGTCCCGCTGGCACGTGGGTCGGAACCAAGCTTCTTGGGCTACCGGAAGAAACCGAGTGGCAAGCTGGACAGCCGCGCCGCCGGATTTGGGGTGCGGTCAGATTGTCTGGACTTGAATGACCTCTGCGGCTGGTCAGATGTGACCCTGGAGTGGGTGGGGCCGAGGCTCAACGCTCAACTCCGAGGCATCCGAGGAGGTAATCTCTGACCCCAACATATCTGTAAAGGCCACTATCAACATCTGTGGATCAGGATATGAACTGTCACTCACCAATGCCCGTGGTCACCTCATGTCAGCGCAACAACAACGTCAACGGAAGCACTGGACTGAACTTAGACTGCAGGGAAAGCTTGCCTGTCTCCTGACCGCTGACCACTCTGTGTCTCATACAGTGTTTAAAGGTGTACAGTGTTTAAAGGTGTAGCTCTTGATGAGGCCATCATCACCTTCACCTTAAAAGCTAGGCTCCAGGTTTTACCATCTAAGCTTAACCTTTCCATCTGGCTCCCTGACAGCCATAGCCCACACTGTATACATCACGACCACGCACAGATTACTGAAACCATGGCCCACATTCTCAATGGTTGTCATGCGTACAGAGGGCTTTACATTTGTAGACATGATAGAATCGTGGATCTGATTGCAGACAGTATCATTTCCACATTCAGGTCACCTGCACCAATGCTGTATAAGTACTCCACTGTGAAGCCGAGTATGTTCAATCTGTGTAGTGATGTCTCAATGTTCTCTCATATAGCAGCAAACACCCCCGATATTGTTGTTGTTGATGAGAATAGTAGAGAGGTTCTCATTTTAGAGGTTGGCTGTACATTTGACCACAGCCTAGAAGAAGCCTTTATAACTAAGGTGGTGAAATATCAACTGCTAGAGCAGACCATGACGCAACTGGGCTACAACTGTAAACCTTTAGTTTTCATATTTGGCAGCCTGGGCCATGTTCATAAGCTCGTTGTGTGCACAGTGGTGTAAAGTAACTAGTACATTTACTCTTGTACTTAAGTACAATTTTAAAGTATTTTTACTTTACTGGAGTATTTTCAATACTTTTACTTCTACTCCAATACATCTCAGAGGAAAATATTGTAGTTTTACTCCACTACAATTATTTAAAAACTTTAGTTAATAGTTACTTTGCAGATATAAATTATTAAATTATAAAACATACATTAACCACTTTAGCCTTATTTTATACATAGGCTATTTGAAAATAGCCGATCTACAAGCTCACAACGCCTCGCATCGCGACGCGTTGTGAGCTTGTAGATTGGCTATTTTTAAACATTTTAGTACTTTAGCTTTTGGTACTATACGTTTATTTTGATGCCAATACTTTGGTACTTTTACTCAAGTAACATTTTGAACACAGGCCTTTTACTTGTAACAGAGTATTTCTACATTGTGGCATTGATACTTTTACTTAAGTAAAATATCTGAGCACTTCTTCCACCACTGTGCGTGCGTGCGTGCGTGCGTGCGTGCGTGCGTGCGTGCGTGCGTGCGTGCGTGCGTGCGTGCGTGCGTGCGTGCGTGGGGATGCAGGGCTGAGTGTTGTGCGTGGCTGTGTTTAGGATGCAGGTGGACACAGATGTGTTTAGGATGCAGGTGGACACTGTGTTTAGGATGCAGGTGGACACAGATGCAAAAGGATCCATGGATCTCTGGGGAGACGACAGCCTATGCTCTTGCGGGTGATTTATACGGTACGTGGTCATTTGACGCTGTGCACCATGCACACCACGCAGCTCACCAAGTGGCACATCCATGATGTGTTGTTGTTGTGAGCTATACTTCATCGGCTAAATTCAGTGATGGAAAGTATCTAGGTACATTTACTCAAGTACTGCACTTAAGTACAATTTTGAGGTATTTGTACTTTACTTGAGTATTTCCAATGCTTTTACTTCTACTCCACCACATCTCAGAGGCAAATATTGTACTTTTACTCCACTACAATTATTTGAACACTTTATTTACTAGTTACTTTGTAATTATTATTACAAAACATACTTTAACCACTAAGCCAGTAAACCTGAGTGTCCTCCTTGTTAATTTAGGGAAGGCTGTAACACAGAACATAGATGCAAAATTTGAACAACTGAGAGTAAATTAATAATTGATCCACACCTTCTGTTGACATCATCCAGACGACAGTCAGTTGGAGTAACGTGATTGGGTAATTCTACGTAACGACATCACAATGTCATCCTCACAACCATGTCCTTTAAAAGGAATCATCAAAACAAAAAACATCATTCAGCATCTTTCAGCAAGAGATCCATCTGAAGCAGCTTTCCCTGAAAGTTAGTTGCAGTATCAACACTGTTGAACATACTGTCTGTTTGCCGTGTAGCTGAACACACTGTCTGCTGTGTAGCACAGCTGACTGATTGGGCTTGGGATCAATTCGCTATCAACTATCAACTGAGCCAATATAGGCACACATTAGGACTCTACTTTTACAGAGCAAGACGTAAACTACAGTGTGAGAAATGTTCTGCTGGACGGCACTTCTGAATGGAGGACCAAAACTACCCAATCCTTGTGCTGTTGCCGTGGGGCACGAGGTTTACTTCTTTTTGATGTGGGACAGGCCGATTGATGTGTACGTCTTCAACACAGTGTCTTTACAATGGAGGAAGTTGACCCCAGTGAAACCTGGAAGAGGAAAACGTCACCTTGAGGTTCCATCCATGCTTGAGGGCCACACTGTGCTGATAGAAGATACCATCTACATCTGGGGAGGGACTCCTCTGCTACACGCATTTGATGTCGACACCCACAGATGGTTCACACCCAGGGTTTCTGGGACTGTTCCAGATGGGAGGGAGGACCACTCAGTCTGTGTCTTGGGGAAGGTCATGTATGTCCATGGAGGATACAACCATCGGCCTTTAGACATTAATGACATTTACAAGTTGGACACCACCACAATGGTCTGGTCTTTCGTTAACACCAGAGGACCTCCACCACCTGCTTCATTAGATCACACTGCCACCATCATAGGGACAAAGATGTTTGTATTCGGGGGCTGTAATGGGTTCATGGGGAACCTACACAACATCCTCAGCGTTTTTGACACAGAGACCAACTGCTGGCTGAACATACCTTCTGCAAAGCTTCGTCCAGAAGCACGCATGGGTCATTTAGCCTTTACCTACAATGGAGAGCTGTACATTTTTGGTGGTCGCTCTAGCTACAGCTTTAAGGACGCCTTAAATGATCTTTGGACGTTCAATCCAGAGACCTTCTCCTGGAAGAAGGTTAAGCCCAAGGGGGATACAACTAAGATGTATAGTATGTGCTGCACGGTGGGAGATCATATCATCCTCTTTGGGAACAAAGAGGATGATATGATGATGACATCCAATGACCTGTCCATCCTAGACTTGAGTCCTAGTCTGAAGACGTTATGCAAGCTAGCAGTTATTCAGTATGGTCTGGAGCAGTCAGAACTACCACACAACATCAGGTGGGAACTGGCAGCCATGACTACCGACAGCAACAGAAAAGGACTCGCTGTTACAGATTCATAAAGCACAGAGCACTGGAGCACAGTCCATAACACTCTTCTGTATTTTACATTTATTGTTTGGTAGCTGCACCAAATTATCACCTTTTGCTGTTTGTGATCAATAATGAGACCCAGTTAAAGTTTGGGTAAGGGAACTGGATATTGGATGCATGGGGGTCGGTAAGGGAACTGGATATTGGATGCATGGGGGTCGGTAAGGGAACTGGATATTGGATGGGGGGCGGTAAGGGACCTGGATATTGGATTGGCGCATGGTCTGGCTGAGCCACCTGATAGAAGTGTAATTATGTTTACTAGTTCCAAATTTGACTAATTGATTAAAAATAGCTAAAAATGTGTTTTGGCCACCTGTTTCTATAGGTTTGTAGCTGGGGTAATTGGCAGAGAGCGCATTCCTACGTTTGAGAGGATGCTGTGGAGGGTGTGTTGTGGAAATGTGTTCCTGAGACAGGCAGACATCAAAAATCCACTGGAGGACCCCACCTCGGTTAGTACCGCTTAACTCTTTGCCTGGAATCTGTTATGGCTAAGCCTGCCAACGACGAGTTTGGACGAGTTTTTTTTCTTTCTCTTTTCTCTCGTTTTTTTTCCACACAGAACCAGAGAACACGATCCGAAGATTTACTGCTCCATTCACTTCCTGGTTAATTTTAATTACATTTTTAAGTTAATAATTTTTTTTAATATCCCTTTAATTTATTACTTAAAAATCCTGTATCTCGGCTCCTGTGTACTTTTTCGCGATAACATTTTTTTTTCTTTTTTCGCGGAAGCACAGTGAAACCCTCTGTGATTAGCAACCATCAGGGGATCAATCATACTGGAGATAAATATTCTGTGACTACTTCAAAAGGTAAGAAAATCGCTGGCAGTGGGTGCACACAGCCAGAAATAAGTCTGGCAGTGAAAGAGTTAATGTATGCACTAAAAGTAGCAATACCAGAATATAAAAATACTCTGATACAAGTAAACGGCCTGTGTTCAAAATGTTACTTGAGTAAAAGTACAAAAGTATTGTCATCAAAATATACTTAAAGTACCAAAAGTAAAAGTACTAGAATGTTTGAAAATAGCAGATCTACAAGCTGTGAGCTTGTAAATTGGCTATTTTCAAATAGCCTATATATAAAACAGGGCTAAAGTGGTTAATGTCTGTTTTACAATACAATAATATATCTGCAAAGTACGTTTTCAAATAATTGTAGTGGAGTAAAAGTAAAATACTTGCCTCTGAGATGTAGTGGAGCAGAAGTAAAAGTATTGAACATTGGAAATACTCCAGTAAAGTAAAAGTACCTCAAAATTGTACTTAAGTACAGTACTTGAGTAAATGTGCTTAATTACTTTACACCACTGCAAGCAGCAACATGTTTAATCATAGACGTGTGTGTGTGTGTGTGTGTGTGTGTGTGTGTGTGTGTGTGTGTGTGTGTGTGTGTGTGTGTGTGTGTGTGTGTGTGTGTGTGTGTGTGTGTGTGTGTGTGTCTCTCTCTCTCTGCCTTCTTTATAATTCCCAAATAACACCTTCCTATCACGTCCCTCCCATCTTTCTCTCACAACCCACAAATTAAAGAAAACATTGCAAAAAAAAACGACGTTAAAGTTTATAGCGTTTCATCAAACTGGATAAATCATGCTTGCTCTTGGTAAGATAATCTTAAAATGAAAACATACAGGAAGGCCCTCTGCAAGGCCAGAGCCTATTCCTCATCTTTAAAAAGAGGAAAACACACCTTTGTTGACCCATGTATTCCTATTAGTCTCAGTGGTGGTAACAACATACTGTACATTTATGTACTTAATTGATGAAATTCTAACTGCTAGAGACAGCTTTAACACAGGACCCCCTTTTCCCCTCCTCCAATCAATCTCTCTGTGTTTACTTCCAACGATTTCTTCATCTGAACCATCAACCTGTCTCATAGAGCCCATCCATCCCAACTAGACTATAGCCTTAGTTTGCACTTCTTTACTACATAGGATCAATCCGTCATTAGTAACAGGATATGCACCGCAGTTCTTTAACCACATATGAGCCCTATAGGAGCCCTATTCAGGGGAAAACACAGTGGTGTAAAGTAACTAAGTACATTACTCAAGTACTGTACTTATAAGTACAATGTTGAGGTATTTTTTTTACTTTACTAGAGTATTTCCAATTGTCTATACTCTTACTTCTACTCCACTACATCTCAGAGGCAGCAAATATTGCACTTTTACTCCACTACAATTATTTGAAAACTTTAGTTACTAGTTACTTTGCAGACATAAATGTATATAATTTATACCTAGGCTATTTGAAAATGACCGATCTACAAGCTCACAACGTGTCGCGACGCGTTGTGAGCTTGTAGATCTGCTATTTTCAAACATTTTTGTACTTTTACTTCTGGTACTTTAAGTACATTTTGATACCAATACTTTTGTACTTTTACTCAAGTACATTTTGGATTCCGGACTTTTACTTGTAACAAAGTATTTCTATATTGCAGTATTGATACTTTTACTTAAGTAAAACTGGGCAAACATACAGTGAAAATAAGAGATTTGATAGATAGATGGATACCTTTTTTACAGTATATATCCTGCAGGGGAATTTCAGTTGCCCATGGGGCAGCAGAGCACAGCAGTTAAGAGTTACAGAGTTACAGGTGCAGAGAAGGAAAGTATGCAGTCGTATACAGCAATACTTAGGCAAGAAACCACAATACAATACAAAACCAGTAAAATGAAAATAATAATAAGAAACAGGAACTGCAGAAATATATAAGAGATAAGAAGAGTCTTGAGGCTGGTGCAGCTAAATGTGTGAAGCTATAATGGAGATGTTTTGCCTGCCAAGTCAGCTAAAGCCAGCGATGCCATTACTGATAACCTATAGCTTATCTACCCATGACTAACAGCAGCAATCCATTTAAGAGCCCAAGAAGGACTCTGTTTCTGTGCATAATGCCCCAGGTTTCCAGAAGGAGGCGTACATACCCGTTTACCCGTTTTCCTGCTCTTCATCTGATTGCCCTGGCAACAGATTTCAACCAGAATCTCCTATGAAGGTGTCATATCATCTCTGTCGGGTGGAAACCTCATATGTCCGTAACTGTTACTTTTCAGGATTCAAATTCAAAAACATGCAAAAGTAGCAGATCTACAAGCTCTAAACGCGTCGCTTCGCGCCACGTTTAGAGCTTGTGGATCTGCTACTTTTTTTTTTTATATATATATTTTTTGTGGCTTTTCTGCCTTTAATTGATAGTGTACAGTGCAGATGGAAAGGAAACAGGGAGAGAGAGATGGGGAGAAACATGCAGAAAAGATCGTCCGGGAACGGGACTCGAACCCACGATGCGCTGTCAGGCTACATTAGAGCCTAAATGCCCGGACCGCTAAGCCAGCGGTCCGGGCCTCTACTTTTGATGCTTTTTGTGTGACGCTGTAGTATGATCAATAGGGCATTAATATACTAAAAAACACAAAAAGTTTGAAAATGGAGATGTTTCTGCCCGACAGCAAACAATATTTTTCCAAATTTAAAATCTGCTGTGTGTGTGTACAGTACAGTACACACTGTAGAGAGAGAGAGAGAGAGAGAGAGAGAGAGAGAGAGAGAGAGAAATTCATTATGAGGCCTGTATTTGTGCCTGGATTGGGTTCCAACTTCTGTAGTCTTGCTTGCTTGATTGCTTGCTTATGGATAATTAATCATGTACATGAAAGTTATTTGTAGAGGATTATTTCATTACTGTGGAAGCCTGTTGGGTGCCGAGTAATCTGCATTTGAGCTCCATATTTGCATTGATGTGTGTGTGTGTGTGTGTGTGTGTGTGTGTGTGTGTGTGTGTGTGTGTGTGTGTGTGTGTGTGTGTGTGTGTGTGTGTGTGTGTGTGTGTGTGTGTGTGTGTGTGTGTGTGTGTCTGTGTGTGTGTATCTGTGTGTGTGTGTGTGTCTTAATTATATAAGCCTAATCTAATTTACAGTAACAAAACACAACACCCCCCCCTTCTGAAAGTGGGCCATTCAAGGGAATAAGCCAAATGTTTGAGGTACTTTTACTCTATCTACTTGAGCATGTCCAACATTGGCCAACATTGTACTTTTTACTCCACTACATTTATTTGAAAACTTTAGTTAAAGGTTACTTTGCAGATTAATATGCTATTACTGTGCCAGTTTAATTAAAATATTGTAATAACACCTCACATTCACTGAGTCTACAGTAATTGTTTTATGGTCTTCCTTGCAGCAATTAAAACATTATTGAAACAACGTCCTTCTTGATAGCAGCCAAATTTGTACTCAAATTAAAGTACTGAAAGTACTGAAGTACTTGCTTTTAAAATACGTAAGTATTCAAAAGTACATGCTTTGCTTAAGTATTCAGCACAAATAACAGGCATAACAATAATCAATGCATTATGCATCTGCCTTATTATACAATTAATTGCAGCTTCCTATTTTTTGCTCTTGCTTACTGTTCAATTATTTTGTCCTTGTTTATTTCGTGTGCCTTCTCTCTATCTGCAAAATGCCTTAATTTGACACTCTTGTATCAATCATTGTTGTCCGTAAATAAGTCTTCATTTGTCTCAGAGTAGAGAAACTGCGCTCTGCTGAAGCATTCGTGACCGGTATGGTGAGATACAGCGTGTAGACTTCTTTTAATTAACCAAATGAATTATGAAGTCCCTTCTCATGAAAAAAAACGTAGTTTCTTTTCAAACAGTGACATGTCCCATTCTTTGGGCTCTTCTCTGAACATGGAAGTCATTAGAGAGATTTCAGTTTTAAGTAAGTTTTAAGAACATCAGCATCAAGATTGTATGTCTGACAAACGTCTGTCACGCTGTTCTCTGATGGGCTATCTGAGGTTACAACATCAGCAAGACACTGTTGAATATGCAAATCGTTTTCAGAAAGGCGATCCTGGAGCTGTTGTATGAGAGTATCCAGTGTTCTCTACATAATCTCACATCTGTAATAATCCTCTGGTTTGTCAAACACTGCCTTAATTGTCTCCTCCTCCCAGTCTGGAGGGAATACGTTTCCGTGGCACACTGGGACCAGCAAATGCATTCTTATCACAGAGCTGACTAACATACTGGAAAACTTGAGATGCAAACTCCCCCCCTCTAAGCTCCTTAATGGGGTTTTAACAGTAGCTTTCGCCATTGAAAATGCAGTGTCATATTTGTAGTTTCTTGTTTGCAGCATTTTAGATAGAGAATCTGTCACAGTTAAAACTCTGCGCATGAATATCAAACAGTAAATAAAGCTAAAGTCCTGCATATTTTTAAGCAGTGAATTTGCCTCAATGCCTGTTTTTGCATTAGCAGAGTCTGCTATTTCTGTGGGAGTATCAATGAGTTCATCAAAGTCTCCTCAGAACCAAAGGCCCGACATGGAAAGCAGAAGGCCCGGTCATTAAGCACACTATATTCGAGCCATGGAGATGTTGTACCACTCCTTTCTGAATTTACGAGCATGTTGTTTTTCATGTGTGGTTGATGGAAATTTCACATTAGGCTGATATGCACCCGATGCCAAATACTGCCTGGCTTTATCCGGGCCATGGCAAGGGTCTCTTTCGTTGGCTTTATGTGGCTCTGGGCCAGGTGAGACTTGAGTGGGGCTTACTTGCTTGCGGTGGAGGACCGGGAGCCTCCGGCGAGGCAGCCGCAGTGTTGTCGGTGGCTCAATGACTGCAAACTTCGTCCACCTCCTCTGTATCATTTCTGGTTTCGAGTGCACCCGTGTTCACTTATCCTGAACATAATGATGAACCTTGTTCATCATCATCGGCGCAGGTGTTGTTCTTTTTACAAAAAAATTGGTCAATTGTCTTTGTCTTTATAGTTCGTTTCGCCATTGTGCTGCTGCTGCTGTACAGATTGTTTTTGGCGCGGGCGGAAACAGATAAGGAATTGTGGGTCAGCAGAGTCACACAGACACAGCCAGGTGTCAATCTCGCTAATTGTCCAGCCCACCCAGCCAAGTTGGCAATATCTGCCAACAGCGCCCGTCCACAGCTAAATGTGTTAATATATAGTGTCACAATCATTTTAACCACTTTAACCATGTTATACTTTGGCTATTCAAAAATAGCAGATCTACAAGCTCATAGCGTGTCACTTCGTGCAGATCTACAAGCTATGAGCTTGTAGATCTGCTATTTTTGAAAAAAATAAAATATATATATATATTCCAAAGGCCCAGACTGCCAAAGATGACTTTTGTGACTTTTTGTGTTTTTCGGTGTTTCCACTAGATGGCGCTCTTCGTTAACACATGAGTGACCGTTTCATCGATGAAATGGTCACTCAGATGCACTCAGAACCAGGAGATCACGTGATCCCAAGATTTACTGCTCCATTCACTTCCTGGTTAACGTATTTGGGAAATCGCCTGTATCTCGCCTCCTGTGTTTTACTATGTATTTTTGACGAGACATGCTATTTTCAACGGCCTATGACAAGCAAACGGGGGGTTGCGATGAATCCCCCCCCCACCCCACCCCCCACCCACGCAAGCAGAGATAACCCCCTGCGAGTAGCAACGATCAGGGGATCAATCATACTGAAGATAAATATCCTGTGACTACTTCAAAAAGGTAAGAAAATCAAAAATCTCTGGCAGTGCATGATTTATTTATGTATGTATTCTGGCAGTGAACGTCTAAATAAACAAATAAAGTAAAGTAAAAGAAAAGGACAGTAGCCCCATACTAAATGAACTTTGCTGTTCACCATGATAGAGAGCATGGCCAGTCCACACAGCCTCTCCTGGGACACCATGTCCACAGCAGATGATTCTTTTATTCATATTAGTTTATAGAAAAGCTTTGTTCTGCTGAAGTGCAGAGTTACGTTTCCCTGGGGGATCCATCTGCTCTCACAGGAAAGCACTCGCCAGCAGCTCTGAGAACAGGTCAAGACCACTATCTTGCTGCTGTTAGCCATTTTTATCGGATGCAGTCGGATGTGCTTTTTTTTTGTGCCAGTGGTGGGAGAAGTACTCAAAATTTTTTACTTGAGTAAAAGTATCGATACCATCATGTAGAAATACTCTGTTACAAGTAAAAGTCTGATATTCAAAATTTACTTGAGTAAAAAGTACGAAAGTATTGGCGTCAAGATATACTTAAGTACTGTACTAAAAGTAAAAGTTCCCATTATGCACAATATCCCATTTCACGTGTTTCCAAATGTATACAAATCCTTTGAAAATAGCCGATCTACAAGCTCACAACGCGTCGCTTTGCGACGCGTTGTGAGCTTGTAGAGCTGCTATTTTCAAATAGCCATTGCTGAAGTGGTTAATGTATGTTTTCAAATAATTGTAGTGGAGTAAAAGTGGCGCTGGCACCATCTAGTAAAGTAAAAATAAAAAAAAGGTACTTAATTACTGTACCTGAGTAAATGTACTTAGCTACTACTATCCACCACTGGTTTTTGCTATTTTTAAATAAATAAAGGTTGCCTGAAATAGGGATGAGAAAGGGTTTATGTGGTTAACATATATATATATACATATATAGTTAGTTACATTGTGATTAGGGATCCGGCACCGTAGAACCACCACCGGAGAACCACTGGCACCGGAGGGTCCATTTGGTTCCATTTGCACACTCTCAGAGTTACAGACCTGTAAGAGTCCATTTATAACCCCCTCACGTAACCTAGAGGGTCCCCTGGACCTCACTTTGAGAACCACTACAATAATATGTATGCAATACTGTATGCATGACTTAATTTGTGTTTATCAAAAATGATAATGAATGAATCAGGGGTCATCAATATGTCCGTACACAGACAAATGTGTCCATGGCAGAGACTTGGTCTTGTCCGTGGCAAATTTTTGTTTTTGTTTTTTTAAGACCATTATAATGTTCTTATTTTGATCATGAGACCCACAATTACTGAATATGTATGACACGTATTTACTACGACACTGTACGGCATATTAGGAGTCCACTAGTACTAGTGGATCTCAAATGTTGTATTTGCTAAGTACCCCCTTAACTCTGAGTGTGTTCAAATGGAACCAAATGGACCCGTAAGGGACCATTTGGTCCACATTTGAACACACTCAAGAGTTACAGACCTGTTATGGTCAATCAGGGCTAGAGGAATATGTGTTTCTGGTAATATTATTGTCCATTCATTTTGTATGTCCGTGGCAAAAAAATATTTTTGACAAAAATGTCACCACAAGCCAGCATGGCGATGACCCCTGGAATTAATATATATATATATATATTTTAAATCATAGGAATTATTAAAGGGAACCGTTAAGGAATCGGACCATTAAGAGGGAATCGTTAACCCTGCACATACTATTATATAGAGTTCTCATAGAGGCTCATTCAGTAATACTGTTAGGAGATGAGCTACTGTATAAGCCACCTGAGCACAATCAACACGCCATTATGCAGAGGACACAAGCGCGCGAGCACACACACACACACACACACACACACACACACACACACACACACACACACACACACACACACACACACACACACACACACACACACACACACACACACACACACACACACACACACACACACACACACACACACACACACACACACACACACACACACACACGCTTACATTATGCTGTCCTGGCTGAACAGCTGGGGAATCGTCTCACTGTGCATTGAGAAGGTAAATGATGTGGGCGTAACAATACGGACATTACTATCAACAGGGTCTTGTAATGTGAACATATTAGTTTCATTGTCTCTCTCTCCCCTAGCTCCCTTTCCTCCTGGACACGGCCCGAGGCAGATGGCGCCCCACCCTAGAGCCTGATGGGTCTGCCTGACGTTTCTTCCAATTAATCCATCAAGACCGGGGACGCATCTGTGTCATTTTAAGATTTATTTGGCTATTCAAAAATAGCAGATCTACAAGCTCATAGCGCGGCACAGAGTGCCGTGCTATGAGCTTATAGATCTGCTATTTTTGAAAAATCTTGAAAATGTGTGCAATTTGGCCGATCCTACAAAAGTCGTCTAAATTCTAACAGTTTAAAAAAAAATTACTTATGTTGCTATATATCAGTGGTTCTCAAACTTTTTCATATCAAGGACCACCCAAAATGGTATGTATTTGGCCACGGAGCCCCATCTCAAAACATTTTGTTCCAGGGACCCCCAGAGGCAAAGATTTGAGTAAAAAAAAAAAAATATATATATATATATATATATATTCTAAGATTTGCACAAAAGATTTTTCAAAAAAGAGCAGATCTAAAAGTTTGTATCGCGGCATTCTGTTCTGAATAGCCAAAAGTATAAATGAATGGTTATAGCTAAAATGACACACAGTGATGCGTTCCCGGATTGAATGGGTTATTATGGGGGAGTTTTTTGTTGCCACTGTTGCAAAAATTGCTTGCTGGTGCTCGGGGTGGGACAAT
The DNA here is from genome assembly GCF_963280865.1 of Gymnoscopelus braueri. Lineage (NCBI taxonomy): Eukaryota > Metazoa > Chordata > Actinopteri > Myctophiformes > Myctophidae > Gymnoscopelus > Gymnoscopelus braueri. The sequence continues at coordinate 7,171,405 of NC_137616.1, read as the reverse complement.
GTCGGGTCCCTGCTCTATTATGTAAAGTGTCTTGAGACAACTTGTTGTGATTTGGACACTATAATAACATTTAATTGAATTGTTTGAGTTCATAAATCAAGGCATGATAAAATATAGGCTTTAAAAAAGTTAACAGTGTGCCTCTGACTCTTTTTAAGTTGGCCATATACAGAAGAAAATAACTTCATAAATGCGGGTGGGGGGGGACGGCCACTTACTTCCTGGTTACAGTTGTATGCATTTCTTGCAGTGTTTTATTATGTTTACTTTAATAGTTTGTATGCAATTCATTTAATGTAGAAGTCTTGGGCAATTATTGAAGGGTTTTGATATTACTATATAACATTGTATGTATGTTATTGCAAGTTGTTCATGTAATGCAGCCGACAATGTTATGTGATAGTAATTAGGTCTGATACATGGATACAGACTGACTTTGTGTTGATAAAATTAAGGTTGCTGTCCATGGTTGTGAAACACTGTTGCACACGTGCACATTACCACTGCACCACCCAATTATTATTATAAAAAATATGGGATATCACAATACAACTAGACTTTTATATATGCACAATGTGTTTTTACAAAATACTGCAGAAAATAGAAAATAGAATAGCCTACTAACAAACAAACAAACACCCTGCATTTTTAGCCTTCTGATCTTTCTAAGCAATGACCAAAATGATAATGTACCTATACTGTACTGTACTGTTTTGTAGGAAAGGAAATAACAAACTCACACATAGGATCATTGAAGTGACCAAGAGCCACATACTGTTCCCTGTTACAACTCACTACCTTCAACGGCAGACACAACACAACACACAAACTGTGTAGATTCACATCAGCATTCAATTCCAGAGCCAGAAACAGTCAATGAACATGTGTCATTGCCACCCAGTCATTGGGTCCCAAAATGACAGCAATAGTACAACAGCTTGAATCACATTAGTATGCACACAGCATACAACACAAGCAGCAGCAGCAAAGAAAAATAAAAAGGGGGAGAAAAAAAGTGTTCCTACTTTGAGCCGTCTTCTACTTGACTTCAGATGTGTAAGTGATGGCCAAGCAGGGTCAAACTTTGGAACCCATGGATAGAACGATAGAGCCGCCCTCTCTCTAGTTCATCCCTGGATGAGCCCTCCAGCGGCGTCTCCAGTCACGTCGATCCTCCATTCATCTGGCTAGCTCACCAGTACTTTCCTCCCCTGCTGGGAGCCATGCAAAACGAGGGTGTCCCCCTGCCAGGATGTCAATCTCCTCAGTGTTGTCGTCTGGGGTCATCACCTTGGCTCTTGTATCACCATCTTCTTCTTTCATGTATCATCAGATGTCCTGCTCAATGTCGTGCAGCCACGCCCTCGTCTCAGGTCCCACATCAAAGAGGCCGGCCTCCGACGGTGGTCTATACAGGGGGCAGGTTGGGAGGAACACCATAAGCCTTGAGTGTCTGAAAGAAAGAAAGAAAGAAAGAAAGAACTTGAAGTGATTTCATATGTCACAACACAACATACACAGCCTAGTATACGTACAGTATATATTGTATCCAGTCTCAACAGCCTAGTCTAGTGTATATTGTAACATACACAGTATCACAGAGCCAGCTATAGTCACTGAAATCAATGGGGCTGCGGTAAAAGTTAGTTTTATTTTGGAGAGTTCAGATATTCAACCACGGAGCTACTCAGTCAACAAAGTACTCCATATTGACACTCAACAAAACTCTACACATTGTGCAGGGGGGTGTATGTGAGCACACCGTTTTGATTTGAAATATTTTACATGAATACAGTATGTGGAAGCCTAACCACAGAGATAGCATTTTATATTGATAGTTCATAATTCATACTGAGTATTGAGTTCTTTTGATATTAAAATGGTATAAAACATTCAAATTGAAGATAAAAGGTCTCCGCCAGGTCAGGTAGGTTATTGTGGCCTCCTGGTGGCGCTATAATAGGCCAATGTCAAAAGCGTGCCATTTCTTCTTAGGCCTTTCACGGCAAGCAGGCACTGCATTCATGATTTGAGGCATTTTGTTCCAAAAATGTGTTTTGCTAAATTAGACCTGCTGGTGGCACTAGAACAGGCCAACGTAAAAAGGGTAGCATTTCTTCTTCAGCCTAGTGGGATTGTGTGTGCAACATTTCACAGAAATCGCACGTTGCGTTCATGATTTGAGGCATTTTGTTCAAAACTGAGCTATCCAGCTAACTTTGGAAGCCAATGTTAGCCAATTAGGATGGAATATGAAATATCGGACACTTCCATCTTGATCACATGACTATAGAAATACTGTGTACCGATTTGCGTGATTTTTGGACAGAATCTGAAAGAGTAATAGCAAAAAAATAGTTTTACAAAAGTCTGCCTCCTGGTGGCGCTCTAAAAGGCAGATGTGAAAAATGCAGGACAAAGGGTCTTCCTTGGCCTCTAGGGAGAGTGCGTGCAAAGTTTCACGCAGATAGGTGCAGTTATAGGTAAAAACGCGAATCGGCCTGTTATAGCGCCACCATAAGGCTGATTTGAACATTTTCAAGTGGCATTTCTTTTGGAAGCCAATCTTAGCCAATCAGGATGGAATATAGAAAATCGGACAGATCCGTGTTGATCACATGACTATAGAGATACTGTGTACTGATGTGCGTGATGTTTGGATAAAATCTGTAGGAGTAATATCCAAAAAATATTTTTGCACAAATCGGCCTCCTGGTGGTGCTATAACGGGCCCATGTGAAAAAATTGGGGCAGAGGTTCTGAATTGGCATCCAGGGAGTGTGTTTGCACAGTTTCGCAGCAACCGGGCCAACGGTGCCGGAGATTAGCTGTTCACAGACAGATGGACACACGGACGGACACACGGACGGACATGGTGCAAAACATACTCTCTCGCCATGCCTTTCGGCCTGGTGGAGACAATAATTGCTAAATTCATACGTTTGTTTCATTGTATGTACAAGTACAAGTACTTATAATAGAGGATTTTTATATAAGATTATGTGTATAAGACGACAGTTTTCTTTGGGAAATATTAAAGTGAGCAAGCGAGCAAGCCGCACGTTTCCAGCGGACAATTTAAACCTCTACACAGTGAGTATATTTACATGTTGTGTTTTTAGTAGTGTAAATTGTGTAATAATTACTGCTATAGGTATAATTGCACTTACAAAAGATAATGATAATGCCTAGATTGAGCAGAGTAGTGTGTTATATACAGTAGACATTATGTAGATACACAAGTAGATATACGACTTGTCCTTCAACGGTCAAGAGACAATCATGTTTCTTCCATCTCAGACACATTGCTAAAATCGAGTCCTTCTTTTTGTCATCATTAACAGACCTTGAAAAAGTCATTTGTGCTTTCATTTAATCAAAAACATGCTTCTCTTCCCTACACATATTGATGTATTTTGTCCTCACTATCTGGTGACATTTTTAAACATGCACACATAAAAGAGCTACACCTAGAAGAAATCTGACTATAGGGTAAGCCTTGAAATAAATTGAGAGATAGAATAGAAATCTGGATGTGCAACAGTACATCAACTGTAACAGCTTGCTCCTATATCACTTTCATTGGTATACAGTAAAGTATGAGGTTTCATACAAGAATATTTGGTGCTGTGACACACACAAAAAAAACTAAACATTGTGCATGTATTTATGTATTTAGGATTATAGTACCCTAGCCCTAGAATGGCTGTCATATTAACTTTGGCATCAGTGGTGTAAGAAGTACTGACATTTTTTTAAGTAAGTAAAAGTATCAATAGCACAATGTAGAAATACTCTGTTACAAGTAAAAGTGCGGTGTTCAAAATGTAAAAGTATTGGCATAAAAATGTACTTAAAGTACCAAAAGTATAAGTACTCATGATGCAGTAGCCTATGTCCCATTTCACAAGTTTGTCATGAACAGTATAAGAATCTTTTGAAAATAGCCAATCTACAAGCTCACAACGTTGTGAGCTTGTAGATCTGCTATTTTCAAATAGTCCAAGTATAAATAGGGTTGAAGTGGTTAGTGTATGTTTTGTAATAATATTCTAAATCTTCAAAGTGACTAGTAACTAAAGTTTTCAAATAGGCTAATTGTACTCGAGTAAAAAGTACAATATTTGCCTCCGAGATGTAATGGAGTAGAAGTAGAAGTACTGAAAATTTGAAATACTCCTTTAGTAAAAAAAAAAACAACTAAAAATTGTACTTAAGGCCTACAGTACTTAAGTACATGTACTTTAGTTAGTTACTTTACACCATGGCATTAAAGGTACCTGTGATTGTAGGCTACTCACCCAATAATTAATTACTGTGACTTGAGGTCAGCTATTTCCATCTAGTTTCATATCCATTTGAAAGTTATATGGAAGAAAAAGTGTACTTAAAAGTTAAAACATATCCACTTTTCCAGAGTTTTACAATTAGACTACATACTAGACAGGTGTTGTTGGTGTGGGTTAATTAATGAGGAGAATAAACTCAGTTGGAAAGGGAAAAAAAACACCAACGCAGTTTGCACAGACGAGCCTGACAACACTGAGAACTCTACTCACCTTCCATATGGTAGAACGTTACATTACATGTTGTTTATTTAACTTTTTTTACTTCCAAACACTGACCTCTCTGTCTGCTCTCTGTCTGTTTACAGCAGGGTGTAGGGGGAAGGGGGCGGGGCAACCAGAGGCTTTGAAAGAGCCCATGTGACACCTGCTTAGGGAGTGTCTACCAATAACCTGCATTCACAGAGTGGCTACTTTCTAGGGAGTATCTGACAATAATACACGATTTTGCTTCTGAAGTCGCCTGTTTTGCATTTTTGCAGATGTTAAGCAAGCAATGCCTACTTTAGATTACTGAATAACAACTAAGAAAAATGCTTTGTTTGAATCAACTTTATACTTGTCTTATTTCACTTTGACTGCATCCTCTGAGGATACAGACAAAATAAGCCATCACCAGTAGGTGTGCTATTACCTATATATATATATATATATATATATATATATATATATATAGGTCCATATAGGTCCAACACCTCCCTTTTCTGACAAAAAACTTTATGGTCCCAGGGGGTGCCCTGAGCCAAAAAAGGAACCACTGCTACAAACTTACGTACAGTTTTGAGGTACTTTTACTTGACTTTATATCAATTTGCAATACTTCTACTCAACTACATTTCAGAGGCAAATATTGTACTTCTCATTCCACCACAATTATTTTTTAGAACTTCAGTTCTTTCTTTCTTTCTTTATTCGGATTCCCATTAGCTTCCGCTGCCGCGGTCACTAGTCTTCCTGGGGTCCACATAAAACATCACAAAATAAAACAACATACAATATTCATAAAAACAACAACCGACACTCGTCAGTCCAAATCTAAGCTACATTAAAATGCCAATGATAATTAGACAATACGGGAACATTGGTTAAACATCATGTACAAAAACACATTGCTCATTCAAATTGTGTGGTCTCTCTCATTTATATTTAGTTAATAGATTTTTTTGAATAAGTATTTGATCTTGATTTGTTTAATATTTGCAGATAATGAGTTCCATTGTTGGGTGGCTCTATAAATAACAAGTATAAGTATTTCTGACTTTGGTTTCGGAAGTTCCAAATACCCTGTGCTTACCTGTCTGGTTTGATAACTATGTTTTAGACCTGCATTAAATAATTGATCTCTGAAGAAATCTGGCTTCCCCTCAACAATTGCTTAGCCTCAACAATTAACCATACCAAACTGTGGTGCATTCTTGCAACATTAGTTTAAAAAAAGAAGTAATGAAGTTAAAAGTAACTAAACTATTAAACTATTAAACTATTAACTATTAAATTAAAAACTAGTCCAAAGTCCACAGAAGTCCACAGCTCAATAAAAGCCATTTCCCTGCTGTTGTCACAGCAGTGGGGGGGGGGGGATCCGTTCTGCTGATGTGTTGAAAGGCTTGGCGTCGCTCCCCCATCCGAGCCTCGACTTTAAAAACCAATTAACCCATTAAGACCGGGAAAGCATCTGTCATTTTTAGATTTGAACCACTTTAACCACTATCTTATACTTTGGCTGTTCAAAAATAGCTACAAGCTCATAGCGTGGCACAGAGTGCCGCGCTATAAGCTTGTAGATCTGCTTTTTTTTTTTTTTAATCATGAACATTTGTGCAAATCTTTGAATATATATTTGTGAAAGCGAACATTTGTAACTCAAATATTTGCTTTTGGGGGATTCTACAAATGTCTTCTAAATCCTAACAGTTTTTTTGAAAACCTTATGTTGCTATAATTAGTGGTGCTCAAACTCTTTCATGTCAAGGACCCCCAAAATTGTATGTATTTGGTCGCGGACCCCAAAAAGTATTTTGTTACAGGGACCCCCCAGAAGCAAAGATTTTAGTTAAAAATGTTCGCTTTAAAAATATATATATATTCAAAGATTTGCACAAATTTAGCAGATCTACAAGCTCATAGTGCGGCACCGAGTGCCGCACTATGAGCTTGTAGATCTGCTATTTTTGAATAGCTTAAGAAATGTTAAAATGACACAGATGCGTTCCCGGTCTTAATGGATTAAAACGTCAGAATTAGCATCAGAAAACACTTTAGCGCTATCAGGATGGCTTAGGTAAAAGGAATGTGCTGTGGCAGGTGGCACAGTAACACAGCCTGATGTGAAGCAATTAACACCTGATGCAGGAGTGCAGGGACATATGGGACTGCATCGCAGAAAATATATCTTTACCGTCAGGGAAGAAAACCTCTTATCTCCATATTCTAACTTTTTGTGTTTTTTTTCTTAAATCAATGCCCTACTTGATCACACTACAGCGTCACACAAAAGCATCAACAGTAGCAGATCCGCAAGCTCGAAACGCGGCGCTTGTAGATCTGCTACTTTTGATCATTTTGGATTTGAATCCTGAAAAGTAACAGTATTGGACAAATGAGGTTTCCATCCGACAGAGACGATAATATAAATATATTATATTTGCCGTCAGGTAGAACTCCATATTGAATATTTATTATTAATATTTGTATGATTTTTATCCCAGATCTTTATAAATGAACGCCCTTTTTTATACTCTGTCTTATCTCAGTATTCGGCAAAAGTTGTGAAAATATATATAATTTATATATTTTTAAGGATTTAGATTTAGATTTCCTGAAAAGAAACACGTTTTGGACCTGACAGCGACGATATGGGAGTCACAGTGCAGAACATGCCTTATATTCACACTGTAGGCCTATTATTAAACTAGACAGCAGACATAAGTCTCACAGCTTCATCTTAAAACAACAGTAATCAAGATGTATCTTTTGTTATTACACGGCTTGGTTGAATGCTCGATTCTGATTGGTCAATCGCTGAATTCAGCTGTGTGTTATTTTTGGATAATGACCGATGAGCTCAATAACAGACGCTGTCTAATCAAAGACTCAGAGCACTTGCTCATATCAACCTGCTCTGCTTGATTTGATGCTGTATCCAACATGACAGCCATGTAAACACACGCACCATGTCAATAACAACTAAACATTGCTCTCAAGAATTTTTTGAAGCGAGAAATAGACAATGCAGTAACCAAAAATGTATTCTATTTGATCAACACTTCCTTGTTTTCCGAGACGACCGTGTCGGGCAGCTCAGCACTTATGGCATACTTTCATTGCCATAAGCAAGGAAATACTTTGTTTTGTTGTTACTTTTGGGTCAATTTATTAATGTATTTATTAAGTAGCGATGTAATAAGCACCTCCTCTGATTGGGCACCACCGCTACGCGTCGGTTTCTAATCACCTGTCGGGATTTATTTATCAATAATGACCGGCTACCCGTCAATTATCCCTTGCTTAGAATTAGCCAAGTATGATTTCACATAATTTGACATTTTGATTCCCAGCGTTGGTTCGGATTTTGCGTGGCTGAAATACGCTCCCTCCATTTTAGGACAGGAGCATTTCAGGACACAGCTTACAGATGCCATTGTTGTTCTAGAGGTGCACACAGCCATCCACCTGTTGACCTTTTCAAACATCCGCCTCCCATAAGTTCCTAAATAATCACCTCCTTCATCCACCTCGACCACGCAGCTCCCTCCAGCAGTACAGACTCAGAGGCTGACCCCAGAGCGTGACCTCTGGGTCAGCCTCACCCCCTGCGGAAGCTTCTTCTGGCAATCATATGCCCGTGGTTTTCATGAGGAGGAGGGCTGAGTGTGATGGGATCAGGGATGTGTGTGATGCCTTCCATATCCTGAAAAGTAACAGTGTTGGACATACAGTACAAGGTTTCAACCTGACAGCAATGTTAGAAAGACTGCGTCACTTCTCTCATTCTTAATTTCGTTCCCACTCTCTCTTTCTCAGTTTTGAAGAGACAAGAGTGAGTGTTTTGTTTGAGAAACCATACATATTCTCATGCATTTGATTGATTGAATATTTTATTAGGCAACAAAATGTAAAACAGCACAGTTAATGTTTTTTTAATATTTTGTCTAAAAGGTCAGTTCAAAAAAGTCCTTGCGGTCATGTTTCCATTGAGGTCCTTGGTATTCAATTCATAGTCATATATAGTGGCACCAACAGTTCAAATATCAACACAAAAATACAGAAAAAATAACACTAGTATGTGCAAAAAAAATAATAAAGCTATATGTACAACAATGGGGGGGGGGGGTTCGTCTATCTAACAGGAAAAAGGTATTACCTCCTTTTTCGGCCTCCCGAAAGGTGAATTTTCAGGGCTGTTTTAAATGAGCCCAGCGAAGTGCATTTGAGGGATGGGGTTAGACTATTCCAAACCTGGGTGGCAGTGCTGTAGAAGGAGAATTTGCCCATGTTTATTTTATGGGTGGGTGTTACCAGATCGTTGTTAACGCTCCCTCTAGTTTTGTGACTGTGGGTCTTATTGGCACAAAGCTATTGTGCCAATAACAGTTGTGCAAAGAGGAATACATTGAAGAATGATAAATTGCTATCATTCTTCAACATTGTTATGTGTCCTGATCGATGCACAATGGGCGAACACAATTCACCTAACCAACGATAATTCAGTCATCAACGGGTCCTTCCCAAACAAGCAACGTTCCAACACCGGTGATTGAATTTCTTCCATTTCCTGCATAGTAACCATTTTGGACACATTGCAGGCCTTACATGTACTGTACAAGGTTTCCACCCGACATACTTTCCTTTGCCCAGTGCAGATTGATAGGAGCAGTGATTTCATCATCAGCTTCAGCTATTATTGGGCCTTCCAGCCACTGAATGAATTAATGAATCAAAGCAAAACACTTCTTCCTTTGGACATCGTTGCTGTCAGGCAGAAACCTCTTATCTCCATATTCTAAACTTGTTGTGTTTTTTCCCCGTAAATTAACGCCCTACTTGATCATACTACAGCATCAAAAGTGGCTTCGCCGCCCGTTTCAAGCTTGTGGGTCTGCTACTTTTGATCAGTGGTGTAAAGTAACTAAGTACATTTACTCAAGTACTGTATTTAAGTACAATTTTGAGGTACTTTTACTTTACTGGAGTATTTCCAATGTTTAATACTTTTACTTCTACTCCACTACATCTCAGAGGCAAATATTGTACTTTTACTCCACTACAATTGTTTGAAAACTTTAGTTACTAGTTACTTTGCAGATATGAATTATTATATTATGAAAAATACATTAAACACTTCAACCCTGTTTTATATATAGGCTATTATAGAAAATAGCAGATCTAGAAGCAAACAACGCGTTGCATCACGACGCGTTGTGAGCTTGCAGTATAGTATATTTTGATGCAAATACTTTTGTACTTTTACTCAAGTAACATTTTGAACATGGGCCTTTTACTTGTAACAGAGTATTTCTACATTGCATTATTGATACTTTTACTTAAGTAGAAAATGTGAGTACTTTTTCCACCACTGCTTTTAAATTTGAATCCTGAAAAGTAATATTTTTTTTGGACATATGAGGTTTCCGCCCGACAGAGAAATTACCTTTTACATGCGCAAGGCATCTTTATTGACAAACAAGGGAGATTCCCTCTATACTACGTGAATAAAAGAACAGCAAATTAATGATATTAAAACAATACGACCTGATATATCACGAAGGCAAATCGCTCCACATCTAAGTCTGCATGCAAACAAGCGTTCGGTTGAGCGCCTGGAGAATTCTGAAGTTCTTATCTATTACATTCAGTATATCAACGCTGTGGCTATCAAGGCCTGTCTTCTGACTGCACTCTATAAAGTAAAGGTTGACGGCCCAAGGTTCCACAATGGACCATCAACCCCTCCTTGGGTACGAATTTAGTACCCACAACAACACAAGATTAAAATCTAAACAGTACTTTATAGAAATTATCCACTAGCATAACATATTTCATGTTTAAAAAAATCAGGTCCCATTTTTTTCTTATTGAGTCATGTGAGCCGAGGAAAACCCTTTTCTTTGAAGGGGAAACTCTGAACTAGGCTGGGGCAGTCCCAAACCTACCATCTGGACATGAGCTCTTATTGGGGACAATTACATCATTTGATTCCATATTGCATTGCTAAACTTAGGGTCCCTCAGTGGGGCATTCCCACTGAGTTTTCCTTTACAAGCAACTATTCGAACATGTGTAATATATATATATATATATATATATTTAACTTTAATTTTTTTATTAATCTTGTTATCTGTGTGCATTTTTGGTTTCTTCTCCAATTCCTCTGGTTGAGGTGGTCACTTTTCCGAGCCCGGAGGAGGAGGTTCCGACAGAGCCCAAGACTAGCCCCCCCCCCCCCAACCCATCCAGCGCCATTAACGAATGTACTTGGCACTGAATGAGCTAAGAGACGGAGGTCCCACTCCCGAGCCCCCGGGTCCGTACCCTCCTGGGGCCTGAGACCGGAGCCCCCCGTATTATACACAGGGGCCCCAACCCCCAAGCGCCAGTCAGATCCGTACCCTCCTTGAGGTCGAAAGTCGGGGCGTAGATATCGTGCAGGGGTGTTCTTCGTCAAGTTCAGCATGGGGGCCCAAGTGGCAATATAATGTTTCTGTGGTGTGTATTGGGATCACTCTGTATCTGCTCTCTTATCACTTGCCATGTGCGAAGGGCAACACAGCCTATATTTAATGTGCCTAAAGATGCCAGGGAGATCGCTACGATCAGATTACGTCCCCCACCATTACTATCAAAATCTAAATCAAAATTATTATGTATTCTGGGGTCGTTCAGTGGCCTTGGGCAGCATAGATGTAGGGCCGTGTAAAAATCTCTCTGTTTGGTCTCTCAATACTATGTCTCTAAAGAATACTCCCTCTGATTAAACCCCATGAAACAATGGTATGTTCCTGTCTGGCTGAGAGTGATATGGGTACTAGTCAAATTTATTGTGTAGTCACCCTCCTTGATATAAAAAAAAATGGGTGGGGGTTTGGTGGTGAGTCTTTGATCTGTGTATGCAGTGGACTGTATTTATACTCACTTAACTATCGTGCCTGTGTATGAGAGTGTGTGTGCGTGTCACTGTCTCTCCTTCCTTACACTTAAGTGTCTCTGTAATGGTCACTCTGCCATTAGACTGCCCCAACGCTCCTGATTTCGTGTATAGAGGGGCGGGTGTAAAGAGCCGGCGAGAGACTGCGGCTGATCCCATTGGTTCACCGATCTGTCCGTCAACCCCCGCCCCGTTAACACAACATTACGAGCGACGCCCACTGCACTCTGGTTGGTTGGGAAGTGAAACACTTCCTTATACCGAGTACACCGACGCGCTGGGCCAGGCTTTTATTTTTTAGCAACACTAAACAATAAAAGCCTGGAGATCGAGGCTACTCTGCCATAAGTCTAAGCACATTCATTTAACAAAAATTAACGGCAACATTACATCACTTTGACATGAAAGTTTCTACAAGTATGAACTTTAGTATAGTCACTTAACATTATACTACTGTCACTATATAATCCTATACTATCTTAATATGAATATGCTATTATACTATACCGTACATATGCTATCATACTATTTCTCTCCTTGACCTGCCACCCGGCAGGGCACACAGCATAGGAATGTGCAGAGGCCAGGGTGCCACCCTCCTTTACCGTGACTAAATGTAAAATGGTTCAAAGACTTATCTATACTTATTCAATCAAATTGATATTGGGTGGCACTTATAGTTACCCTTAGTTAGTTATACCGTACACAGCATGTAATTGGAAACACAACAAAACAACTTTCCTGTGCCTTATGCACAGGTCACTTGACATTATTCTCGGGCTGTATAAAATTGTACAATTCTCTTCTGCCACTTATGACCTGTTTCAGAGAAATGGAAGGTTAACGACAGCAAAAGTGTATACGTCTCTCCTGCAAGCAGTCAACCTGTTTTAGAGAAATGGAAGGTTAACGACAGCAAAAGTGTATACGTCTCTCCTGCAAGCAGTCGACCTGTTTTAGAGAACTGGAAGGTTTACCACAACATAAACAACCTTAATCACACTTAAGTCTTTCGGACCTCCCCACTACCCTTGGTCAATCAGTGGTATCATGGCAATAGAAATAAAAGTTATGTCAATGATCAGCAAAGTAATTGGATACATTTAGCACCAAAATCGATGATGTAAAGTATGAATTCTTTTGAAGATAGTGTAGGTTTCAGCCAGTCAACCGCAACTGGCAATAAACTGTAAAGCAAATGTCAGCAATGTATGAAATCACTTGACATCCACTCTGCAACCAAAACCCGGCATGTTCTCATAATGTACACCAAACGCACTGACCATTAACATAAGAGGGAGATATTTTGAGCAGCACACACAAACACATAATTTCGCTTTCGGTTAATCAAATCAAAATAGCATGACAGAAGCCACCACGTACACCACCCTGAAGTGTGCACCCTTCAGAGGCCGTGGACCGTGCAGCTCCGTCTGTAGTCATACATTTTCTGCCAAGCATCACCCAACGTGCTCGTGAGTCTCTCGACAACACAGCCTAACTCAAATGCAACAGAAATCAACTACCTTTCAATTCACGTAACTAATTTAGATAAGCATTTATGATATTTTGGTATATTGTAAGAGCCTAAAGGGCGGTTTCTCACTGGATCCGTTTGAATCGAAGCGTTCCCGAGTATGCTTGGCTGGCCAGCATTCACACTGCCCAAGATCCAATCGCACCAAAGAACACTTGCATGTATACCCCCGATCCTATAGGTGGCGGCATGCACATAGTGTTTCTTCTGTGGACACAGACGTCATCAACTATGCGACAATGTTTGTGGTCGTCACGCAGAAATATAGGGTTGCGGCTGGAGAGCTATGCTGGGGAGGGGAGGCGATCTATGTAAGTGCACGGTCTTTGGGGAGCCTCGCCCCGAAGCGGGGAGAACGCACTGAGCGCTCAACACAGTGAGCGCACAGAAGTCAAGCCACAGACTTCTGTGTTGTTGACGGACAACGGATGTACGCTTATGAGAAACAACACAAATAAAACCTGGTGAAACACTTGTGTGCATTAGCGCAAGATGAGGATACAGGAAACATTCAGTCTAAATGTCCAATTTGCTAACCTTCACAACTACTAATACTTTTGTATTTGAAACTTTAAATTTCTCTAAATATTATAAACTTTCACGACAGCTTAAGTACAAAAATATATCATTTATGAAAAGGCAACTATAGTAGCCTATACAGTGAAGTCCGACTGAATGACTGAAACCTTGTATTGTGAATTGTACTTCCATGTACTGTTTCTCATGTCTCATGTCTAAATAAAGTACATCAATCCAACGTCTTTTCTTTTTTGACTCTCTTGGTGTGGGGATTATCTGGCACATGTATGTATCTGTTATGAAAGAGAAATTGCATCATGAGTGAAACGGCTATAGTCCTTGGGAAACTATAAACCTACGTAGGCCTACATCTAAATGAGTTACCATATTTACTTACAAATTTCAAATTACAAAGCCTTATAAGCTATATATTTCTGGGATGCATAGTAGCTGAAACTCCACAAGATACCCACAAGATATACTATATGCGCTGCTCGCGCACCTGAAATGCGCGATGGAGACCCGCCAATGTTTCATGACTGATAGACATGAAAGAAGGCCCTTCACAGCTAATAGAGAATTTTAAATTTTAAGAATCGGTTCAGAATTGAATGAGTAAAATTGTTAGAAAGGCTCCCATAATATAAGTTGATTATTATTTCAATTGTTATGTTCCACCTTAAGAGTAATATGCACCAGCCCACCTTAAGTGCGCAATGCATTCTGGGGCGTTTTCATTCATTCAGTAGCACCGGCTAGAAGAGCAGTGTTGGCTGTTTTTGTCGAGTTTATATACCGTCACCTATTCCAAATAGCGGGCCACTTCCGTCTAATGGTACGCTTGCTTTCACATTGCAGCGTACCGTACCCGAAAACGCATGATCCGGATCCGAAACTGCCTCCGGAGGTGGTTTCGGGAACGGAACGGTTACCCGTTTCGCAGGTCGATTCACTACATTCACACTAGCTAAGCGGTCTGGAGTGCGCACCCGGGACCTGAGTGTGAAACGGCTCTAAATGTCCCCAGTAGGTATGATATCTATTGTTCATGTTATAAACTTATCTTGCTATGGTTCACCCTGTCCACCCTGCCACAGTGTGATCAATTTATCGCTCCAACAATCCATACTCTCCTAATGTTGGAATGCACACTATTTATGTTTCTCTTCGCTTAAATAATTGTATTACTCTGCCATTCATGTAACATAAAAATAATGAACACTTAACCCTGCCCTATTTTAGCTATAGCCAGACAATAATTCTCATTTCAATACAGCCTTTACTTAATTATTTTCACAACTCTGAGGTTCCCTTGTGCACTTCAATCTCGTTCATCTGTGCCTGTCTTGTTGACACAGCCACTGAATTGGGTGAAACAGCTGAACTGTAAACATCTTGATAAGAAAGGACATCTACTGCACAGTGTCGATATGGAAAAATTAGAGCTGCCCGCCACTAAAATCATCTTAATGTCCTCCCTTAATTTTCCCCTACATGTATTGTCTTTATTCAAAAATTATAATATGTTCAATGCTAATAACTTAATTAGTCGTTACATGTGCCTTCATAGTTTCAGATTGAGACGTGCATGCCTCTGAAAAGCAGCTAAATTATTTATGTTATATCATCAAATGAGTATATTAAGGGCTGTTTTAGTGACCACAAACTTAATTTCTGCAAAAATATAATAAGGATAATGCTGATAATTGATCAGTTTAATACCAAACCTCAGTGCTCTCATAGTTTCAGCTTTAGAAAAACCAAAAAACAACAGGCCTTGCATTTTTAGAACTGGCAAGTGCTTCCTTTTAACTGTGACACATTTTCACTTAACAAAGGTTGTTTCCTCGATTCGTTTATGTTTTCCAATAAATTGTCTTTGGTTTTGAACAAATATTCACTTATATTGGAGTACTAGCACTCATTTAAAAATGGACTTGATTGATGTTTCCGTTCAGTTAACTAATTTGACATTATTAATTGATGAATTTGAAAAGATATATAGTTTGATTGTGGCATTCCATTTAACACTACACACCAGTTTATCGCGTCAATTTGGTTGTTTTGTCCGCTATTTCAAATATGTTAGTCTACGATGTCACTACACATAAGATGTAATATTAATTTACTAGTGGGGCACTATTATTATTTGATCTTTTGAAGCTTCAATCTATGCAGAATCAAGGTTACTCTATAATGTATTAGTGCAACTCTTATGTGTCAAAACGTGTATGTCTAATAAGTATCATGTTTCTGTAGCCGACGTCTGGACAACCTCTCAACAGCTGGGAGCCAGGCCGGTGGCGTTAGCAAACCTTTAACAACAACAAGGGGCTAAACAAAGCCGTTTGAAGTTGTCCCACCACCATCCACTTCTGATAAGACAACAGAACAGGAAAGGGGGGGAGAAAGCCAGGCCAACCAAATGGCCACACACACACACACACACACACACACACACACACACACACACACACACAGACAACTTCCCCCCCCTCTCTCTCTCACTCTTTCTCCCTCTTTTTGAGCGCATGGAAAATTATGTTTTCACCACAAAGAAGACATTACACGTGACCTCATGGAGAGACATGTGGACAATAATGGACAATAATGTGAAAATGTATTATTATGCGGTATTTCCAAATGTATGCCTGGTGTTTAGAAGTGACCGGGGCATGACCCAAGGGGGGCCCATGGCTGACCTGGGTCATAAAATTCACGGAAGGGTTCTGCTTCCCCTCCCGGTGACTCAGAGTCAGCAATCCCACAGCAGATAAGGAATTAACATAGTAATGACTTTTGACCACATGAAAGGATTTTAGGGTATATAGATCCCACACAGACCACACTCTTAGCTCAAAGCCGCCAAGGGATGACCCTCTCCCTGTCTATCCCATCACCAACCAAACGACGAGGAGGGTTAATCACCTTCCTAGCTCTCTTCAACACGGAACCACCAAGGAGGAGGTCCAGGTCCAGGCCGCTGCAACCCGCAGCCGCGGCAGGAGCAGAGACTGATCAGAAGGTCTCCGCTCCACTCATCTCCATCGCACACGCACCCGAGCCGTGAAGTGCGCCCGTCTCCAAGAGGACATCGTCGCGGTCTACTCGGCGACCCGACCTCCGCCACCGTCTAAGCTGACTCAGTCTGCCATTACACTGAGATTTCCGAACTCTGCGACCACTCGCTAGAACCAGTGCCAAGTTGGGCTTCAGAGCGCGCCTGTGTATCTTTCTCCTGAAATCCAGAGTCTCCGGACTCAGGCCCCTACCCGGGTCTAAAGGTGTGTTGGACCATTTTGATTTGTGCATTAATCTTAAGGCGACGTTACTGTGTTTACAAGAGAATATCTGTTATAGTTGAGCATAGCTCAGAAGGTTTTACAATAATGCATCCCCAATGCGATTCCTTCTTTTACTCTCTGTGACTTTTTCTCTCTCCTGTTTTCTTATCTCCCCACATTAACTACATACACAACATAAGTTTCTGTTTCCCAAGCGTTGCTTTATAAATACTTGTAACGGTGAAGTCTGAATAAACCCAATTTTATTGTAACAAGGAAAGTAATGATGTTTGGTGTCTTTTGTCCAGCCAGTTAAAGATTATCTCTCTCTGATTAAACTGACATTTATATAAACCTGTCCAAGAACTCACGTTACATTACAGTGACGTAAGTTTCAATAATAATAATATATATATATATATCTATATGTATGTATTATTATATTGTAATTGATTCATAAATTATATTTATATGGTTTATGAGATAATTACGTCCTGTGTTCATATGCTGCGATATCATCCAGTGTGTGTGATCACTACATTTCACACTTCTCTAGTGTCTGTTTTTTGTAAAAAATAAGATAAAAAAAATGTATTGTGTCCTACCTAGAGCGATAGAAAATGTATTTGTTTACACATGTCGAGGCCCCAACAACAACGATTAGCAGTAAGTCAACCTTGCTTCATACATTCCACTGCTTGCTTAGAAAGTGTGTCCTTCACCATGGCATATTAGTTCCAGTGTCTGTAACAGATAAAAGTTTGTCAAAAGTCATTCAAGCTTCCCCACGGCTTGCTCTCTGGTTGCCATAGGTGTCATCAGAAGTGAGTCTCGTGAACACTGTAGTTTGCAATGTTGGTGCCCCTCTCACTCAGCATGTTGATCAGACTGCATTATATCGTGGTCTTTCACATGTCTCTTTCAGTTTTCAATGCACTTCAAGTGCATGTTTCCAGTTCATAGAATGAAAATGACCGTCCGCCAAACATTGTTGCAGTCCTCGAATGTGAAACAAACCCACTTCTAAAGTCTGAGATAGTTTTTTTTTTAAAGATATATACTATATATATATATAATGATAGTGTAAAATAATTGCAGATACAGTGTATGTGAGACCATAAGTTAATTTCTCTTTTGATAACAGTGTAAGTGGCACACTCACTATCGTGCACCATGCCTAATATGTATTTCTCATTCTAAATTATCTCCATTGAAGTGTCCTGGCCTTCCATTGCATGCACTGTCACTTGTTTGGTCTATCACAACTAATGTTTGCACTATCTGGACTCCAGAATGCGTCTTGCCACCAAGAGAGACTATTGGCCCTGGCAGGGAAAGAAATGATGAGGTGTTCATTCAATGCCTAAGTAGGGTATCAATACTTAGAAGCTTTTGGGCTTTCTGTCATTTGCTTACATTCTTAATATTATTATTATTATTATTATTATTACACTTATTATATATAATATATATAATAAGTGTAATAATAATAATAATAATAATAATAATAATAATAATAATAATAATAATAATAATAAGGGTAATAATAATAATAATAATAATAATAAGTGTGCTTATATTATTAAGTTCTGCAGGCACTTAAGTTGCTCTCACATATACTTGCAAAGTAGCCTGTCTATTAACAATAATAATAATAATAATAATACTGGCATCGGTGATAAAAACACAATGTATTGACACAAGGAATTAACAGTCACACTTTTGTGGATTACAGTAAAATTGTAATGACAAATTCCAAGATGAACTCTGCAGCCGCACTGAGACGCTCCAAGCCGTCAGATATTCCCCGAATATTGGTTTCCAAGCTCTAACCTTGGATTGCCTTTCAATAAAACCATATTTGATGGGCATATGTATCACCTACCTGTTACTGATTTGAGAGAATTTTATATTGTTGTAATCAGTTCATTATTTCCTGTGCAAACCATGAATAAAACTGAAGTGTGTCATTTGGAGCGAATGGCATAGCGCAGCACAAATTGTCTTCTTTGAATAGACTATCATCTTATATAAACACAATTGACACAAGGAATTGACACTCTCACATCTGCTGATAATAGGACAATTATAATCAGACATTCCTGGAGAATTAGAAGATTACATTATACTATATAAGATTAGAATGTTGTGTGCCAGGCTGTGAGTGTGTTTAGATATGCGCAACAGCACATTGGTTTGTATTGTATTGGACCAGTGCGCAATGAATAATGATAATAATATTATAATAATAATAATCCTTGAATAGCGTGACGTGTAGGCTATCTTGTGGGTTTTCATTGGCTGAGCAGTCTGACAATCCCCTGTGAGCGTCAGTCATTGGCCGACCGCTGTTGGTCCCACCCAGCCCAGTAAATACAAAATGTGATTGGAATGGACTTCAAATGGCCCACCCTGCCTCTGGTCCCGCCTCCGCTCCCCCCGCCTCCCTGCAAGGTTTCGAGTAGAACGTTTCAGAGTTTCAGCACATGCATAACTCTGAGGCTCTGCCTCGATCTGCTGCTGCTGCGTGCGTGTGCGCGCGCGTGTGTTCAGAGATTTGAGGAGAGTGTGCTGCTGTGTGTGTGACGCTGAATCACAGTTTCAAAATAAAGTTTAACCATTGAATTTTTTTTCCAGTCTTTCAACAATAAAGTTGCTAGTTTCAAAAACGATCCCCATTTACAAGGTTTCAAACATGGAAAACAAAATAATACCCAGGTAGAACAGTGCCAAAATGCATATTCTGAAAGTGTGTTTGTGACAAATTTGAAACTCTGAAAAATGTGTTGGCGAAACACTGTAAAATATTTGTTCAGAGTTTTGAATATTGTTTTCGGCCTATCAACACTTTTTTCGAAGATTCAACAATTTTTTCAGAGATACAAAAAAAAATCTGAGATTCGAAACGAGTTTGCAGTATTGCAAAAAAGGTTTTCAAGGTTTTGAAACGTTTATTCTAAGTTAGGAGAATTGGCAGTATATTGATTCCATAGATGACCCCTGCTGTTTAGTATTCTTTAATTGTGACTGTCTGCTAGTTAATTGTTTTATTGGCTTAAGTATTTTGGGAGGGGGGGTGATCGGTATCAGGTCCAGGGGCCTTTAGATTCGGGCCCCTGAGCTCTTGGGCCCCCTGAGCTCCCGGGGACCATGGGTCCCAGTAGGCCCGTTCAGTAATGCACCCTTGAATGAAAATAGCAGATCTACTATCTAAATATTTTGAATATTGTTTAAACATTTATTTACAAGTGACTTTACAGGAAAAACAAGCCAACGTTGCTTATAATAAGCAGACATGGCAACACTTGTACACAGGAAACCCCTTGATTCAGCAGTTAATTACACTTGTTTAGCTAAGGAAGTATAACGTCTGCTTGTTTGAGTTGACTGAATTACAAAAATGTTGATAAGTGATTATTACAGGGATCTAAAATTGTATGTATGTGTGTTCCAAGTCCGTTGGAATAGATGTATACAGAAAATATACTTTGGTTGGTTTCTCTACTTACTATTCATAGGTTTATGCCAATAAATCAAATGTGTTTAAGTGTATACATTTCTTTTTTTTTTTTTTTTTTTTTTATAACTTTTTTTATTTCATTTTTAAAGACAGACAAAATACAGTGTTAGACAAAACAAAAAACACCACGAAAAATAACAAAATAAAATATTACAATAACCGAAATAAGACAAACAAAAACACATTGCTAGGTTTGCTGATGCAGCTATCTTTCCAAACACCCTCCAGGGTCTAGTTCTTACATCAGCCCATCTGAGAATATGAATGGAGTCCATATTTTATCATAGATGTCCAACTTTCCTTTAATTTTGTAGTGTAAGTAATCTAGAGGTATATAACTTGATATTTCTGTCTTCCATTGGGCTAGTGTTGGGGGGGAAGGGGCTTTCCAATTTACAGCAATAAATTTTTTGGCAGCGATGAATGCCAGGTTGCTCAATTTTCTTTGGTAACTGTCACCATGTTTGAAATTACCTAACAAGCAGAGGCGAGGGGAGGGCATCAGCCTAAGGTCAAGACAAGAGGACATAAAGGAACATATATCTTCCCAAAACGGGACAAGTTTGTGGCAGGACCATAACATATGTAGAAAAGAACCTTTTTTTTTCTTACATCTCCAGCATAGAAAGGACATTTCTGGATGCATAGCGTTCAATTTCACTGGAGTATAATATGTTCTATGTGCGATCTTAAATTGCAAAAGTTTATGTCTCCAATTATATGATTCGGAATGTATGCTTGACCATATCTGTACCCACTCTTCCTCACTGATGCCCTCTCTCACATCTGTCTCCCATTTTGTTTTTGTAGCCAAAGTATTAGCTGGAAAAGCCTCTATCAGCCCATGGTATAATTTAGACAATAATTTTACTGGTTTTTCTGTTTGTCTCAGGATCCTCTCCATTGTAGAGGGTTCTGGTTCGTCAAGTGTATGTTGTGTGGACTGAATAAAACTTCTTATTTGTAAAAAACAAAAAAAATGTGAATTAGGTATACCAAATTTTTCTTGGATTTCTCTAAAAGAAAGCAAAATTCAGTTTTTGTATAAATTTATAAAAGTTGAAATACCTTTGTCCACCAGTTGCTTAAATATACTACCATTGAAGATAAAAGGTAATGTGGGGTTTTTCCAAATGGGAGCATAGGGTGATAGAGGTCTTCTCCAGTTCAAAAACTTATGGACAGAATGGAGTATACACGGGTTATTTGTTATTTTCTTTAGATTTTTCATTCCACAGTACAAAGCATAATTTAAATCCAGCGGTAACATATCATGATTTTCTATTCTGACCCATGCACATGGTTCACTAAACCATTGTTTTAATGGTTTTAGTTGTGCTGCCCAATAATACAATTTCATATTTGGAACCCCGAGCCCACCCAACTCCAAAGGGAGGTACAATACATTTAAACGAACTCTAGAAACTTTACCACTCCAAATAAAAGACGAAAATAAAGATTGGATTTTCTTAAACACATATTCTGGGACCATTATAGGAAGCATTTGAAATAAGTATAATAGTCTAGGTAAGACGTTCATTTTTAGAACATTTACACGGCCTAAAATAGATATTGGAAGCGTCTGCCATCGTTTCAGGTCTGCCTCTATGGATTCAAGTATTGGGACATAATTTATTTTGAACAATTCTTCCAAGTTATCTATAATCTTTACCCCCAAATACTTTATATGGTTCTGAGTCCATTTCCACTGAAACCGGTTCTGTAAGGAACTACTATCAAAATTGGAAATGGGCATTATTTCCGTCTTTTCCCAGTTGACTTTGAAGCCAGATACTATTCCATAATTTTCTAACAATTCTAATAAAGCTGGTAATGATTGTTCTGGTTTCGATATATATAATAGGATATCATCTGCGTATGAAGACATGACGTGGTATTCTGCTCCAATACCTATTCCTACTATCCTGTTGTGAGACCTGATCTTAATTGCTAATGGTTCGACAGCGAGCGCATATAGGTAGCCCGAAATCGGACACCCTTGTCTTGTTCCTCTTCCTAGATAGAATGGTTCAGAAATCTGACTGTTGGTCTTTACAGATGCCTTCGGTGACTGATAAAGTAATTTAATCCAAGATATAAAAACTGGGCCAAAATTAAAATATTTTAATACCTCCACTAAGTATCTCCACTCTACTCTATCATACGCTTTTTCTGCGTCTATCGATACTACCACCATGGGGGATTTATCCGTACGAGTATGAGATATCACGTTACAAAATCTTCGAATATTATCTGATGAAAATCGACCTCTCATAAAACCTGTCTGATCCGGATGGATAAGACTTTGTATGACTGTCTCCAGACGTATAGCCAACATCATAGTGATTATCTTATAGTCAACATTTAGTAATGACACAGGTCTCATAGATGAACAAAGGAGTGGATCTTTATCCTTTTTTTTTAAAAAGAGTAATAATAGCTAGTTTCAGAGACTCAGGTAATTCGTTTTTTTTTAACGCTGTTTCTATCATATTCAAGAGTGGATTCAAGATCTTTGTCTGAAAGCATCTGTAAAACTCAACAGGCAAACCGTCACTTCCGGGAGATTTTCCATTTTTCAATTTATCAATTGCTTTTGTAATCTCAACCTGAGAAATATTTTTATCTAATTCTGTCTTTTCTATTGTGGATATAGTAGGGGAAACCATTCCATCCAGGAAGCACTGTATGTCCTCCACAGAACCATCATTTTCAGACCTATAGAGTTCTTGATAGAAAGATCTAAATGTTCCATTTATAATCAAAGGATCTCTTGTAATGCTTCCATCGGGGCAGGTTATACTGTAAATAGCTCTTTCCTCCTCTGCTTTTTTAATTTGCCATGCAAGTAATTTGCCTGCGCTTTCCCCATGTTCAACATGGTTCTGTTTGGCTTTTAAAATAGATATTTCAGCTGCTGTAGTGTCTAAAGTACAAAATTTTAATTTTGCTTGATTTAATTGTTGTAAGGTGGCTTCATTTTTATCATTACTATGTTTTATTTCCAATTCTTTAATTTCTTTTTCTAAGACAAGCGTCTCTTTTTTTATTTTATTTTTTAAGGAGGAGGAGTAAGAAATGGTACAGCCCCGACAAAAAGCCTTAAAAGTTTCCCAGATTAATATGGGACAAGTGTCCTGTATCTGGTTAGCTTCCATAAAAATATCTATTTGATTATTCATGAATTCTATAAAATTTGTATCTGTTAGTAATGTAATATTGAAACGCCATGTTCTAGTTGGTTTTATTGCAGTATTGAGTTGAATATTAATCAGCAAGGGAGAATGGTCAGATATAATTCTAGGTAGGTACTTACATTCTGAAGTGCAATTCACAAGAGTGTTACTTATCATAAAAAAATCGATTCTTGAGTATGAATCATGTACTTGGGAATAATACGAATATTCTTTCTTGGCAGGGTATAATGTTCTCCATATTTCGCATAAACCTATATCTTTTAAATTCTCACTTAGCACTTTGGACACGTTGGAGACAGGATGTCTCCGACAGGATGTTGTATCAAACTGATGAAAAATACAGTTAAAGTCCCCACCCCAAATAATAGGTTCTCGATAAGAAGACAATTTCAAGGTCAAATCATTTATAAATTTGGGGTCGTCATAATTAGGACAGTAACAATTTAGGAGAACAATTTCTACATAATCGAGAAAGCCTTTAACCAAAACATAACGACCACATGGGTCAATCACACTTTCTACTAATTGAAAGTTTACCCCTTTTTTCATTAAGATTGCTACCCCTCTGGATCTAGAATTGAAAGTAGAGGAAAAAAACATCCCTTCCCATTTGCGCTTGAATTTGTTGCTCTCTGTTATTGAAAGATGTGTCTCCTGCAAAAACAAAATATCTATTTTATGTTCTTTTGCATGTGATAAAACACGATTTCTTTTTACTTGCTGATTAATCCCTCGAACATTCCATGTTGCAAATTTAATATTCGCCATTAAATCGTTTTAATCCTGCCAGGATCGAATGGTGAACATGATGGCGCTTTACAAGGAATGGCCGAAAAAAAAGGGGAATTCTTAAATGTAACAAAATCTCTCCTAGAAGCTACATATTTTAAAAGAGACAGGACTCTGGATGTGGTTAGTTTTAGCAAACTGCAATTGGGCCTAGCAAAACACATAACACTTAACACATAACATGTACCCACCCACCCCCATCCCTTTAACCCTTTTAATATTTCCCGCATGAAAAAGAAAACACCTGTACCTCTGTACAGGTGGGAGCTATCTACTGTGCCCGTGGCCTTTCATAATTAAGTCATTTTTTTTACTTTTACCTTAAACTTGTAATCCTCAGGTAATAATAAGAATGATAATACAGATTCAATAATAGCTAACATAATAATGGCAACAACAAAAAAGAAAAGAAAAAAGAAAAAAAATACATATATGAACATAATGATAATAATAAAAAAAACTAAATCATACATACATATATATGCATATCTTCCGATTTTATCTATTTACATTTAAATCAGTTTGTTAGGCTTCTGTAAAGAACAAAACGAAAAGTCATGCCTTCTTACTGTGCAAAATAAATTACAGAGTGGTTGAGGGAGGGAGAGAGGGAGATCTATAGGGTCGAGGGAGGGGAGGGGGAAAAATACAACAAACATAATGCTTTTCTTTTCAATGAGTATAGTGTAAATGTTCTCAATTTAAATCAGTTTGTTAGGCTTCTGTAAAATACGAAACGAAAAAAGGAAGAGAAAACAGTAGAATATAAAATAGGGAAAACACTCCTATCAAAGTTCTAAAGCCCAGTATATCTAAATTAATTGTAATAAAAAGAAAACTGTTCACAATGAATAATTACGAATAATACAAAAGAAGAAAAAATATTTTATACTAGGCCTATGTAATATTTTAAGTTCACAGGTCTCTTAGTAAAATCCTCTGCTAAAAGTCTTTCCCATCAAAGGGGGTTGCAAAAAAATAAAAAAAAATAATAATGTTTACCATCAAAGTCATTATTGATCAAAAAGGGTCATTCATTTTCTTTCCTTCTCTCTCCCCTTCCCACCCACCCCACCGCCCTCCGTTCCCTTCCTCCCTTTCTTAAATCGAACAGTAGAAAAAATAATGTCTGGTTTAAAAAAAGTGTATACATTTCAAAGAGGACAAAGGCATGGATGACATTTCTGGAAACTTTGTTTTATTGTATTAAGTAACGGTCTGAGAACATTGCAGTTCTGTGTTAGGGGCAGATGAATAATTTTCATAAAACTGCAATAGTTAAAATCTATCTCCTCCTGGGATTTTTGAGTAATTTGCACGAAATTCTTTACACATGAACTTTGGACCTCTGCCGACAAAATGTTAGTAGCGGATTTTCCATAAGTGAAAAAATGCAGAAGTTAGGAGCCAATGACTGTTTTCATATAATTCAAAATGGTGGGAGATCTAAAGGTCAGAGGTCAAAAGTCAGAGGCTGAAAGTTGTTCAGCATGAGGAGACGCATATGTGTATCCAAGTTTCATGGCTCTAGGTCAAACAGGGCATGAGTTGTACCTGTTCAAAGTTGCCATTTTCAATTGAGTGCTATAGCGCCACCTTTTGACGAAAGATTGTGAGAATTATTTCTTGATAGTTTTTCATGACCATCTACCATATGGCCGAGTTTCGTAAAAAGCGACAGCACGGTTCACCCAGAACTGCGAAAAGTGAGAAACAGAAGAACTAAAATAAAGGCAATCTTAAAACAGGTCCAGAGCTGAGCTCTGGCCCCGTAAAGAAGAAGAAGAAGAAGAAGAAGAAGAAACAGAATAATGCCAATAACGGAGCCTTGCTCTGCAGAGCCTGGCCCCGTAATAAAATAAAATACATTTATATGGTTTTTTAAACCACATTCGAATGGCAATTTTAGCATTCGAATGTTATTTCGACTTTTGAATCCCAAAATTCGTTCTGACAGCCCTAGACTAGCAGTATTGGACTGAACTCATACCTGTGATTAGCCATGGTTCACATGACGCTTGTACACAAGCGTCATGGGGCCGAGAGTCCCTGGTTTATAGTGGTGTTCGATTTTTTTACATTGCCAACTCTCACATGTACATAAACGTTCAGATTTCAAATATAAAGTGCTTACCCCCGAGCCACGGATGTTACGAGGCGATCCGTACCGCGATAAGTACCCGTATCTCCCATATTGTTCAATAAAAAGCATTTTAATCCGATCGCCGGCCATTTTCTCCAAATTTTCTCCATTGCTTTCTTTCAACCATGTGACACTAATGGTTGGGACTGGGAGGTGTATTGCACTCTGATGATCGGCTTAAAATGCTTCGTTTTTATTGAACAATACGGGAGATACTTGTACTTATCACGGAACGGATCGCTTTGTAACATCCGTGGCTCGGGGTAAGCACTTTATATTTGAAATCTGAACGTTTATGTACATGTGAGAGTTGGCAATGTAAAAAAATCGAACACCACTATAAACCAGGGACTCTCGGCACCATGACTGTCATGGTATGACAGTCATGTTTCAGGGCTAACCTGTGATTGGCTAAAAGTGTTTTCTGTCACTGGGTTATATATATATATATATATATATATATATATATATATATATATATATATATATATATATATATATATATATATATATACCCCTACAGTTGTCATATAATTGTAAATGAATGCAAGATTTTCTGTCTCTGTTTGGCCGATGGTTGTGAGTTTCGGGCCTTGGCCGTTTGGCATAGCCCTCTACCATATTGCCGAGTTTCGTAAAAAGTGACCACACGGTTAGGCCAGAACTGCAAAAACGGCGGAAGAAACAGGGCAGTTTCAAAGAGGCTTCGAGCCTGATAGGCCTCGAAACCTCAAATAGTACCTATGTGTACCCCTAGGGGTAGTCATACCCCTATTTAAAAAACACTGCTCCACAGTAAGAGCCTACAGTTGTCATATAATTGTAAATGAATGCAAGATTTTCTGTCATGTTTCTCAGCTTATAACAAATGGAATGATGATTGTGTTACATTTATATAATTGTTTTGTTTAAACCAGTGTTTTTTTTCTTAAAGGAGTAGTTCACCCAAAAAAATATTTATTTTCTATCAATTGCACACCCCATGAAGCCTTGAATCCATGGATTTATTTGTGTGTTTGTCGCATTCCTAAGCCAATAATTTGATTCCTGTCTCCTACCGGCTAATGTATCCGGTAGTGTAAATATTGTATCCGGTAGTTTAAATATTTACACTAAACAGCACAACAATCAGACAGTGTGACTGTTACTGTAGCAACCATCACATTCCAGACTCCATGACTTGTCATTGCCTGTTGAATCCAGTCAGACCCTCTTTATAGCTAGAGGCTATAGTCAACTCTGTCTGTCTGTCTGTCTGTCTGTCTGTCTGTCTGTCTGTCTGTCTGTCTGTCTGTCTGTCTGTCTGTCTGTCTGTCTGTCTGTCTGTCTGTCTGTCTGTCTGTCTGTCTGTCTGTCTGTCTGTCTGTCTGTCTGTCCACAACTGCAACATGCTGCTGTATATACGGTCGGGTATGTGCTGTTAAGCTGGATGCATGTTGCTTTGATTTCATGAATGAAATAGAATACACACTACATTTCCTCAAACCTGATTTAAGCAGACAAATACAAAGTCAGGGTTGAACATTCTCTGATAATAGAGACAATGATTGATAATGTGATTTTACACCATTACTTAATACAGAAGCAAGATGCCCTATTCTAAACTTACTAGAACACACTGGCACTGAACGCCAGCAATGGTTGAGTGTCGAAATCTGTCAAATATTTGACAGGTTTCCACAGGCTAACCACCACTACTGTTGATGTCAAGCTTGCTGTGTGTTCCAAAGCCTAGAGGGTATGTGTTAGAAGACATAACATGATTACTTTGCATTATACAGCGGCTGCCCCCAATCCCCCTTTTATTATTTTTACGGGGCCAGGCTCTGCAGAGCAAGGCTCCGTTTTGATATTGGCATTATTTTTCTTCTCCTTCTTCTTCTTCTTCTTCTTCTGCCACTTTTCGCAGTTCTGGCTGAACCGTGCTGTCGCTTTTTACGAAACTCTGCCACATGGTAGATGGTCATGAAAAACTATCAAGAAATAATTCTCACAATCTTTCGTCAAAAGGTGGCGCTATAGCACTCAATTGAAAATGCCAACTTTGAACAGGTATGTTTCTCCTGGGTTTAAATGTTTTTCAAACTGCTCAATATAGAGCATCGCAGTTCCCGCCCACTTCCTGGTTTTTCGTGGTGCCGGAAGGAACAACTCAATGCATTTTTCCCATTGACATTTCCAAAAATATTTATATCTATTAATTTAAGCCTCGAATCAAGCCATCATGACATGACATGAATCATGACCATAAAACGTTTGATTCTGTGATTTTTTCTTTTTGAAAACGGCAAAACAAAGGGTATTTATTAAATATAGTATATCATATAATTAAATATAAAATTAAAAAAAATCACAGAAAAAAACCTTTTATGGTCATGATTCATGTCATGTCATGATGGCTTGATTCGAGGCTTAAATTAATAGATATAAATATTTTTGGAAATATCAATGGGAAAAATGCATTGAGTTGTTCCTTCCGGCACCACGAAAAACCAGGAAGTGGGCGGGAACTGCGATGCTCTACTATGGCGTAAAATCTAAGGGCGGAGCTTACTGGTGATAGATGTGTTCCTCATGAGTCAAGGCACATGTGTAAGCAAGTTTCACGGCTGTCGGCCAAACGAGGCATGACTTTTGCCTGTTTAAAGTTTGCATTTAAAAAAAAATGATATAGCGCCCCCCCTTTGACCAATTGGAATAATATTGGTTTCAGGGATACTTGAATGACCCTCTACATTATTGCAAAGTTTCAAACAAATCTGAGTCTGCATGTATGTGTTAGGGGCAGATGAATAATTGTCATAAAACTGCAATATTCATTGGCTCATAAAAGCTTAATTTTTTCACTTATGGAAAATCCGCTTCCCCAGTTTGTCGGCATAGGTCCAAAGCTCATGTGTAAAATGTTTCGTACAGATTGCTCAAAGATCCCAGGAGGAGATAGATTTTTACTGTTTTTCATATAATTCAAAATGGTGGACAATCTAAAGGTCAGAGGTCAAAAGTCAGAGAGTGAAAGTTGTTAGGCATGAGGAGACGCATGTGTGTATCGAAGTTTCATGGCTGTGGGTCAAACAGGGCATGAGTTGTACGGTGTACCTGTTCAAAGTTGGCATTTTCAATTGAGTGCTACAGCGCCACCCTTTGGCCGATGGTTGTGAGTTTCGGGCCTTGGCCGTTTGGCATATTGCCGAGTTTCGTAAAAAGTGACCACACGGTTAGGCCAGAACTGCAAAAACGGCGGAAGAAACAGGGCAGTTTCAAAGAGGCTTCGAGCCTGATAGGCCTCGAAACCTCAAATAGTACCTATGTGTACCCCTAGGGGTAGTCATACCCCTATTTAAAAAACACTGCTCCACAGTAAGAGCCTACAGTTGTCATATAATTGTAAATGAATGCAAGATTTTCTGTCATGTTTCTCAGCTTATAGCAAATGGAATGATGATTGTGTTACATTTATATAATTGTTTTGTTTAAACCAGTGTTTTTTTCTTAAAGGAGTAGTTCACCCAAAAAAATATTTATTTTCTATCAATTGCACACCCCATGAAGCCTTGAATCCATGGATTTATTTGTGTGTTTGTCGCATTCCTAAGCCAATAATTTGATTCCTGTCTCCTACCGGCTAATGTATCCGGTAGGAGACACAAAGTAGAC
The DNA here is from genome assembly GCF_963280865.1 of Gymnoscopelus braueri. Taxonomy (NCBI): domain Eukaryota; kingdom Metazoa; phylum Chordata; class Actinopteri; order Myctophiformes; family Myctophidae; genus Gymnoscopelus; species Gymnoscopelus braueri. The sequence goes on along the minus strand of NC_137616.1, from coordinate 7,141,269 downwards.
TCTTTGTGTCTCCTACCGGAAATACACCCAGGCATCAAATCATTGGCTTAGGAATGCGACAAAAAACTAAATAAATCCATGTATTCAAGGCTTCATGGGGTGTGCAATTGATAGAAAATAAATCATTGTTTGATTGAACTCCTCCTTTAAAGCCCCCCTTCTTACATCTGACTGAATTAAGCTGAGACCCCCCACATTATGTGTGTGCGCAGTGTGGGAACACTGTTTAAAAGTCTTTTGTTCCAGCTTAGCAAATGAAAAAGCATGTTTCTTTTTAAATAAATCATTTACAGATGGATGAAACAATCTGCTGTCAGTATCATTGTTTTATTGGTTATTCAGGTCAAATGCATATATATGTAATGTATTTCAGTTACAGTGTCTGATCAAATTAATAAGAAACATCTAAATATTGAACCTAGTGTTGTTTTAAAGTGAAATCCTCCTTTAACATTCTGACATCAATCCTGACCTTCACATTTCTGCACACATTTCTGTGTGTGTGTGTGTGTGTGTGTGTGTGTGTGTGTGTGTGTGTGTGTGTGTGTGTGTGTGTGTGTGTGTGTGTGTGTGTGTGTGTGTGTGTGTGTGTGTGTGTGTGTGTGTGTGTGTGTGTGTGTGTGTGTGTGTTGCAAGGTGGCCACAACAGACATAGCCGGTTCTGGCACTGTGCTTTGATTTTCCAATTTTCAAAGTAAATATCTATACGTTCTTAACAATTTAACCCTCTATACTTGGTTGACCGGAGTTCTCAGGGGTCTGTACTTTGTATCTTCGCCGAATCATTGACGATCTGCAAACTCACGAGTCACAATGCAACATGATGAGCTGTCAATCCTGGTTCCTGTCAGTCTACAGGAATCCTCTGTCAGTTCACATTCCAAACACAGCAGCTAGTTTCCAGTAAGGACGTTCATTAAATATAGTAAACATGTTGTGCTGCCAGGAACTATTAACCCTATAGTTCTCAAACATGTTCGTGCCAATCTCAAACATGTTCGCGTGCCAAGGACCCCCATAAATATATGTATTTGGACGTGGACCCCCCATCTGAAAATGTTTTGTGCCAGGGACCACCAGAAGAGAAGATTTGTGTTTGTGTTGAAAAGATATATAAAAATTTCTAAAATGTTCAATAATAGCAGATATACAAGCTCACAGCGTGGCACGAAGTGACGCGCTGTGAGCTTGCATATCTGCTATTTTGTAATAGCCAACGATAAATCGTTAAAATGACACAGATGCTTATTCGGTTTTAACGAGTTGAAGGATGTTTTTCTTTTCACCAAGCTCTTATTCAAAATATGAATTCACATAATGCATAATCTTGCATAGCTTTATTACTGACAGACTGTTTAAACAGAATCCTAGACAGACGGTCATGCATTTTTATGTTTATTCAGAACAATAATAATAACACACACCTTTGTGGTATTTGTCACTGGATATTTTGGAAAACACCAGCATCTGCATTTAACCCATCCTTAGTGACAGGAGCAGTGGGCACTAGGGGGCAGTGTCTCGGGGAGCAGTTGGGGGTAAAGTATCTTGGTCAGGGACACTTTGACACATTGCTGCAGGGCCTGGAATTGAACCTGAGACCTCTGGGTTCCAAGGCGGGCTCTATAATCATTCAACTATGGCCGCACCTTGAGCAGTGCATGCTTTGAATAATGTGGTTGGTTCGTGTGTGTGTGTGTGTGTGTGTGTGTGTGTGTGTGTGTGTGTGTGTGTGTGTGTGTGTGTGTGTGTGTGTGTGTGTGTGTGTGTGTGTGTGTGTGTGTGTGTGTGTGTGTGTGTGTGTGTGTACTATGTAACAAAAATGTATAGGCAGGTCAGACTGGTCTGGTGACAGAGTACCTTTATCTATCATACGATCTCTTTGGTGTCAATACGTCACCATTCTTAACTATAAGAGAAGGGTCTCACACACAGACTACATTGAACCTTCTACTGGAGCTGAACATACACTCAACACACTCAGACGTCCTTTGATCTGAACAACAAGCTACAACTCAAAGACTTCAAGATGATACTTGTTGCTGCAGTTCTGTTTCTGGCTGTAACAGTCCACTCTGCTCCTCGTTGTGGAATCAACCAGGATCTGGACTGTGAGGAAAACTACAACAATGGTGATCATGGTTATCACAAGCTGGTTCTGGACTGTGACGAAATCTACAAAAAAGTCTCCACAGCGAGTGGTGTGTACACCATCTACCCCACTACTCCACCTGCCAAGGTCTACTGTGACATGGACACAGATGGACGGAAGTGGACGGTCATCCAGAGAAGAGTGGACGGCACTCTGAACTTCTACAGACCCTGGGCTCAGTACCGAGCTGGGTTTGGAGACGCATCAGGCGAGTACTGGCTGGGACTGGAGAACATACATCTCCTTACCAAGGACGAAAAGTATCAGCTGAGGGTGGACATGGAAGACTTTGAGGGAAACACAGCGTTTGCCTCTTACTCCTCTTTCTCTGTGGGTTCTGAGGCTGATGGCTACAAGCTGCAGGTTGCTGACTTCAAGGATGGAGGAGCAGGAGACTCACTGACCGAGGCCAATGGAATGAAATTCTCAACCTTTGACAAAGATCAGGGCACGTGGAACGTCGGGAACTGTGCCAAATTTTATTACGGTGCATTTTGGAACGGAAAGGACTGTCTCTATGCTCGTCCCAATGGTGTTTACCTTTGGGGAAAGACGGGCGAACTCTCAGGTGTAATCTGGTACACATGGAAGGGTTATAATTACTCCCTGAAGGCTGTAGCGATGAAGATCAGACGTGTTCCTTAAACATGTTTAGGTTCACATGCATGTATTTTAGAAAAGCACAGCCGTGGTATAAAAGGCATGATGCAATATTTACTATTTTTCATGGTTTTAATTTGTTTTTTTTCTCTCTTTGGGACTCTGTTTAATCCTAAACTCATACAGTAGATATCTGTATTATTATCACATATTGTTACAGTGGTGACCTGTCAGGGCTTTTAAATTAATACATAATCCAAGATGTTGTGAACATCGTCATGAATAAAGAGATGCATGCAAAGACAAAGCAAGGTGTATTGTGTAATGCTTTACTTAAAGGTCGGGTCTATCTTTATAATCACATTTACAATTCATTATAAGGCTTCATAACACTAATGTTTATAATGATACATAACAACTTATAACAAGGTTTATGAAGTATTTTCCGTGTTGGTCAAATTACATTATTATGCTTAGAAGAACAGCATATTATAACTACCATACTTTTGTATTGTAGCTTGTTTTATAAGTATATAGAGGGTCTAAGTGTTTAGAGTGTATGTTATGCAGAGAGACTCCTTTACAGAATAAGCTTGCTGTTACAAATATGCACAGGGCAGTGGTGGAAAAAGTACTCAAAATTTACTTGAGTAAAAGTACAAAAGTATTGGTGTCAAAATGTACTTAAAGTACCAAAAGTAAAAGTACTAAAATATTTGAAAATAGCCTATGTATAAAATAGGGCTAAAGTGGTTAATGTATGTTTTATAATGTAATCATTTATATCTGCAAAGTAACTGGTAACTAAAGTTTTCAAATAATTGTAGTGGAGTAAAAGTAAAATATTTGCCTCTGAGAAGTAAAAGTACTGAAAATGGTAAATACTCCAGTAAACATTTAAGCAAACATTCCTCAATAGTGTACTTAAGCACAGTACTTGAGTACATGTACTTCGTTACTTTACACCACAGGCACAGGGTCAATAGTATACAGCTACTTAATTCCTATTGTGGGAATGATTTTTAGTTTATTGTAATAATGTTTTACTTAATGTCATATAATGAATATACATATTTGCCATGTTTAATTTCTAGAACCACATCAGAACAGCAATACTATCAGTGAGTGACAATATAAAGAGTGTCGTCATTCCCTGTTGTAGCAGAGACATCTGAGGGAGAATCTGAGTACATCCACACATCAACCCTAGCTCACTTAAAGATCCCAGTTGTGGGTTAGAATCCACCGCCGTACATCCAGCTTTGTCCAGAGTCTCTCTATACGAACATAATTGGTGCGTTCAGTAAAAAAAAAAAAAAAACTGATGGTACAAGTGGGTGAAATTACTTGTTGCACAAACCCCATCATTGCAGTTTTAAGAAAGCTGTAAAGAGATATGGAAGGGAAGAAACAGAAAAACATACATAATAAATATACATACGGTGCATTACATATATAAGGTGTGTGTGGTGGATAAATTGCAGTGGTATCAAGCAGTTAGACGTAATGACAGATAATGTACATAAGGTGCATGGATTAAGGGGGACATTTTTTAAAATGAGGCATTTAAAAGTAGCAGATTATAAAAACATGTCATAGTATTTAGTCATAATAGTCATTATATCGTTTCTGTCAGGTGGAAACCTCATATGTCCAAAACTGATACTTTTCAGTATTTAAATTAAAAAATAACAAAAACCGTGTTGGTCAAATTACATTATTATGCTTAGAAGAACAGCATATTATAACTACCATACTTTTGTATTGTAGCTTGTTTTATAAGTATATAGAGGGTCTAAGTGTTTAGAGTGTATGTTATGCAGAGAGACTCCTTTACAGAATAAGCTTGCTGTTACAAATATGCACAGGGCAGTGGTGGAAAAAGTACTCAAAATTTACTTGAGTAAAAGTACAAAAGTATTGGTGTCAAAATGTACTTAAAGTACCAAAAGTAAAAGTACTAAAATATTTGAAAATAGCCTATGTATAAAATAGGGCTAAAGTGGTTAATGTATGTTTTATAATGTAATCATTTATATCTGCAAAGTAACTGGTAACTAAAGTTTTCAAATAATTGTAGTGGAGTAAAAGTAAAATATTTGCCTCTGAGAAGTAAAAGTACTGAAAATGGTAAATACTCCAGTAAACATTTAAGCAAACATTCCTCAATAGTGTACTTAAGCACAGTACTTGAGTACATGTACTTCGTTACTTTACACCACAGGCACAGGGTCAATAGTATACAGCTACTTAATTCCTATTGTGGGAATGATTTTTAGTTTATTGTAATAATGTTTTACTTAATGTCATATAATGAATATACATATTTGCCATGTTTAATTTCTAGAACCACATCAGAACAGCAATACTATCAGTGAGTGACAATATAAAGAGTGTCGTCATTCCCTGTTGTAGCAGAGACATCTGAGGGAGAATCTGAGTACATCCACACATCAACCCTAGCTCACTTAAAGATCCCAGTTGTGGGTTAGAATCCACCGCCGTACATCCAGCTTTGTCCAGAGTCTCTCTATACGAACATAATTGGTGTGTTCAGTAAAAAAAAACAAAAAACTGATGGTACAAGTGGGTGAAATTACTTGTTGCACAAACCCCATCATTGCAGTTTTAAGAAAGCTGTAAAGAGATATGGAAGGGAAGAAACAGAAAAACATACATAATAAATATACATACGGTGCATTACATATATAAGGTGTGTGTGGTGGATAAATTGCAGTGGTATCAAGCAGTTAGACGTAATGACAGATAATGTACATAAGGTGCATGGATTAAGGGGGACATTTTTTAAAATGAGGCATTTAAAAGTAGCAGATTATAAAAACATGTCATAGTATTTAGTCATAATAGTCATTATATCGTTTCTGTCAGGTGGAAACCTCATATGTCCAAAACTGATACTTTTCAGTATTTAAATTAAAAAATAACAAAAACCGTGTTGGTCAAATTACATTATTATGCTTAGAAGAACAGCATATTATAACTACCATACTTTTGTATTGTAGCTTGTTTTATAAGTATATAGAGGGTCTAAGTGTTTAGAGTGTATGTTATGCAGAGAGACTCCTTTACAGAATAAGCTTGCTGTTACAAATATGCACAGGGCAGTGGTGGAAAAAGTACTCAAAATTTACTTGAGTAAAAGTACAAAAGTATTGGTGTCAAAATGTACTTAAAGTACCAAAAGTAAAAGTACTAAAATATTTGAAAATAGCCTATGTATAAAATAGGGCTAAAGTGGTTAATGTATGTTTTATAATGTAATCATTTATATCTGCAAAGTAACTGGTAACTAAAGTTTTCAAATAATTGTAGTGGAGTAAAAGTAAAATATTTGCCTCTGAGAAGTAAAAGTACTGAAAATGGTAAATACTCCAGTAAACATTTAAGCAAACATTCCTCAATAGTGTACTTAAGCACAGTACTTGAGTACATGTACTTCGTTACTTTACACCACAGGCACAGGGTCAATAGTATACAGCTACTTAATTCCTATTGTGGGAATGATTTTTTGTTTATTGTAATAATGTTTTACTTAATGTCATATAATGAATATACATATTTGCCATGTTTAATTTCTAGAACCACATCAGAACAGCAATACTATCAGTGAGTGACAATATAAAGAGTGTCGTCATTCCCTGTTGTAGCAGAGACATCTGAGGGAGAATCTGAGTATATCCACACATCAACCCTAGCTCACTTAAAGATCCCAGTTGTGGGTTAGAATCCACCGCCGTACATCCAGCTTTGTCCAGAGTCTCTCTATACGAACATAATTGGTGTGTTCAGTAAAAAAAAAAAAAAAACTGATGGTACAAGTGGGTGAAATTACTTGTTGCACAAACCCCATCATTGCAGTTTTAAGAAAGCTGTAAAGAGATATGGAAAGGAAGAAACAGAAAAACATACATAATAAATATACATACGGTGCATTACATATATAAGGTGTGTGTGGTGGATAAATTGCAGTGGTATCAAGCAGTTAGACGTAATGACAGATAATGTACATAAGGTGCATGGATTAAGGGGGACATTTTTTAAAATGAGGCATTTAAAAGTAGCAGATTATAAAAACATGTCATAGTATTTAGTCATAATAGTCATTATATCGTTTCTGTCAGGTGGAAACCTCATATGTCCAAAACTGATACTTTTCAGTATTTAAATTAAAAAATAACAAAAATAGTAGATCTGCTACTTTTGATGCTTATGTGTGACGCTGTAGTATGATCAAGTATGACGTCAATGTATGAAAAAAACACAAAAAGTTAGAACATGCAGATAAGAGTTTTCTGCCTGACAACAGCGATACACAGAAGAATAATGCTGTGTCTTCAGGACAGCCTGGTGACAGGAAGGCTCAGTGATTGTTCAACAGTCATGGTAGGCAGTGAAATATGATATCACTGTTGTCTGCAGTGGCGTAAAGTAACTAAGTACATTTACTCAAGTACTGTACTTAAAGGGATATTTCACTTTCAAAAAAACTTTTGGTCATTTTATCGTCTATTCAGGCTTTAGTGAGCCCCCCAGACAGTTTATAAGTTGCTAGATTTAGTATTTAGATATTTGATATTCATTTTATCAGACACGCCCCCTTCCTATACAAACCCATTATAACTTCAAACTCCATTTTAACCCGTTAGATTCATCAAAAACACCCGTCCTTGGTTCTGCTGACTCACCCTGCCCTCCTAATACGTGAGGGGGCTGTGTTTTTTCGATAACTTTTTTCATTTATTTTATTTAAATTTTTTAATGTATTACATTTTTTTCATTTTCCAAAAACAATATTAAAAATAAATGAAAAAAGTTATCGAAAAAACACGGCCCCCTCGCGTATTAGGAGGGCAGGGTGAGTCACCAGAACCAAGGACGGGTGTTTTTGATGAATCTAACATGTTAAAAATGAAGTTTGAAGTTATAATGGGTTTGTATAGGAAGGGGGCGTGTCTGATAAAATGAATATCAAATATCTAAATAATGAATCAAGCAACTTAAAAACTGTCTGGGGGGCTCACTAAAGCCTGAGTAGACGATAAAATGAGCAAAAGTTTTTTTGAAAGTGAAATATCCCTTTAAGTAAAATGTTGAGGTACTTCTGCTTTACTGGAGTATTTCCAATTGTCTACACTTTTACTTCTACTCCACTACATCTCAGAGGCACATATTGTGCTTTTACTCCACTACAAATATTTGAAAACTTTAGTTACTACTTACTTTGCAGATATACATTATTACATTATTAAACATTAACCACTTTAGCCCTATTTTATACCTAGGGATGCGACGCGTGGTGAGCTTCTAGATCGGCTATTAAAAAAAAAGCTGTACGTTTACTTTTGGTGCTTTAAGTACATTTTGATACCAATACTTTTGTACTTTTACTCAAGTACATTTTGAAATCCGGACTTTTACTTGTAACAGAATACTTCTACATTGCAGTATTGATACTTTTACTTAAATAAAACATTTGAGTACTTTTTCCACCACTGGTTGTCGGGCAGAAAACTCTGAACTCCATATTCTAACTTTTTGTGTTTTTGTGTATATTAACGACCTATACTTGATCATACTCAGCGTGATATAACTATGAGAGTGACGACACTAGCGTTGACTCCCATCGTAAGAATGGAATGCGGAAGTTCTGTTTCTATTTCAATGAGGAAGTTCCTGTTTGGAACTACAGGAGGCAACATCCTGCTTTGCGTGACGCAACTCTCTCTTCTACACTCTGATCATCACACAAAAGCATTGAAAGTACCAGATCCACAAGCTTGATTTTTTTTGGTTAAAACAAAGCCGGTTCTGGCACTGTGTTTTGATTTAAAAAATGTCAAAGTAAATATCTATACGTTCTTTGAGTGGCCCTGTCTCTGCCTAAGAGGACTGACCGTGGGTAGCTACTGGGACGTAAGTCGGGGCTAGATCAACCCCGGCTGGGTCACCTGGGCGATGTTGTTGCGAGACCCGAAACACCCGATGACCCAGACAACACTGATGATACGTCCCAGGTGTATCCATGTGATGTTTTCTTTATAACCATTTAAACCCTACTGTATATACTTGGTTGACCGGAGTTCCCCAGGGATCTGGGGGAGAGCAGCTAAGATTGTAACATTTTTCACTTTTCGGTCTTTTACTCGGCGATCGTTTTACCTACATATGTAATATTTTCAAGCAAAGAACCTACACATGTCTGCTATCATAAACCACTTAAAGTTTTTCAATTGATAAAACAGGTTGTGAGTTATTAAACCGAAAGTGGACGCTGTTCCGACGTTACATTTTAAGCGCTTATCAGACTAATTGTAACAGCCATAGTTACAAAAGTAACACTGCTAAAAAACGGCATTAAACAAATCGTTTTCAGCTTAAATCAATTATATTCATTTCAAGCAACTGTTTTACATTGTTTTCATACCAAGGATGTGATAAGATAATGTATCAAACGTAAGGAATTTATTAAATCTTACAGGGATGGCAGTTTGAGTAAATTCCATGGGAAAATCCATTGATTACACCTAAACAGATGGGTGTTACAATCGGGTCGCTCTGTGCTCCACTGCTTTGGCTTTGTTTACAGAACAGAACTAACGTGCATAGAGTAATAAAACGATGTAAACTGATGAAGAACAGATACATGCAGATAACCATGTGGATTTTAGCTCGACAACATTAAAGGAAAGATTTGTAGACCAAAGATACTCAAGGTGAATTTTTTTACTAACTTTAAGATAAATCAGTTTTTCTGCGATAACTTTCTCTAGTCTGGATGAAAATACTTCCTACTTCCTGGGCACGTTCATTACAGCACTGGTCACATACTGATGTGATGACGTTATGAGAAAATTGACCAATCAAGAGAAAACATGCTTGTTGCAACCATGACGCGTTACAATCTTGGCGGCTCTCCCCTACTTGTATTTTTGCCGAAAAATAGTCGATTTACAACATGATGAGCTGTCTATCCTGTTTACTGTCAGTCTACAGGAATCCTCTGTCAGTTCACATTCCAAACACAGCAGCTAGTTTCCAGTAAGGACGTTCATTAAATATAGTAAACATGTTGTGTTGCCAGAAACTATTAACCCTATAGTTCTCAAACATGTTCGTGCCAAGGACCCCCATAATTATATGTATTTGGACGTGGACCCCCCATCTGAAAATGTTTTGTGCCAGGGACCACCAGAAGAGAAGATTTGCGTTAAAAAAAGATATATCAAAATTTCTAAAATGTTCAATAATAGCAGATATACAAGCTCACAGCGTGGCACGAAGTGACGCGCTGTGAGCTTGTATATCTGCTATTTTGTAATAGCCAACGATAAAATCGTTAAAATGACACAGATGCTTATCCGGTTTTAACGAGTTGAAGGATGTTTTTCTTTTCACCAAGCTCTTATTCAAAATATGAATTCACATAATGCATAATCGTGCATTGCTTTATTACTGACAGACTGTTTACACAGAATCCTAGACGGTCATGCATTTTTATGTTTATTCAGAACAATAATAATAATAATAATAATAATGTAGTCTACACACCTTTGTGGTATTTGTCACTGGATATTTTGGAAAACACCAGTATCTGCATTTAACCCATCCTTAGTGACAGGAGCAGTGGGCACTAGGGGGCAGTGTCTCGGGGAGCAGTTGGGGGTCAAGTATCTTGCTCAGGGACACTTTGACACATTGCTGCAGGGCCTGGAATTGAACCTGAGACCTCTGGGTTCCAAGGCGGGCTCTATAATCATTCAACTATGGCCGCACCTTGAGCAGTTCATGCTTTGAATGATGTGGTTGGTTGGTGGGTGGGTGTGTGTGTGTGTGTGTGTGTGTGTGTGTGTGTGTGTGTGTGTGTGTGTGTGTGTGTGTGTGTGTGTGTGTGTGTGTGTGTGTGTGTGTGTGTGTGTGTGTGTGTGTGTGTGTGTGTGTGTGTGTGTGTGTGTGTGTTGCATGGTGGCCACAACAGACGTAGCCGGTTCTGGCACTGTGCTTTGATTTTCCAATTTTCAAAGTAAATATCGATACGTTCTTAACCATTTAAACCCTCTAAATACTTGGTTGACCGGAGTCCCCCAGGGTAGTTTGTATCATCGCCGAAACATTGACGATGTATTTCACATGCTGTTTTGCTACAGCTGTTGTCCTGTACCTCCATCAAATCAAATTAAATGAAATAAAACAAACTGGTGTTATATAGCTGGTGGAAAAGAGACCTAAACTGGCTCTGATAATAAAACATGGTGAAGGTATAAGGAAGAGTATCAAACTGATGGTGGAGGTTGAATGACAAGGAAACTAATTTGCAAAATATAAAATGTAATTCCCCCTCTGTCTCTCAACTGAACATCATGTTGAATAGCCAGTCTGTCAAGAGAGAGAACTAGATCTGTGTAAACCAGGGGTTTTCAACCAGTGGTCCGGGGACCACGGGTGGTCCTTGAGGGGGTTCCAGGGGGTCCCCAGCCAAATTAATAGTTAGCAACCAAATTGACCCTTATATGTCTGTACACATTTTTTGTACACTCTCATCAGAGTTAAGGGAACACTAGTGATGATGATACAGTGTAGGACCCCCAAGAAATTTCAATGGTTGAGTCCCTGGCATATCTTTTCAAATGGGGGTCCCTGGGCTAATATTTGACAATTTGGGGGTCCTTGATGCGAAAAAGGTTGAAAACCACTGGTGTAAACCATGATTGACAGTAGAATGTGGAGGAGGTTGCGTGACAAGGAAACAAATACATTTGCCAAAAGTTGCATCTTGTTCCATCTGTGAATATCCATCATTCCATCAAGTTGAATATCTAGTTTTGGATAGACAATTAGACATGCAACATTCATGTGCACACAAGCACCATAACAACACCGATTTACAGTTAAGTTCTTATAACATGTCAAAATAAAAGTTCATTAAATATAGTAAACATGTTGTGTTGCCAGGAACTTAACCCATTAACACCTGAGGTTGATTCTACAAATGCCTTCTGAATCAGTATAGTTCTCAAACCTGTTCGTGCCAAGGACCCCAAAAATGATATGTATTTGGACGCGGACCCGCCATCTGAAAATGTTTTGTGCCAGGGACCACCAGATTTGTGTTAAAAAAAGTCAAAATTATTCAAAATATTTCAAACACTTTCAAGATTTTTCAAACATAGTTAAAATATAGTAGATCTACAAGTTCACAGCGCGGCACGAAGTGATGCACTGTGAGCTTGTATATCTGCTATTTTTGAATAGCCAACGCTAAAATCTATAAAATGATGCAGATGCTTTGCCGGTTTTAACAAGTTAAAGGATGTTTTTCTTTTCACCAAGCTCATAATGCACATAATGCATAATCGTGCATAGCTTTATTACTGAGAAACTTATAATAATAATAATAATAATAATAATAAGGGTAATAATAATAATAATAATAATAATAATAATAATAATAATAATAATAATAATAATAATAATAATAACAATAATAATAATAAGTGTGCCTATATTATTAAGTTCTGCAGGCACTTAAGTTGCTCTAACATATACTTGCAAAGTAGCCTGTCTATTAACAATAATAATAAAAATATATAGCTGCAAGCAGCGATAATACGGGGCCAGGGATTGCACAGAGAAGAAAGAAAGAAGCAATGATAAGTAATATGCACAATAAGCCATAGAAACATAGAAGACTGAACTTGAGAGAAAGGAGACCATGCAATTAACAAATGAGCATTTTAAACCCTCACTAACCCTAACCTCAGTAAAACTGTGCCTTCCCCTAACCTCAAGAAATACTATGCGTAAGCATACGAATGCCAAATTATGATCACCTCAACACATCGTCGGGGACGGGGATCGAACCGGTGACTTCCGGACTACAAGGCTGCCTTTCTTCTCATTGAGCTAGAGATATGATAGCCCTGGCAGTGTCTGTTGATATTAATAACTCATTCCGTCCCTGACGGACCAGGCCTCTGTTTTGCTAACTACTCTAGATCAATGGTTCCCTAACCATCTACCGATAGAGAAATTGTACGTCTCCTCGGAACAGAAACTAGTGAAAGTAGTCGATCTACAAGCTCACAAAACGTTGCTATCTGAAAAGATGTGAGATTGTAGATCGGCTATTTTCAGAATGATGTATATAGTGAGGGCTGTTAACATAAAAATGTGGACACGGCTCACAAAAGCGCCACATTTTTTCTACATGCTCTCCATCACCATAGGTTTCATTTTGGAAGGGTAGCCACGTCATCAAGATGGCAGAAGGCGGCCATCTTGGATTGCAAAGATGGCCACCATGTAATATCTATAATTGCCAATATCTCGGCTTCCAAGCCACTTAGAAGGTCAATCTTGGTGTCTAAATATACATTTTCTGGGACAAGGAATGCAATAAAACTATAGGGAATGTCAATAAGTGACTAATTCTGCCAATATTAGATAATTTGGTTGATTCTGCCTATGTATGTACATCATTTTCAGACACATTGAAAAATGGAGCATGAAGAGAATTGAAGATTATTAGCTTCACTTTCAAGGATAACAACATTCAAATTATTTGTCACATTGACAACTGCAAAGATCTGTGCAATTCCAGTGTGCCTTCTTGCATGAGCACCTTGCACCACAACCTCTTTTACAACCGCACTTGACCAGTTCACTGCAGGCTTTTGACGCCATCGGTAGAATACTCCACACAGGAAGCCAGACCTGGTTGTTGTCATCTAATGTCCATCCCCATCCTTCTGGACTGGGTGTCGGCTGCTGGGCCAGTTCAGATGTGGTCGAGATCCCAGACTGGTAGGCAACTCGCTTCACGTGCTGCAGCAGTGAATCTTGCGTTGGTGGAATGTGTTCCATCGTTTTGTTCTTCTGGCAGAACAACTCTCGTCGTGCTTCATTGACAGATTCCAAATCACTTGTCTTATCATACATGATGACTGTGAAACGCTCAAGAAGCTGAAAGTGTTGGGCATCTATCGTCACAGAAGTGTATGGATTTTCTGCCATGTAGTTGAAGGCCTGGGTGACCTCAGGGTAGGAATTCCAAGCCACCCATGCTGACTTCTTCCCTTTCCCGCAGAATGCTGATGTTGTGTCACAGCCTGTGTAACAGTGGAAGATGGGAAGTGCCAAAGTGTCTTTGCCCAGAGCATGGCAGATCGTGTTTATATGAACATAGGTGTAGTTCTTGCCAGTGCCAAAAGCAACCCAGATGTCTGCAGCTGGATACTTGGCGAGCAGGGCATGGAACTTGCCGATGAGGATAACGACAACATCCGTATCCACAGTGCGTATCAAGCAGGTAGAACAGCCATGTTCCAGGGCATCAAGCAGGTGAATCACTATCCTGGTGTTGGCCTCTTCATGGTTACATGGCAGCATCGAGTGGCTGGTATCTGTGACGACCACTGTGATGCCATATGTGATGAAGACCAGCTTGCCCTCTGGCCAGGCAGTGGATGCAATCTTCCCAGAGAGAAAGGCAAAGAGTTCCTGCTTGTTTATAGGATCACGCAGGAAATCTGACCAATTCCCCGGCAGCTTGTTCTGACCAGCCACCTTCCGTCGTATCCCTTTGCCTCGCTTCTACCTTGTTGACTCTTTTATGCTGCTGGTGATGTAAGTATCCCAGACCACATCAACTCTTTTGGAGATCTCCAGGTGTTTCATGATGTGGGGAACAAAGACACAACTGGCATATTCGTCAAATGTGGTAATGTTGGTAGTGGACAGGAAGTGCACCACAGCAGCTCCATCGAGTACTTTGACATCAAACGTAGCTGGAGGTTCTTCTTGTGTCTTCTGTGTCAGAATATTTAGCAGATCTGACTTCTTTCCCAGCCGTAGTTTCCCTCTGTCAGATAGAGAGGGAGGGTATGGATGGTTTTCATGTTTAAAGAAGGTGCTCATGTTCCCCTCTCTGTGTTGCGTGGTTATATATAACCGGGACAAGAGTGCCACATCATCCTTCAACATTGAGATCTGCCCTGCCTGCTTGGTCTTGATCTTGAGTTTTGGGCATCTGAAGAGAGGCAGTGAGTTCTTTTTGATGGGCTCATGAATGGAGTGTGTGCGGTCCATGATCACTGTCTTATGGTACTTGTCGTACTGTTCTCTGCCCACTGATTCCACAGTGCGGACTGTGTTAACCACTGACTCGTCAATCACATTTCGTGTGTCCAACATTAGAAGCTTGTGGCTATCATCTAGGAACGGATTGCCCATCCCACTGATGGTGTGCACAAGTGCTAGTGTTTGCTCTTTGAACGTCTTTTGTGTAGCCATTCCTTCTTCATGGTGGTGTTGTTTATTTCCTTTTTCTAAAACATACTCCTGCTCAAACTCTTTTAGGAGTCGTGCTTGTTCAGGCCCTGCGATCATCCACCTCGGTGAGTCCGACTGCACCTCCAGAACCCTTTACTAGATCATTATTCTGCTCATGAGCCTGGTCTATTGGTATGCTTGAGAAAATACTCGAATAAAGTACAAATTCCTCCGTTTTCAAATTCCAGTACGGTACTTAAGTAAATGTACTTAGTTACTTTCCACCATTGATAACAAGAGTCAGATCTGTCAAAGTTTGATAAAAACTCATACCAATATGTTGTGCATAATCTAGCCGACACATACATTTTAATACAATTGTGTTCATATATGGCCAGAATCAACCAAATTATCTAATATTGGCAGAATTAGTCACTTATTGATATTCCCTATAGTTTTATTGCATTCCTTGTCCCAGAAAATGTATATTTAGACACCAAGATTGACATTCTAAGTGGCTTGGATATTGGCACTTATAGATATTACATGGTGGCCATCTTTGCAATCCAAGATGGCCACCTTCTGCCATCTTGATGACGTGGCTACCCTTCCAAAATGAAACTTATGGTGATGGAGAGCATGTAGAACAAAATTGGCGCTTTTGTGAGCCGTGTCCACATTTTTCAAAAATATGGTCTTAAGCATCCTCACTAATATCATACATTGTAAGGACTTCAGGTTATCTTTAACAATTGCGTATGCATTAATTGACACAATGATGTTGTGTGCAATGCAATTTTAATGAAGTCTGCATTAAGGGAGGTTGAACTGGCAACCTTGTGAGGCACACGTTTAAGCTAGAAGCCATTGGACCAACAAACCTGACCTGGTGAATGAGAGAGAGAGAGAGAGAGAAACAAATATTGTTAAGCATTTCATGTTATGTTTAAAAATTGCACATGTATTCACTGATACAGTCATGTTGTGTGCAATGCAACTTTAATGAAGCCTGCATCAAGTGAGGCTTGAACTGGCAACCTTGGTGTTGTGAGGCATTCGTTTAAAGGGGAAATCCACCCATTTTCAATATTTAACTATGTCATTAATATAGCATAAAGGAGTTGTGTGGAAATAAGAAAAAATTAAAAAAAAAAATAACATTGCAAAAAAATTTACATTGCAAAAAAAATTAACATTGCAAATTACACCATGATGAGTCATCACAGTGTAATTTGCAATGTTAATTTTTTTGCAATGTTAAAAATTTTTGCAATGTTAATTTTTTTTTAAATTTTTTCTTATTTCCACACAACTCCTTTATGCTATATTAATGACATAGTTAAATATTGAAAATGGGTGGATTTCCCTTTAAGGGAGAAGGCATTGGACCAACAGACAGAAACTGTGAAAAAAGAGATCACACAGATGATACAGTTTCACGCAAATAGCTGAAAAATCCTGGGTTTAAGTGTTTTTCAAACTTCTCAAAATTGCGGACAATCTAAGGGCGGAGATTACTGGTCAACGTGATACAGGTGTTCCTCATGAGTCAAGGCACATGTGTAAGCAGGTTTAATGGCTGTCGGCCAAACGAGGCATGACTTTTGCCTGTTTAAAGTTTGCATTTTCAAAAAATCGCTATAGCGCCCCCCTTTGACCAATTGGAGTAAGATTGGTTTCAGTGATATTTGGAATGACCCTCAACATTACCGCAAGTTGTCAAAGAAATGTGAGTCTGCATGTATGTGTTAGGGGCAGATGAATAAGTGTCATAAAACTGCAATATTCATTGGCTCATTAAAGCTTCATTTTTTCACTTATGGAAAATCCGCTGCATCGATTTTGTCGGCATAGGTCCAAAGTTCATGTGTAAACAGTTTTGTGCAGATTGCTCAAAAATCCAAGAGGAGATAGATTTTAACTTCTTTTCATATAATTCAAAATGGTGGGAGATCTAAAGGTCAGAGGTCAAAAGTCAGATCACGAAAGTTGTAAGTCATTAGGAGACGCATATGTGTATTTAAGTTTCATGCTGTAGGTCAAACAGGGCATGAGTTGTACCTGCTCAAAGTTGGCATTTTCAATTGAGTGCTATAGCGCCACCCTTTGACGAATGACTGTGAGATTCATTTCTTGACTGTTTTACATGAAACTTCCGAATTTCGTAAAAAGCGACCGCACGGTTAAGCCAGAACTAAGATTAGCCTGAATTGAGATGGAGCGAAAAACAAGTATTAATATAGCTGCAAGCAGCGATAATACGGGGCCAGTGAATAGAGAGAGAGAGAGAGAGAGAGAGAGAGAGAGAGAGAGAGAGAGATGAGAGAGAGAGAGAGAGAGAGAGAGAGACAGAGAGAGAGAGAGAGAGAGAGACGGATTAGATTGAAGAGAGAGAGAGACGGAATAGATTGAAGAGAGAGAGAGAGAGAGAGAGAGAGACGAATAGATTGAAGAGAGAGAGAGAGAGAGAAATGGAATAGATTGAAGAGAAAGAGAGAGAGAGAGAAACGGAATAGATTGAAGAGAAAGAGAGAGAGAGAGAGAGAGAGAGAGAGACATGGAAACGGAATAGATTGAAGAGAGAGAGAGACATGGAAACGGAATAGATTGAAGAGAGAGAGAGAGAAAGAGACATGGAAACGGAATAGATTGAAGAGAGAGAGAGAGAGGAGAGAGAGAGAGAGAGAGAGAGAGAGAGAGAGAGAGACATGGAAATGGAATAGATTGAAGAGAGAGAGAGACATGGAAACGGAATAGATTGAAGAGAGAGAGAGACATGGAAACGGAATAGATTGGAGGGAGAGAGCGAGAGAGACATGGAAACGGAATAGATGAAGAGAGAGAGAGAGACTTGGAAACATAATAGATTGAAGAGAGATGGAAGCGGAATTGACATCTCAACCTATTGCCATTAACAGGAATCGAACCCTGAACCTTCGGATTGACAAGCTGCAACACTACCTATAGTGCTATAGCTTTGTACAGGCTGAGGTTGTCTGTTGAAGATAAAAGTGAACCAGTGAAAGCAGCCGATCTACAAGCTCAGAAACACGTTGCTATCTGAAAAGTTTTGAGATTGTAGATCGGCTATTTTCAGAATGAACTATGTCATACATTGAAAAGACATACTCTCAAATAAGCATTTCAGGTTATCTTTAACAATTGCCACTTGCATTAATTGACACAATCATGTTGTGTGCAATGCAACTTAAATGAAGTCTGCATCAAGTGGGGCTTGAACTGGCAACCTTGAGGTTCTAAGGCACACACTTAAGCGAGAAGCCATTGGACCAACAGACCTGACCTGGTGAATGAGAGAGAGAGAGAGAGAGAGAGAGAGAGAGAGAGAGAGAGAGAGAGAGAGAGAGAGAGAGAGAGAGAGAGAGAGAGAGAGAGAGAGAGAGATGGAAACGGAATAGATTGAAGAGAGAGAGAGACATGGAAACGGAATAGATTGAAGAGAGAGAGAGACATGGAAACGGAATAGATTGAAGGGAGAGAGGGAGAGAGCGAGAGAGACATGGAAACGGAATAGATTGAAGAGAGAGAGAGACACTTGGAAACATAATAGATTGAAGAGAGATGGAAGCGGAATTGACATCTCAACCTATTGCCATTAACAGGAATCGAACCCTGAACCTTCTGATTGACAAGCTGCAACACTACCTATAGTGCTATAGCTTTGTACAGGCTGAGGTTGTCTGTTGAAGATAAAAGTGAACAGTGAAAGCAGCCGATCTACAAGCTCAGAAACACGGTTGCTATCTGAAAAGTTTTGAGATTGTAGATCGGCTATTTTCAGAATGAAACTATGTCATACATTGCAAAAACATACCTTCTCAAATAAGCATTTCAAGTTATCTTTATCAATTGCATATGTATTCATTAATACAGTCTTGTTGTTTGCAATGCACTTTAAATGAAGTCTCCACCAAGTGAGGCTTGAACCGGCAACCTTGATGTAGTGAAACATTCACTCAAGCGGGAAGCCATTGGACCAACAGACCTGATCCAGTGAAAACGGAGGTCAAACAGATGATACCATTTCACGCAAATAACTGAAAAAATCCTGGGTTTAAGTGTTTTTCAAACTGCTCAAAATTGCGGACAATCTAAGGGCGGAGAGAGAGACATGGAAACGGAATAGATTGAAGAGAGAGAGACATGGAAACATAATAGATTGAAGAGAGAGGAAGATGGAAGCAGAATGGATTGATTGGACATCTCAACCTATTGCCATTAACAGGAATCGAACCCTCACCTTCGGATTGACAAGCTGCAACACTACCTATAGTGCTATAGCTTTGTACAGGCTGAGGGTTGTCTGTTGAAGATAAAAGTGAACCAGTGAAAGCAGCCGATCTACAAGCTCAGAAACACGTTGCTATCTGAAAAGTTTTGAGATTGTAGATCGGCTATTTTCAGAATGAAATATGTCATACATTGCAAAAACATACCTTCTCAAATAAGCATTTCATGTTATCTTTATCAATTGCATATGTATTCATTAATACAGTCTTGTTGTTTGCAATGCACTTTAAATGAAGTCTCCACCAAGTGAGGCTTGAACCGGCAACCTTGATGTAGTGAAACATTCACTTAAGCTGGAAGCAATTGGACCAACAGACATGATCCAGTGAAAACGGAGGTCAAACAGATGATACCATTTCACGCAAATAACTGAAAAATCCTGGGTTTAAGTGTTTTTCAAACTGCTCAATATTGCGGACAATCTAAGGGCGGAGAGAGAGACATGGAAACGGAATAGATTGAAGAGAGAGAGACATGGAAACATAATAGATTGAAGAGAGAGAAAGTTGGAAGCAGAATGGATTGATTGGACGTCTCAACCTATTGCCATTAACAGGAATCTAACCCTCAACCTTCGGATTGACAGGCTGCAACACTACCTATAGTGCTATAGCTTTGTCTAGGCTGAGGTTGTCTGTTGAAGATAAAATTGAACGAGTGAAAGCAGCCGATCTACAAGCTCAGAAACACGTTGCTATCTGAAAAGTTTTGAGATTGTAGATCGGCTATTTTCAGAATGAACTATGTCATACACTGAAAAGACATACTCTCAATAAGCATTTCAGGTTATCTTTAACAACTGCACTTGCATTAATTGTCATGTTGTGTGCAATGCAACTTAAATGAAGTCTGCATCAAGTGAGGCTTGAACTGGCAACCTTGAGGTTTAAGGCACACACTTAAGCGAGAAGCCATTGGACCAACAGAGAGAGAGAGAGAGAGAGAGAGAGAGAGAGAGAGAGAGAGAGAGAGAGAAGAGAGAGAGAGAGAGAGAGAGAGAGAGAGAGAGAGAGAGAGAGAGAGAGAGAGAGGAGAGAAGAGAGAGAGAGAGAGAGAGAGAGAGAGAGAGAGAGAGAGAGAGAGAGAGAGAGACATTTCTACTAGCTCACAAAACGTTCTGAAAAGTTGTGAGATTGTAGATCGGCTATTTTCACAATGAAGAACGTCATACATTGAAAAAACATACTCTCAAATAAGCATTTCATCTTACCGTTTGCACATGTATTCATTGATACAGTCATGTTTTTTTGCAATTCAACTTAAATGAGTCTGCAACAAGTGAGGCTTGAACCGGCAACCTTGCGGTCGTGAGGCAACTCGCTTAAGGGAGAAGCCATTGGACCAACAGACAAGAACCTGTGAAAAAGGAGATGACACAGATGATACAGTTTCACGCAAATAGCTGGAAAATCCTGGGTTTAAGTGTTTTCCAAACTGCTCAAAATTGCGGACAATCTAAGGGCGGAGCTTACTGGTCAACGTGATACATGTGTTCCTCATGAGTCAAGGCACATGTGTAAGCAGGTTTAATGGCTGTCGGCCAAACGAGGCATGACTTTTGCCTGTTTAAAGTTTGCATTTAAAAAAAATCGCTATAGCGCCCCCCTTTGACCAATTGGAGTAAGATTGGTTTCAGTGATATTTGGAATGACCCTCAACATTACCGCAAAGTTTCAAAGAAATGTGAGTCTGCATGTATGTGGTTAGGAGCAGATGAATAATTGTCATAAAACTGCAATATTCATTGGCTCATTAAAGCTTCATTTTTTCACTTATGGAAAATCTTTGCTGCTTGTTTGTCGGCATAGGTCCAAAGTTCATGTGTAAAACGTTTCGTGCAGATTACTCAAAAATCCCAGGAGGAGATAGGTTTTAACTGTTTTTCATATAATTCAAAAATGGTGGGAGATCTAAAGGTCAGAGGTCAAAAGTCAGAGCGTGAAAGTTGTTCATCATGAGTAGACGCATGTGTGTATTGAAGTTTCATGGCTGTAGGTCAAACAGGGCATGAGTTGTACCTGTTCAAAGTTGGCATTTTGCTATAGCGCCACCTTTTGACGAAAGATTGTGAGAATTATTTCTTGATAGTTTTTCATGACCATCTACCATATGGCCAAGTTTCGTAAAAAGCGTATGCACGGTTCAGCCAGAACTGCGAAAAGTGGCAGAAGAAAAAAGAGGGGCAACATTAAAACAGGTCCAGAGCTGAGCTCTGGCCCCGTAATGACCCACCTACCAGAGCCAGATAGACAGAGTGAGAGAAACAGACAGCTCAACCTATTGCCATTGACAGGAATCAAACTCTCAACCTTCAGACTCACAGGCTGAGACACTACCTGTAGTGCTATAGCTTCATCAGGCTGAAGTTGTCTGTTGAAGATCATAAACTTTTGCCTTCTGTCATGAACCAAGCCCTGTTTCACTAACACTAGATCACTCGTTCACAAACCATTTACCAATAGAGAAATTGTATGTCTCCTCGAAACCGAAACCAGTGAAAGCAGCCGATCTACAAGCTCACAAACGTTGCTATCTGAAAAGTTGTGAGATTGTAGATCGGCTATTTTCACAATGAAGTACGTCATACATTGAAAAAACATACTCTCAAATAAGCATTTCATGTTATCTTTACCGTTTGCACATGTATTCATTGATACAGTCATGTTTTTGCAATTTAACTTAAATGAGTCTGCATCATGTGAGGCTTGAACCTGGCAACGTTCAGTTGTGAGGCACACGTTTAAGGGAGAAGCCATTGGACCAACAGACAAAAACCTGTGAAAAAGGAGATCGCTCAGATGATACAGTTTCACGCAAATAGCTGAAAAATCCTGGGTTTTAAGTGTTTTTCAACTGCTCAAAATTGCGGACAATCTAAGGGCGGAGCTTACTGGTCAACGTGATACATGTGTTTCCTCATGAGTCAAGGCACATGTGTAAACAGGTTTAATGGCTGTCGGCCAAACGAGGCATGACTTTTGCCTGTTTAAAGTTTGCACTTTCAAAAAATCGCTATAGCGCCCCCCTTTGACCAATTGGAGTAAGATTGGTTTCAGTAATATTTGGAATGACCCTCAACATTAACGCAAAGTTTCAAAGAAATGTGAGTGCATGTATGTGTTAGGGGCAGATGAATAATTGTCATAACACTGCAATATTCATTGGCTCATTAAAGCTTCATTTTTTCACTTATGGAAAATCTTTTGCATCAGTTTGTCGGCATAGGTCCAAAGTTCATGTGTAAAACGTTTCGTGCAGATTACTCAAAAATCCCAGGAGGAGATAGGTTTTAACTGTTTTTCATATAATTCAAAATGGTGGGAGATCTAAAGTCAGAGGTCAAAAGTCAGAGCGTGAAAGTTGTTCATCATGAGTAGACGCATGTGTGTATTGAAGTTTCATGGCTGTAGGTCAAACAGGGCATGAGTTGTACCTGTTCAAAGTGGCATTTTGCTATAGCGCCACCTTTTGACGAAAGATTGTGAGAATTATTTCTTGATAGTTTTTCATGACCATCTACCATATGGCCAGTTTCGTAAAAAGCGTATGCACGTTCAGCCAGAACTGCGAAAAGTGGCAGAAGAAAAAAGAGGGCAACATTAAAACAGGTCCAGAGCTGAGCTCTGGCCCCGTAAATATAGCTGCAAGCAGCGATAAGCGGGGCCAGGGAAGAGAGAGAGAGAGAGAGAGAGAGAGAGAGAGAGAGAGAGAGAGAGAGAGAGAGAGAGAGAGAGAGAGAGAGAGAGAGAGAGAGAGACTAATGAGGAGTGAGTGAGGGCAGGTGTGATTATGGATTGAGAGGGAATGACAGCAGGTGAGGTGGGTAGATCCAATCCATTGGAATAGGCCAGGTGGACTGTTGCTGTTGCTCACTTTCTAAAAGAACATAATTATGAGAAAGAGAGAGAGAGAGAGAGAGAGAGAGAGAGAGAGAGAGAGAGAGAGAGAGAGAGAGAGAGAGAGAGAGAGAGAGAGAGAGAGAGAGAGAGAGAGAGAAAGAAAGAAAGAAAGAAAGAAAGAAAGAAGAAAGAAAGAAAGAAGAGAGAGAGAGAGAGAGAGAGAGAGAGAGAGAGAGAGAGAGAGACGGAATAGATGAAGAGAGAGAGAGACGGAATAGATTGAAGAGAGAGAGAGATAAACGGGAATAGATTGAAGAGAAAGAGAGAGAGAGAGAGAGAAACTGAATAGATTGAGAGAAAGAGAGAGAGAGAAACGGAATAGATTGAAGAGAAAGAGAGAGAGAGAGAGAGAGAGAGAGAAACGGAATAGATTGAAGAGAAAGAGAGAGAGAGAGAGAATCGGAATAGATTGAAGAGAGAGAGAGAGAGAGAGAGAGAGAGAGAGAGAGAGAGAGAAGAGAAACGGAATAGATTGAAGAGAAAGAGAGAAAGAGAGAAACTGAATAGATTGAAGAGAAAGAGAGAGAGAGAGACTTGGAACCGGAATAGATGAAGAGAGAGAGAGAGAGACATGGAAACGGAATAGATTGAAGAGAGAGAGAGCGAGAGAGACATGGAAACGGAATAGATTGAGAGAGAGAGAGACATGGAAACATAATAGACTGAAGACAGAGAGAGATGGAAGCAGAACGGATTGAATGGAGATCTCAACCTATTGCCATTAACAGGAATCGAACCCTCAACCTTCGGATTGACAGGCTGCAACACTACCTATAGTGCTATAGCTTTGTACAGATTGAGGTTGTCTGTTGAAGATAAAAGTGAACCAGTGAAAGCAGCCGACCTACAAGCTCAGAAACACGTTGCTATCTGAAAAGTTGTGAGATTGTAGATCGGAGAGAGAGAGACATGGAAACGGAATAGATTGAAGAGATAAGGATAATTCCTTTAACAGGTCCGTTCATGAAAGTCCTTGCGGTCTTGTTTCCAATGAGGGCCTGTGAGCAATTAGGGGTTAAGAGTCTTGCTCAGGGACAAATTTCATTTGCCGGCCTGGCCTGGAATCGTACCTGAGGCAACTAGGGCCTCTGGCTCCCTAGGCTGGCTCACTAACCACTCAGCTATGGCCGCCCCTCAAGAGATAGAGAGAGAGAGACATGGAAACGGAATAGATTGAAGAGGGAGACATGGAAACGGAATAGATTGAAGAGAGAGAGAGAGAGACATGGAAACAGAATAGATTGAAGAGAGAGAGAGACATGGAAACATAATAGATTGAAGAGAGAGAGAGAGAGAGATGGAAGCAGAATGGATTGATTGGACATCTCAATCTATTGCCATTAACAGGAATCGAACCATCAACCTTCGAATTGACAGGCTGCAAACACTACCTATAGTGCTATAGCTTTGTCCAGGCTGAGGTTGTCTGTTGAAGATAAAAGTGAACCAGTGAAAGCAGCCGATCTACAAGCTCAGAAAGAAAGTTGCTATCTGAAAGGTTTTGAGATTGTAGATCGGCTATTTTCAGAATGAAGTATGTATGACATACTTCATACCCTCTCAAATAAGTATTTCAGGTTATCTTTATCAATTGCATATGTATTAATTGACACAATTACTGGTAGTGTCTGTTGATATTTATAAGTATTTCCGTCCATTATGAACCAAGCCTCTGTGTCCCGAACTACTCTAGATCACTGGTTCACAACCATTTACCAATAAAGGCATTTTTGTGTCTCCTCGGAACGAAAACTAGTGAAAGTAGCCGATCTACAAGCTCATAAAACGTTGCTATCTGAAAAGTTGTGAGATTGTAGATCGGCTATTTTCACAATGAAGTTTGTCATACATTGCAAAAACATACTCTCTCCAAGAAGCATTTCATGTTACCTTTAACAGTTGCACAAGCATTAATTGAGAGAGAGAGACATGGAAACATAATAGATTGAAGAGAGAGAGAGATGGAAGCAGAATGGATTGATTGGACATCTCAACCTATTGCCATTAACAGGAATCGAACCCTCAACCTTCGGATTGACAGGCTGCAACACTACCTATAGTGCTATAGCTTTGACCAGGCTGAGGTTGTCTGTTGAAGATAAAAGTGAACCAGTGAAAGCAGCCGATCTACAAGCTCAGAAACACGTTGCTATCTGAAAAGTTTTGAGATTGTAGATCGGCTATTTTCAGAATGAAGTATGTCATACATTGCAAATACATACCTTCTCAGATAAGCATTTCATGTTATCTTTATCAATTGCATATGTATTCATTAATACAGTGTTGTTGTTTGCAATGCACTTTAAATGAAGTCTCCACCAAGTGAGGCTGGAAACCGGCAACCTTGATGTTATGAAACATTCACTTAAGCGGGAAGCCATTGGACCAACAGACCTGGTCCAGTGAAAACGGAGGTCAGACAGATGATACCATTTCACGCAAATAATAAAAAAATCCTGGGTTTAAGTGTTTTTCAAACTGCTCAAAATTGCGGACAATCTAAGGGCGGAGAGAGAGACATGGAAACGGAATAGATTGAAGAGAGAGAGACATGGAAACAATAGATTGAAGAGAGAGACAGATGGAAGCAGAATGGATTGATTGGACGTGTCAACCTATTGCCATTAACAGGAATCGAACCTTCAACCTTTGGATTGACAGGCTGCAACCTACCTATAGTGCTATAGCTTCGACCAGGCTGAGGTTGTCTGTTGTAAGATAAA